>NC_092713.1:149909717-150209717 GCF_047496885.1 Scyliorhinus torazame
TCAGCCGCGATGTGCAACCCATGGGGGTCGACATCTTTAATGCATCCTCCATCCGCCACGCGAGACCCACGGGGGCCGCCATCTTGGATGCCATCACCGCTGCCACCTGTCACGCGCGACCCATGGGGGCCGCCATCTTGGACGCCATCGCCAATGCCACCCGCCACGCGCGGACTCATGGGGGCCGCTATCTTGGGATGACTCCCCAGCCTCCCGGGAGCCCAGCTCACCCGACCGTATGCTGGCCGCCGCTACCTCCGACCGGCCTACCAACCGCCTTCCGAAGCTCGCCTCCATCACGCTCGACCAGTCCCGGCTGCACCACCTCGCAACGTCTACGATGACCATCCAGATCAACGGGCACAAGGTGGCCTGCCTTTTCGACTCCGGGAGCACAGACAGCTTCATACACCTAGATACAGTAAGGCGCTGCTCCCTCCCAATCCGACCCGCGACCCAGAAAATCTCCCTGGCTTCCGGATCCCACGCAGTAAAAATCCGGGGGTACTGTGTTGCGACCCTTACTGTACAAGGCGTAGAGTACGCTAACTTCAAACTCTGTGTCCTTCCCCATCTCTGCGCTGCCCTATTGCTGGGGCTCGACTTCCAGTGCCACCTCCAGAGTCTTACTTTAAAGTTCGGCGGACCCCTGCCCCCCCCTCACCGTCTGTAGCCTCGCGACCCTTAAGGTCGCCCCACCCTCCCTCTTCGCAAATCTCACCCCGGACTGTAAGCCCGTTGCTACCAGAAGCAGACGCTACAGTGCCCGGGACAGGTCGGAGGTCCAGCGCCTCCTGCGAGAGGGGATCATTGAGGCTAGTAACAGCCCCTGGAGAGCCCAAGTGGTGGTCGTCAAGATTGGGGAGAAGAACCGGATGGTCATCGATTACAGCCAGACCATCAACTGGTACAGGCAGCTCGATGCATACCCCCTCCCCCCGCAAATCTGACATGGTCAATCAGATTGCGCAGTATCGAGTCTTCTCCACAGTTGACCTGAAGTCCGCGTACCACCAGCTCCCTATCCGCCTGGAGGACCGCCAATACACTGCCTTCGAGGCAGATGGCCGCCTCTACCACTTCCTCAGGGTCCCCTTCGGCGTCACCAACTTGGTCTTGGTCTTCCAAAGAGATATGGACCGAATGGTTGACCAGTACGGGATGCAGACCATGTTCCCGTACTTAGACAATGTCACCATCTGCAGCCATGACCAGCAGGACCATGACGAGAACCTCCGGCACTTCCTCCACACCGCTAAACTCCTGAACCTCACCTATAATAGAGAAAAATGCATCTTCCACACAACCTGCCTAGCCATCCTTGGCTATGTGGTGGAACACGGAGTCCTAGGGCCCGACCCCGACCACATGCTCCCCCTCCTGGAACTCCACCTCCCCCACTGCCCCAAGGCCCTGAAGAGATGCCTGGGGTTCTTCTCGTACTACGCCCAGTGGGTCCCCAACTATGCGGACAAGGCCCGTCCACTGATCAAATCCACCATTTTTCCCCTGACACTGAGGCCCGCCTGGCCTTCAATCACATCAAGGCAGATATTGCCAAAGCCGCGATGCATGCTGTGGACGAGTCCATCCCGTTCCAGGTGGAGAGCGATGCGTCGGACTTTGCTCTGGCCACTACACTCAACCATGCGGGCAGGCCCGTGGCTTTCTTCTCCCGTACACTCCATGCCTCCGAAATTCAACACTCCTCCGTCGAAAAGGAAGCCCAGGCCATCGTAGAAGCTGTGCGACATTGGAGGCATTACCTGGCCGGCAGGTGATTCACTCTCCTCACTGACCAACGGTCGGTTGCCTTCATGTTCAATAACACACAGCGGGGCAAGATTAAGAATGACAAGATTCTGAGGTGGAGGATCGAGCTCTCCACCTACAGCTATGATATCTTGTATCGACCTGGGAAGCTCAATGAGCCCCAGATGCCCTCTCCCGCGGTACATGTGCCAGTGCACAGGTAGACCGACTCCGGGCCCTCCACAATGACCTCTGTCACCCTGGGGTCACCCGCTTTTTTCACTTCATCAAGGCTCGCAACCTGCCTTACTCCATTGAGGAGGTCAGGACCGTGACCAGGGACTGCCAGGTCGGCGCAGAGTGCAACGGCACTTCTATCGGCCAGACAGAGCACACCTGGTAAAGGCCTCCCGCCCCTTTGAGCGCCTCAGCATCGACTTCAAAGGGCCCCTCCCCTCCACTGACCGCAACGTGTACTTCCTCAACATCGTTGATGAGTACTCAAGATTACCCTTCGCCATCTCGTGCCCTGACGTGACCTCTGCCTCCGTCATCAAGGCCCTGCACAGTCTTTTCACCCCGTTCGGTTCCCCGCCTACATCCACAGTGATCGGGGTTCCTCCTTCATGAGCGACGAGTTGTGTCAGTTCCTGCTCAGCAAGGGCATCGCCTCCAGCAGGACTATGAGCTATAACCCCCGGGGCAACGGACAGGTGGAGAGGGAGAATGCGACGGTCTGGAAGGCCGTCCTCCTGGCCCTACGGTCTAGAGGTCTCCCAGTCTCCCGCTGGCAGAAGGTCCTCTCCGAAGCGCTCCACTTCATCCGGTCGCTCCTGTGTACATCCACCAATGAGACTCCTCATGAACGTATGTTTGCCTTCCCTAGGAAATCCACCTCCGGGGTCTCGCTCCCATCCTGGCTGGCAGTCCCAGGGCCCGTCCTTCTCCGGAAGCATGCGAGGAGCCATAAAACCGACCCCCTCATCGAGAAAGTCCTGCTCCTCCATACAAACCCACAATCTGCCTACGTGGCACACCAGACGGGCGGCAGGACGCAGTCTCCCTTCGGGATTTGGCACCTGCAGGTTCCCCAGCGACCATCACCATCACCCCTGACCCTGCACCGTCTTCCCCCACCCCTGCCCACCTACCTCATGAAATAGCACCCGCAGGCCCACCGGCGACAATCACCACCACCTCTGTCCATACACCGCCCCCCCTCTTCACCGACTCAACAACTGGGTGAAGAAGAAGACGACACGCTCCCGGACGCGCAGGTCTCGACACCGGTGCCCACACCACAGCCGGGACTGAGGCGATCACGGCGGAAGGTCAAGGCCCCCGACAGACTTGACCTTTAAGACTACTTCATTCCCGCCTGACTCTATTTTTAAACAGGGGGTGAATGGGGTAAACCACGGTACAGCATCGTATGGCATTGTGTTGTGTTGTACATGCCTGGTCTGGTTCAGGATGGCTCCGCCTGTGGCTCCTCCCCTCGGGCTTATGTATAAAGGTGCCAAGTCTCTGCCTCCGACCCAGTTTGGGTCCAGAGGCAGAAGGCTTGCTGTTTAGTGTATTAAAGCCTCTGTTACGTTCATCACTCATCGTGTGTTTATTGACGGCATATCACCCTTTTGGAACGTCATTCTGGTCGTGAGTGCGGAGTTGTGTTTGGAAGACAGTCCTGCGGCTCCTCGAGCTGTGGGATTTGCAACAGTGATGTTTTGCCTGCGAGCTGACAGTTATTGTACGACTGCAGGTTGTGCGCCTCGAGACTCTGTTGATGTTGAATTGACTGGACATTCTATATGTGACTTCTGGTCCTGTGGCAGCTCGCGCCGGAACCCTGTTGATTTTTTTATTTGCGTTGTGGGTTTATTTGCCCGTGTAGAGGTACTGTAAGAATATATAACAGCTCCCTGGGCATTTAAGTAGGTGCTTTATTTTTAGGTAAACTTTAGAGTGCCCAATTTATTTTTTAAATTAAGGGGCGTTTGGGAGTAATGGGACGTTGAGGTGGACGTTGTCCGAGGTGTTCCCCCCTCATCTGCTCCCTCTGAAGCTGGAAGGCATGTCACGCCGATTGGGCCTTGGGCTGATGGGTCCGATGCCGTGGTGCGTGCCGTCCCCGGGTTCGGCTGTTGGCAGCTTCGCCCCGTGTGACTGGTTGTGATGAAAGGGTAATGTGCCTTTAAGACCGATGCATGTGATGCCCATTTAAGACCGGGTTTGGAACCCTGGGGGACTCCGCCTCCGGCTCCACCTCCCAGGGTTCCAGATATAAGGTAACATCCTGTGGGCGGCGTTCAGTGAGCACTCACCTCTCTGGCTGGCGAAGTTCTCTGCTTATTAAAGCCTTTGTTTACAAGTACACTCTCCCGTGTCATTATTGAGGGTACATCACTGGTGAGGGTGTTGGGCCGGATGTAATGCTTGGTAGAGTACCCGCCGGCCCATCCTGCTTCCCCATTCGGTGGTGCCTTATCCGAATTGTTGTCTGGCCACTGTGGGGTTTGCACCCGTTTGGTCCTCTCCTCCTCAAAGGTTGTCCTTGCAAGGGGTTTTGGAGTTTGGGGTGGGAGGGGTGTAATAACCTGCACATGATCCATCCAGATGGGGATGATTGTTCCCCATGCTCAATTGGACTGAGTTTTCCCAGCATTAACATAAAAAGCCGGCAGCTGTAGAGCCAGCTAAAAAGGAACAAGGACCCGGTGAGATGAGGACCTGGTGAAAGGTAACCAGGCCCTGTGCATGTATGATGCTGTTGCTCAAATAAAGGACTTTTAAGAAGCTTGTTGGACTCTCCTGGCTTTATCCCTGGAATCGAACCTGGGACCCTGGAAATGTGAAGCAACAGTCCTAACCACTGTGCTACTGTGTCATGTATATATAACAGAAACTGTGTGTATATTATAGAAACTGGACATGGAGACTGTGTTTGTATATTACATATAAGCAGACATGGGGACAGTGAGTGCATATTGTATATAATCAGACATATAGGCAGCTTGTGTTTGTTATATATAGAGGCAGTATATTGTATGTAACTCAACAATTCTGTGTGTTAAATATGACCTTGTGCAGGGGCCGGTCTGTATTATTGATTGTAAACTCACCGATACAGTAGAAATTTTCCTCTTTCTTACACTTCCTTGAGCACCCATCGCCATCCAATAAATTACCATCATCACATTCTTCTCCAAGTTTCCTGAGAGAGAGAAAATAACAGACAAAACTATTTTCAAACTCCTCCTCCTAACCCCCACACAACACTTGAAGCTGACAGGATGGCTCAACTGCAGGAGGCTTTCACGGCCATTTGGGTAGCTATTCCACTCGTCAGTCACATTCGTGCAAAAAGTACCAACCCCCATCATGGGCCGCATGGTGATGGGTATGTGGCACAGTTTGTACATCGAGTCTGGCCTGGGCCCAATGGGCCAAATGGCCTCCTTCTGTGCCGTAATGACTCTACGTCTACATTCCAGCTACTGCTCCACCGTGTTGGCTGCAGATGTTCATGTCACAGTGTGTTAATGATGTGTTAATGAAGGACGACAGTTTAACAGGGAGCTTGCCCCATCTGCACTGATTTATCACAGCCCCCTGGTATAACAGACTGTTGAACCAGATTTGGCTGGGCTTCAGTGGTCTGCTCAAAACAAATCTAGCCACCCCAGGCATCATTTAACAAGGTGCTGCCGTTTGTCTTTGCTCCCACCTTTCATTTGATAGGGAGCTGCTGTTCCTATTTGGCCCTGCTTCTGGCTGCTTGTTATTTTGTCAGCCAATTTTCATCGTCCTCGGCAACCCGTTTTCACCCAACCATGTCCCTGATACACCAGATGCTGCAGATGGCTGTGCCAGCACACGTGCCACCCAGCCTGTTACTGGACTTCAGTCGCCCAGGAAGGTTCTCAACCAAGACAGTTGTTGAGAAAGAGAAACTTCCGCCAATCTCTCTCCTGTTGCCGCTCGTTACTCAATGTCTCCCACTGGAAAGGGCCAGACCAGGCCAGGAATCCCTCCCATGGGGAATTAGCCTCCTGACACCCAGGGCCTCACATGAAGAAACATTGCTTGGCGGGGATGTCGGAGAGTAACTGCTACTTGTGGAACAGTATTTCACTGTGTCAACAATTGCATGAGCAGGGCATGAGAAAACTCTTGAGACAAGTAAAACTTTTTTTAAAAGATGCAAATGTTAGCTGAGCTCAGCGGCAGGTGTCTCGCATTAGTTAGAAGGTCATTAGTGCAAGACCCATTCCAGAGACTTAGGGGGCGATTCACTGGACCTGTTCGACCCAGCACAAATCCTGAGAGTGGCCATAACCGGATTTGCGACAGGGAGATCTCACCTTGTGATTCTCACCTGGTGACGTAACTTAATTTAAATATTTAGAATCGGCTTTATGGCAAATTCAGCTCCTGTAATTCTCCCACCTGCTGGTGCAACATGAAGTCAGCAGGAATCACTACAGGTTCCAAAAATGGAGGCCAGACAATCATAATCATGTCGGGGTCTCGGAGGCCATTGTAGCCCCTGGGTGGTCAGGGCCCTGGAATGTCCCCTGATACTATGGCAGTGCCAACCTGGCATTGCCAGGTTAGCACAACCAGCATGCCAAGGGGCAGTGCCAGGTTGGCATTGCCAAGGGGTGTGGCCTGAAGGTGGACCTGAATTGGGAAGGACCTTTGGTGAACTTATAGCAGGGTGTCACTCAACTGGGGGAGGGGAGGGGGGAGGGGGGGGGGGGGGGGGGGGGGGGGGGGCAGCTGATGCTGTCAATGGTGATGAGGGTTCTTTGCCGGCATAAAGGAGAGCGGTTCTGTAGCATTATTCTGAGATCGGGGAGCCCTTTAATAATGGTGCCCCGATCTCGGAGGATCCAGCTTTGCTAGTGTCTTGGGTCTGCATTTATCTTTCACCCCGTGAATCACCCCAAGCTCAAAAAAAAGTCGAAGTGTGGTGGATTGCGATCGGGATCACGCCAACCCATCGAGTGGGAATCGCACCACGCTTCCCACCAGAAACCACTCTCATAGAATCCTTACAGTTCAGAAAGAGGCCATTGGGCTCATAGAGTCTGCACCGACCCTCAGAAAGAGCACCCTATCGCTGTAACTTAACCTGCACATCTTTGGACACCAAGACGCAATTTAGCATAGCCAATCCACTTAACCTGCACATCTTTGGACTGTCAGAGGAAACCAGGGCAGCCAGAGGAAACCTACGCAGACACGGGGAGAACGTGCAGACTTCACACAGTCACCAAAGGTCGGAATTGAACCCGGGTCTCCGGCACTGTGAGGCAGCAGTGCTAACCACTGTGCCACCATGTCACCCGAAGACATTTTTAGGGAGAATTGCAAGAGTCACAGAGCTTTACAGCCCAATCTTGTGTGGAAACTGGCTGCTGTTTTTATCTTCATTAAATACAATGGTTGTATTTTATTGGTTGTGAAATGTATTGGGATATCTTACTACTGGCTGATTGAGGTCCAATAGCTTGAGCAACAGTCATAGAATTTCTACAGTGTAGAAAGAGGCCATTCGGCCCATCATGTCTGCACCAACCTTCCGAGAGAGCACCCTAACCCCACCTAAACTTTTTGGACACGAAGGAGCAATTTTGGATGGCCAATCCCCTTAACCTGCACATCTTTGGACTGTGGGAGGAAACGGGAGCACCCGGAGGAAACCCACGCACACACGGGGTGAACGTGCAAACTCCGCACAGACAGTCACACAAGGCTGGAATTGAACCCGGCTCCTTGGTGCTGTGAGGCAGCAGTGCTAACCACTGTGCCGCCGTCTGGGAACTACAGCTGGGATAACCTGTCCTGGATGAATTATATTTAGAATGGATAGTGCACTGGTGTCCTGGAACCTATGTCAACAGACTTCAGCAGATCTTTTAATCATCTCGTGAACCAAATTCATGCAATGTCTGTTGCTAATTTTCTCACAACTTACTTCAAACTGAAAGAAGTCCCCAAAAGTTCACTGGTGTTGTCTGGGATGTTGGCAGTAAGTCAGAGCTAGTTGATCCACCGTGTGTTGGATCCCTCACATTCAGCACCTGGATTTCAATGCAACCCTTACTCAGGGGTCCTCAACACATAAAGGAAAGACCGAGGGGACAGTACACTCTGTGATCAGAGACTGAAGCCAACCCAACTACAGGTGACAAAAGCTCTCTCCTCTCTCTGCTGTGCTGGAGCTTAGATGAATATACTTGGGCTGTTTGAGCCGAGTACTCAATGGAAAAATGGGTCCCAACTGACAGGGGGAAAAAAAGTGAACCCACCAATAGATTATTAAATTAAGTCTTGTACTTTTTTCTTACCTTTCCACTCGTTCATCCCCACAGAAGGGATTGCCATGTACGTAGACCAGAGGTGGGGTCAGTTCACTGGATGTTGATCCGGCTGCCACCTTTACTTGGTAGCTGTAAACTCTGCCTGGGGCGACCTCCCTGAAAGCACATCGTCGACAAACATTAGTAACACCACTTAGTCTCCCCCAGAGTTCTTGAAGGAGAAAAATGAACTATGCAACAGTGAACACTCGTGCAGAGAAAAACAAAATCAGGAGCACGAAATTCAAATAAAACTGTTTGAAATCTAATGAAAACCAATTCAAACTTCCTATAAAGACTGCAGGAGAGGCTACAGGCCTGGCAGAACTCTACTGAGGGACATCCAAGGGCTGAGACCCACCATGGAGAGGTATTCTGCCACTGCTCACAAACTGAATGACTAACTGAGAGAGCCTGCAAGGTCTTTGTGCACTGTACGAATGAGGTATGTGTGGTCACAGAGAGATTGTGCAGCCAGCCACAGAAGCAATAGAAAAGGGATTCATTCAAAATGCTCCCTTTTAGAACTAACTCACAAGCTCAATCACCAATGGAAAACAGGGCAAACAAAGCTGCTGCTTACGTTGAAACAGCTCCACCCCCAAGACACCTCCCCATGATCAAGCCTGAAGCCAACGAGCTGGAAGCAAGTTGTTCACATGGCAGCTATGAGGCAGTTTAATCGTCACGGTTCAGCTGATTGACGCTTGGTACAAACCTTTTGCAAGCACGTTTTCCCACCACACTTGTAATTTCTATTGAACAGGCTCTACACATTAGTTGCCATGTATTCCTCCATTCCCATTAGTCATCCACATTTCAAACCCTCTGGAGTTTACCCAAGATGTGACATATGTAATTTGCAAATGTGTTTTAATAGCAGACTGTAATTTGCAAATGTGCTTTAATAACAGACTGTAATTTGCAAATGTGCTTTAATAAGACTGTAATTTGCAAATATGCTTTAATAACAGACTGCAGCTTATTCTCACCCTCCAGACTTAATGCCTCACAGCAGCAACATAAGAACTCAGTCCAATGTTACAAACCCCCTACCCACTTGTATAGGGAGGGACAGTGATGAACTGTAGGAGAGTGAAGATAGTCCATTTCCTTAAACAACTGTTGTCTTCCTCTTCCCACACACATACACTCTCGCCAGGTACGGAGAGACCCAGAGAAGAGTACATACCATTGATCATGATGTATAAGTCAACCCAACAATAAGGTAACCACATGTTTTGGTGCCGAAAAACATGTTTAGGTCTATACTCAACCCTTTTCAGATAAGAAATATTACACTCAAATTAAGAGTTGGTCTTAATTTTCCACTTCAGATATGGCTGTTTTACTCACTTTGCAAGTCAGTGGATTGGATCAAGCAGACAATACATGCCTTGCTGTCAAGCAGAGATGAAGGTGCTTAAGATGTACCTCCACAGAGCAGGCTGCACATGGCAAATAATCAACAGAAAAGGATTAAGTATGAAGCTGGTTTCAAGCGAAAGGTTGCTTTGCTAACTTATCAAATAACTGTGCTGCAGGGAGAGAATTCAGTGTTAGTGAAAACTGGTGCCCGAAGAAGGTGTCCATGACAAAATGCACCATGAGAATGAGGAGATCTTCAGAAGTATGTGTATCAGAATGAGCCTTAAAAACCTTTAGCATGGTTTCATCATCACCAGAAATGCAGTGTGAATGTACAGACTTAAGTGGGTCAAATCAAATCAAACCTTGAATCCATTAAAGATTTCAGAGCAGGGCAGCACAATGATGCAGTGGTTAGCACTGCTGCCTCACAGCTCTGAGGACCCAGGATCGATACTGGCCCCGGGTCACTGTTCGTGCAGAGTTTGCACGTTCTCCCCGTGTCTGCGTGGGTCTCACCCCCACAGCCCAAAGATGTGCAGGGTAGGTGGATTGGCCACGCTAAATTGCCCTTTAATTAGGAAAAAAAAGAATTTGGTACTCTAAATTAAACAAAAAAATTTCGGAGCAACAGACGGTTGTTGTAGCTGCTTTACGGAACGAAAATGTCCAGTGTTGAGGCAGAAGACCAAAATCTCTCAGAGATTACCAAAAGACCAAAACACCAAAGGGGTGGCACGGTAGCACAGTTAGCATTGCTGCCCCACAGCTCTAGGATCCCAGGTTCAATTCAATTTGACTGCCTTTGTGGAGTTTGCACTTTCTCCCCGTGTCTGCGTGGGTTTCCTCCGGGTGCTCCGGTTTCCTCCCACAGTCCAAAGGTGCGCGGGTTAGGCGGACTGGCAATGCTAAATTACCGTTAGTGTCCAAAAGGTTAGGTGGGGTTACTGGGGATAAAGAGGAGGCGTGGGTTTAAGTAGAGTACCCTTTCCAAGGGCCAGTGCAGACTCGATGGGGCGAATGCACTGTAAATTCTATGATCTATGACCCCGATGACAAAATTACCAGTATCCAGCGATTCATCATCAGACCAACAGCAAGATGCACATGTTGCCATTATGCCACATCGCGGAACATGGGTGAAAAGCCCATGAATTTCAATATACGCAGCAGCTGAACAAATGGGCTGGAAAGGTTCAAAAACATTTCTAATGAAAATCACAGGACCATGAGAAGACAACGGAAAGATTTCTAATTTCATTTGTGACGGGTTTTTCAGGGAGTTCCCCACCCCAATTTAATGACACTTAATCGCTATTTTGGGGAGTTTCTCACCTGTCTAGTTCAGTACTTGGGAGCTGAACTCAGTCATTGGTCGCCATTTTGAAAGGATGCCTGATCTCTAAGTAAGCATGTGGATCCACCACATTCCCCACCCATGGGCAATGTCACCCCCCCTCCCCCCCCACACACACACACATGGGCACTCCTACCCCACAACCCCCAATTGAGGACACCCCACTATGGGATCCTTGGGGGTCCCCCCTCTTCAGGCCCTCGATGACCATTTATAGGCCCCTCCCGTTCCAGGACCCCCCACCCAACACCCCCCCAACCTCTCAGAGGCCCCTACTTACCTGCCGTACATCCACCCCACCCTTCAAACACCCCTACCACCCTCCTTTCATGGGCATGAACCCCCTCAGGCCTGGACCCTTGGCAGTGCTACCCTGGCACCTGGACACCCTTGCACTGCCACCCTGGCACCAAGGCAGTGATCCTGCCAGCTTGGCAGTGCCACCTAAGCACCTTGGCAGTGCCTGAGTGGCAGTGTCAAGGTGCCTGCTGGGCAGTGCCAAGTTGCCCACGTTCCAGGGGGAGAGCCAGGGGGGTCACACTGCTGTGACCCTGACCATCCAGGGGGCTCTAATGGCCCGAGAGACCCCCTGGGTGTTGTTCCGCCTGATCCACGTTTGTGTGGACCAGCACTGATCTGCGCTCGGCTGCAGCCCTGCTGAGAAGGCTAGTAAATCCCGCAATATCGGTAGATATCGGGTAAGTTCACCGAAGTCAGTTCAAAACCAGCTATGGCGCATGCCACAAGGGGCGGGATCCTGACTCAAACGCCTTGCAGGACCTGGGTGGATCCCGCGAGGTGTGAAGACTGCTGGGAAGCCAGTGAGTGGGGGCTCTCCCGGCATTCACTGGCTGCACTGCACTCGAGCGAGAGTGCAACGCGGATGGTGGATAGCACCCTTGGTCACTCACTTTTTTGGGCCCTGGGGAGTTTCTCACCAGTTTGGCCGACAGATTAGGGTGCAATTCTTTGGCCTCGTTGCTCTCTCGCTCAAGCGAAACAAGGCCTGTGAATAGCGGGAGAGACTGAAAACGAGAACCGTGCCATTTGCCAAACAGTTTTGCGATGCAACCGGCCCGCTCCCGTAGGCGAAATTGGGATCTTGCAATGGCATGGGCAGAAGATATCACCACTTGAGCCCGATTCCCATACAATTAACGGGAGTGACCCCATATCCAAGGCCTCATGTCATTCATCGGCTTCTCCAGCAAGTGGTCATGCTGACGCCACCTAGTACCCTTTTTGAAAAATGTGGACCTGGTGGAAGGGCTTCTGCGGGGAGCTGAGGTGGTGAGTAGCCATCTTTGCTCACAGGCAAAGAGCCCGGGGGCACAAAGAGCCACCCTCCGCTATCCCTGACCACTTAGGGGTCTCCAATAGCCCAGGAGACCCACTGGGTGCCGTTCCAACTAGTCCACGTTGATGTGGACCAGTGCTGAACAGCGCCCGGCTGCGGCCTCGTTGAGGAGGCTGATAGGTCCCAGGAGGCCGGTAGATCCAGAATAGGTTCCCCAAAGACGGAGGTGCCATTTGGTCATGCCCCTTTTGGGCATGATTCTGACTCAGATGCCTCGCTGGACTTGGGTAGATCCCGTGAGATGTGAAGGTGCCAGAAAACCCGCGGGAGGCCTCTCCAGGCATCCACTGGCCGTACAGCACTCGATCGAGAGCGCAACAGGCCTGGTGAATCGCACCCAAGATTGACAATGGTACTAGTCTACATGGCTTATGGAACAAAATTAAAACCTATGGTAATTTTTAAACATAAAACAGTGCTGAAAATCAAAGTTCCCTGCAGGAGGTTTTGTGCATGTCCACAAAAAATGATTGGAGGGATGAGCACAAGAGGCTAACTTATTCAAACATATAAGATCCTGAGGGGACTTGATAGGGTTGATGCTGAAAGGGTGCTTTGCCTTGTGGGAGCAGTTCAAAAATACTAGGGGCGGGATTCTGCATTGCCCGACGCCGAAATCGTAATCAGAGATCGGCAGAGAATCGATCCCAATGCCGGAATCGGGGCTGGCGCAAAACCAAGCTGCAGTCCCCAGACAGCTTGATAAATTTTATTTCAGCCCTGACATTTCATCCCACTGTGGGTCGAGGTTGAAGTTTAAACGTAAAGTCCACCTGACCAATCGGCCCACTCAATAAGCATAAAAGTAGACTGACCACATAAAGTTATGTTTAATTGGTCCCTTAATGGGCTAAATTGTCACCTTGATTGTCGGCGGGCACACTTCCGACTCTCGCGTGCACCAGCCAACCAAAATACCGCGTGAGTGGGCGATGACGAAGGGGGCTGCTTGCCCAAGATCTTTTCACACGGTTCCAGGTCATGCGCATCCCTGCCCACCCGAGCAATGCAAAATTCTGGCCCAGGTATCATTCCAGTTATCCTAGACTGCACCCCTTCCAAGGCCAATATTTCCTTCCAAGTGGTGGTGCCCAGAACTGCTTCCAGTACACCAGGCATCGTCTAATCAGGTCTTCATATGACTGTAGCATGATTTCTAACCTCTTCTATTCATAGAATCATAGAACTTACAGTGCAGAAGGAGGTCATTTGGCTCATCGGGTCTGCACCGCCCCTTGGAAAAAGCACTTTACTTAAGCCCAGGTTTCCACCCTATCCCCGTAACCTGACCTAACCTTTTGGACAGTAAGGGGCAATTTAGCATGGCCAATCCGCCTAACCTGCACATCTTTGGACTGTGGGAGGAAACCGGAGCACCCGGAGGAAACCCACGCAGACACGGGGAGAACGTGCAAACTCCATATAATCACCTGAGGCCGGAATTAAACCTGGGACCCTGGAGCTGTGAGACAGCAGTGTTAACCACTGTGCCATCCAGAATGTGGTCACCTTGACGGCCACCGGGAGCGGGTGTCCTCCCCCATACCCCCGCGGTGCCAGGTTCTATCTTTCTGGATATAAATACCAGCTCTTGGATTGGATTGGGTTGGATTTGTTTATTGTCACGTGTTCCGAGGTACAGTGAAAAGTATTTTTCTGCGAGCTTACTATCTGTTCTCTCACCTTTTGCTGTTCTTTCTATCATTCCTATTTGTTAGGATCTGTGCTATTTTTAACATTTTTGCATGCTTTTTAGGTTACCCCTTCCCTCTTGAGTTGCCCCTGGCAATTATTTTTGGCAAGTAGAACTCTTGTCCCATAGGGGTATTAACTGCTTGAATAACACATTAAACTCTTTTTTGAACACCGTCCAATGATTTTTGTTATTTGACCCATTAAAAGATTTCCCCAGTTCATTGTGGATAGTCTCTGCCCCATGCCATTGAAGTCAGTCTTGTCTAAATTAAGAATCTTCGCTGTTTCGTGTTTCTTCCTTTCAAACGCCATGTTAAACTAAAACATTTTATGATCACTGCTCGACAACTGTTCATGCACCATTAGACTATTAACTAAATCTGGTTCATTACTTATTACTAAGCAATAAGGGATAGTAGATTTAAAACAGAAATGAGGAGCAATTACTTCTCACAAAGGGCCGTGAATCTGTGGAATTCACTACGCCAGAGTATGGTGGATGCCGGAACATTTGAGGAGGTAGACAGATTTTCAATTACCAATGGGTTTAAGTGCTTTCATGCAGAAGAAAGCCATTAGGCCCATCAATACTGACCCTCTGAAAGAGCACCCTTTCCCTGTAACCCCACCTAATCTTGGGACCCCAAGGGACAACTTAAGAGTGGCCAATCCACCTAACCTGCACATCTTTGTGAGAGGAAACAGAAGCACCCGGAGGAAACCCACGCAGAAAAGGGGAGAATGTGCAAACTCCACACAGACAGTCAATGCCAGAATTGAACCCGGGACCCTGGCGCTGTGCCAGCCCGGAGAATGCGCAGGAAAGTGGAGTTGAGGCCACGTTTTCATCACACTAACAACAAAAGAAAAGAACGACCCCATCAATATACAGCCTGAAACATCGACTCGTAAATTCCAAAAGTAAGTTAAAGATAAACTAACCTAACCGCACCCCCCCCCCCCCCCCCCCCCCTATTGTTCAATGGCAACAAGTTACCGACAGTGCATGATAAACAATCCCCATGAATTGTAGCACTCCTCTGTTGTGTTATGCTGCTTTGGATAACACAGGCTGTTACTTGATGCAGTCTTAACTAAAGGATGCTCCAGACTCTGAAATGAGTTCAACGTGTTTATTGAACCATTAACACAGTTCTCAAATGAGTTTGACTCTCTGCTAATCTAACTGTAGTAACTCAGTCTAACTGTAGCAGCTTGCTCTAAGCCACGTGCTGGGGTGTGATGCTGCTGATCAACCCTGTCTAATTCTCTAGATGTCTGTCTCTGGAACGAGGCAGGGTGTGAGTGCCTCATCCCTTTTCTAGTGTTTATGTCAAGCCCCCTTGTGGTGATGCCACCTCTGAGTGTCCTAACTGCCCATTGGTTGTGTCCTATTCTGAGTGTTCATTGATTGCATGTTTGCATATCATGACATCTCCCCTTTTTTAAAAAGATGTATATACATGTAATGTGTCTGTCTAATGTGACTGACTGAGGAACACAGAACAGAACAAACAAAACAAATGCTCATAAGTCCAGTCTCTGAGGCTTGCGTCTGATCCTCATCGACCGCCGGAGAGGTGGTGGAGGGGATGACGGTGTCTTGACAGGCGAATGGGAGGCACGACTGGTGGCCTCGTGGTTCGAGGTGTCTGGAGGTGGCAATTCGACATGTGGAAATGGAGGGGAAAGTGGTTGTGGGCAAGCAACGTTTCGCAGTGCCCTTCGATTCCTTCGCACAATGGCGCCATCAGCCATACGTGTGACATAGGATCTGGACACTGCCTATCGAACAACGACAGCTGGAGCAGACCACCCACCATCCGATATCTTGATCCTGACCGTGTCTGCCGGGGATAGCACATCCAGATCGGTGGCATGTGCGTCATAGCCCTGCTTCTGGCTGTCGCTAAACTGCTGCATCTTCTGCAGCACCGGGAGGTGATCAAGGTCGGGCAGGTGTATGGTTGGAAGCATCGTCCGCAGGTCCCTGTTCATCATGAGTTGACCTGGCGACATGCCAGTGGACAAGGGAGTCACCCGGTACGCAAGTAGTGCAAGGTGTATGTCGGAAGCGGAGTCCGAGGCCTTGCGGATGAGCTGCTTAACGATGAGCACCCCTTTTTCGACTTTGCTATTGGACTGCGGATAGTGCGGACTGGAGGTGACATGCCTGAAATTGTAGCTCTTGGCAAACATGGACCATTCTTGACTGTGGAAGCACGGGCCACTGTCGCTCATGACGGTGTTCGGGATGCCATGCTGTGAGAATGTCTCTTTACACGCTTTGATGACGGTCCGTGAGGTGAGGTCTGGCAGCTTCAGCACCTCAGGATAGTTCGAAAAGTAATCGATGATTAAGGTATAGTCGCGACCATTCACGTGGAATAGGTCAATGCCAACCTTGGACCACGGAGAGGTCTCTAGGTCATGTGGTAGGAGCGTCTCCTTGCTCCGCGCTGGTTGGAACCTCTGACAGGTTTTGCAGTTCAGGACCATGCCTGTGATTTCCTGGTTGATGCCAGGCCAGTAGACAGCTCTGGTAGTCTGTGTTAGGAGGATTACGGTATCTGGTAATGCCGGAATACCATTGGTGGAAAATGTACTTGTTCCCATTGGTTAAGCTTGTATGTTAGCTCCGCCCTGCAAGGCGGGGTATAAGAGCCCGTGCCGCCCCAGCAGCATTCTTCTGTACATGCACTGCTGGGGGAAACATCTAGCGTATTAAAGCCTTCAATTGTCTCCAATCTCGTTTCTGGGGTTATTGATCGTGCATCAATTTAATACGCTAGTTTTTAAAGAATGGAGCTCCGATTCAAGCCGGAGTGTCTGCAACTCAGCCCCCACGCGGCAAACTCAGCGGCAAACCTCAAATCACTGGCTGGCGTGCTTCAACGGATATCTTTGAACGGCCAAAAACACACCCACGGGAGAACAGAAACTACAAGTTCTGCACTCGAGGGTGAGCCCAGAAATCTACACCCTCATCGAGAACGCGGGCTATTTCGATGCAGCAATGGAGCTGCTCAAAGGACATTATATTCGCCCTGTAAACCAGGTCTACGCCCGACATCTACTAGTGATGAGGCAACAAATCCCTGGGGAATCACTGGAAGAATTCTACCATGCGCTCATGGTGTTGGGGAGAAACTGCAGCTGCCCGCAAGTTTCGGCGAGCGACCACACAGAACTTTTGATCAAGGACGCTTTCGTTGCAGGTATGCTGTCCTCCCAAATCCGCCAGAGATTCCCATTGGTTAAGCTTGTATGTTAGCTCCGCCCTGCAAGGCGGGGTATAAGAGCCCGTGCCGCCCTGGCAGCTTTCTTCTGTATCTGCACTGCTGGGGGAAACATCTAGCGTATTAAAGCCTTCAATTGTCTCCAATCTTGTTTCTGGTGTTATTGATCGTGCATCAACAGCTTGTCGGGCTCTGCGTCTGCACTTTTCTACGCCCAGGTGTCCCTCATGAATCTGCCGCAGCACCATGCTCTGGAGACGTAGCGGGATGACTATCCTGTCCAGCTTGAGCAGGATGCCGTCGATCAGTGTCAGGTCGTCCTTGACGTTGTAGAATTGAGGGCATTGCCCTTTCTGCCAGCCATTGCTGAGGTTGTGGATGACTCGCTGCAACAGGGGTCTTTGGCCATCTCTTCTCGGATGAGAACGATCTTCTCATCTGTTGCCGGGAGAGTGCTTGCATACAGTTGTACCTGCAATTCAATGTGCTGGATGATCTCCAGTGGTTCACTGGGTGAGTTGACGGAGCGGGACACTGCATCGGCGATGATGAGCTCCTTGCCAGGGGTGTACACCAAATTGAAATCATACCTCCGGAGTTTGAGCACAATTCTCTGCAAACGAGACGTCATGTCATTAAGGTCCTTTTGGATGATGTGGACCAGAGGCCTATGATCCGTCTCAACAGTAAATGTTGGCAAGCCTTAGACATAATCATGAAATTTGAGGATGCCGGTGAGAAGACCTAAACACTCCTTCTCAATCTGCGCATATCTGGTCTCAGTGGGTGTCATTGCCCGTGACGCGTATGCTACTGGTACCCAGGATGACGCAACACCGTTCCAATGCCATCCTGACTCGCATCCTTGGATATCTTGGTCTCCCTGTCTGGGTCAAAGAATGCAAGGACGGGTGCAGTGGTGAGCTTGGCTTTCAGCTCCAGCCACTCTGTTCGGTGCTCCGCCTTCCACTCAAAGGCGGTTGATTTTCTCACCAGGTTGCGTAGGGCCGTTGTGTGTTGCCAAATTCGGGATGAACTTGCCAAGGAAATTGACCATTCCCAGGAAGCACAGTACTGCCTTCTTGTCCTCGGGGACTTTCATTGCCTCGATTACTTTAATTTTGTCTGTGTCCGGGCGCACACCGTGTTGCGAAATCTGATCGCCCAGGAACTTCAGCGTGGATGTCCCAAAACAGCACTTGGACCTGTTTAGCTTGAGGCCATTTGATGTATGTGTCGGAATACTTTCTTGAGTCGCAACACATGTTCCTCTCGGGTTGTGGACCAGATTATGATATCGTCAACGTAGACACGAACCCCTTCTATTCCCTCCATCATCTGTTCCATGATGCGATGGAAAATCTCTGATGCCGAGATGATGCCAAATGGCATTCGGTTGTAGCAGAATCTACAAGTGCCATCTCACTCGTGATTTCTTCCCTCTTCGGGATGGGGTAATGTTCCCGCACAATGTTTTTGTTTAGATCCTTGGGGTCAATGCAGATGCGTAGGTCCCCCAGAGGCTTCTTTCCGCACACCATCGAGCTGACCCAATCGGTTGGTTCAGTGACCTTGGAGATGATGCCTTTTTGTTGTAGACTTGTGAGCTCTGCCTTCAGGCGCTCTCTCAGTGGAGCAGGGACACGTCGTGGTGCATGGACTACTGGCTTGGCATCAGGCCGCAGTAGAATCTTGTATTCCTACGGCAGCGTGCCCATCCCGCTAAATACATCTGTGTACTAGGTTAGGATGTCGTCGACGCTGGCCTGAAGAACCGAATGGGACAGCGCGTGGTGTAGATCCTTTGAATGAGGTTCAGTTGCTTGCAGGCGTGTGCACCTAGCAGGGACGCCCTGTCGGGTTTAACAATCTCGAAGCATAAGCTTGCTTGTGTGTGTCGGCTGGACACCTGCAGATGGCAGGACCCCAGTGCCTTGATTGCGTTTCCATTGTAGTCCAGGAGTTTGCAGGAAGGATTGTGGGGGGCTTCTTGATTCTCTTGAAGTCCACCTGTGAAATCAGGTTGGTGGAGGCACCTGTGTCCAGTTTGAACTGGATGGGGCAGTGGTTGACCTTCATCACTGCATGCCATTTGTCCTCGGAATCCACGGCCAGGATTGATTGGACTCGCAATGTGTCCGGTGTGGCATATTCGCACTTTGTAATAATGCCCAGTCGGTAAGTGTTGTCCAGGTATTCACCATCTGGATCCGTCGCACTGCCTGGATCAGAGTCATGCATTCGGTGTTGCACACTTCTGAAGCACTGCTGTCGGAATTGGGAGCGCTGGCTCCTGACTGGTGGTGCAGATCTGCACAGGGCTGCATAGTGGTTTGTTTTCCCACAGTCCCTCTTGCAGGGCAGTTTTTAAAAAAATGGGCGGTGCCGCAGTTCGCTCAGTGCATCGTTGCGCATGCGCGGTGCGGTTCTCGGACGTTTCGTGTTCCCGATTGCATTGCGCATGCGTCCGCCCCCGGGAACAGTGTGCGAAATGGCCGCTTTCGTCAATGTGGAGGCGCTGCATCCGGGAGATGGCCTGAACACTCTCCACCTCGTGGGAGGCTTGTTTTTCACTTTCTGCCGTTTTGTACTGTGAATAGCGATTTTTAGAGTGCTCATGCACAGTACACATTTCAATCGTGACTGGCAGGGTAATGTGCTTGATTTTCAACAATTGCTATCGCAGAGGATCAGAGTGGACTCCAAAAATGATTTGGTCTCTGATCATGGAGTCAGTGATATCACCGAAGTTGCAGGATCGCGCTAGCAGTCTAAGGTTAGTTAGATAGGAGGTGAAGGATTCGTCCTTACCTTACAAACTCTGCTTGAAGATGTAGCACTCGAAGATTTCGTTGGTGTCCACCTTGCAGTGGCTGTCGAATTTGTCCAGGATGGCTTGGTACTTCGTTTTGCCCTGCCCTTCGGAAAAGTGAAAGGAGTTGAAGATCTCTATCGCATGGTCACCCGCAGTGGTGAGCAGAAGAGCTATCTTCCGAGCATCGGTCGCGCCATTGAGGTCGGATGCTTCCACGTATAGTTGACATTTCTGCTTGAATGATCGCCAGTTGGCACTAAGATTGCCCATGGTCCTGAGCTGATGAGGAGCCTGAATCTCGTCCATTGTGCCTGTACGCAGTAGCTGGTTGTCACGGATCTTGCTGAGTTGAACTAAATAGATTGAACAGTGACTCCTGGTACCATGTTGTGCTATGCTGCTTCGGATAACACAGGCTGCTACTTGATGCAGTCTTACCTAAAGGATGCTCCAGACTCTGAAATGAGTTCAACGTGTTTATTGAACCATTAACACAGTTCTCAAATGAGTTTGACTCTCTACTAATCTAACTGCAGTAACTCAGTCTAACTGTACCAGCTTGCTCTAAGCCACTTGCTGGGGTGTGGTGCTGCTGATCAACCCTGTCTAACTCTCTAGATGTCTGTCTGTAGAAAGAGGCAGGGTGTGAGTGCCTCATCCCTTTTCTAGTGTTTATGTCATGCCCCCTTGTGGTGATGCCACCTCTGAGTGTCCTGACTGCCCATTGATTGTGTCCTATTCTGAGTGTTCATTGGTTGCATGTTTGCATATCGTGACATCCTCCTTCACCCCCTTACCCAAATTTCACATATGCTAGGGTCAGGAATTCCAGCAGGCCCCCCCCCGCCATGCAGAGGCACAGAGTGGAGAAGCTAACCTCCACCCCAGCAGAACCCACCTCCAAGCAATCAGCGAGAGGAAGGCTAAAACATCTACCCCCGCACCCACCTGCAGCTCGGGCCGGTCCGACACCCCGAGAATGGCCTCTCGGGCATCCGGTTCCAAGTCCACATGTAACATCCCTGAGATGATATTAAAAAACCCCTCCAATATCTTTCCAGCTTCGGGCAGGACCAAAACATATGTACATGGTTTCCGGGGCCCTTCCACATCGCTCGCTAACATCCTCCACCACCTCAAAGAGCTGGCTCGACCTCGCCTTTGTGAGATGCGACCTCTCCACGACCTTCAATTCTTTCAGGCGCAAACCCGCGCATGAAGTTGAGGCTTTCACCCTTCATTGCAGCTCACACCACAAATCTTCTTCCATTACCTCCCCCAACTCTTCGTCCCACTTGGCCTTAATGCCCTTCATGGACATCCTACCCTCCAAAATCTTCCCATAAATCAGTGACACCACCCCCTTCTCCAACTTCCCTGCCCACAGTCCCACCTCCAACAATGAGGGGGCCGGCGATATTGGGAAGCTCGGAAACTCCCTCCTCATAACGTCTCGGACTTGCGGTACCTAAACCTTTCCTCTTGCGCCAACCTGTTTTTCTTCCCCAACTCCTCCAGCCTCACAAAATGTTCCGCCAGGAACAAATCTTTCATTACCTTAATCCCCCTCTCCTCCCATCTCCGAAACCTCCCATCCAGCCTCCCGGGCTCGAACCTAGGGGCGGGATTCTCTGATCCGGAGGTTAAGTGTTGACGCCATCGCTTTTCCCGACAGCGCCAACATGGCCTCAGGACCAGCAATTCTGACCCTACAGGGGACCCCTACAGCACGCTCTAGCTGCATCTGCGCATGCACAGTGGGACCGGCGCAATTTCCGCGGATGCGCGGTGTCTCCCTTCTCCACGCCGGCCCCAACGCAACATGGCGTAGTGCTACAAGGGCCGGCGCAGAACAAAGGAGGCCCCCAGCCCGAGAGGCCGGCCCGCCGATTGGTGGGCACCAATCGCAGGCCAGGCCACAGCGGAGGCACCCCCCCCCCCCGCCCCCGGGATCGCCCCCCCCCCCCCCTCCACCCCACAGGCTGCCCCAGATCCTTCCACGCCAAGGTCCCGCCGGGTAAGACCAGGTTAGAAACAGCGCTGGCCGGACTCGGGATTTTTTGTACGGCTGCTCAGCCCATCCCGGGCCGAGAATCGCCGGGGGGGTGGGGGAAGTGACGGAGAGCGACCCTCGACCGGCGGCGCGCCTGCGCCAATGGCGCCAATTCTCTGCTCTCCGGAGAATCATGTCCCAGCGCGGGGCAGCATGGCGTGATTCGCGCCGGTCGCGGCGATTCCCCAGCCCGGCCCTGGGGTGAGAGAATCCCACCCATGATTCCCCCTAATCAGCATCCCCCCTGACCCAACCCCCAACTTAAAGTGTTTTCTCAGCTGCCTTGAAATCTTCAACATTGCCACCATCTCCGGACTCTCCAAATACTTGCCCGGAGCCATCGGGTGTGATGCCATCGCTAGCGTCCTCAACGCCGACCCCCTGCATGAGCGTTCCTCCATCTTGACCCACAGGGAACCCCCCTCCCCTTCCTTTTGCCCAGAAGGGTCGGATCTACATATCCCACATACCTCCTACCCATCTCTAAGATCTCCTCTGCCAGCTTTTGACACTCCTCCTTGTCCAACTTGGCTTTAAACGATATTACCTCTCCCCTCACTACTGCCTTCAGGGGCTCACACACCACTTTCTGCAACACTTCCCCTGCACAATTAAATTCTACATACTCCTCAATCACTTTCCCGATCTTATCACAGAAACTTCGGTCCCCCAACAACCCTGCACCGTGCTCCACCCTGGCATCTGGACTACCCCGCTCTCCAAGGCCACATCCACCCAACATGCCGCATGGTCCAAGATCGCTATCGCCGAATACTTTGATTCCAGTCAATAACGCCTTCCCTACCACAAAATAGTCTCTCCCCGAATACACTTTGTGCACCGGGGGAAAAAAACGAATACTCCTGCTCCCTCGGGTGCAAAATCCTCCACAGGTCAACTCCTACCACCTCTCTCATAAGCCCGATCAAACACCCTCGTCCTCTTCATTGGTCCCCCCAAAACACTCACGTTCCATTCTGACCAGGGGTCTTTCACTACCCTGCCCCTCCTATCCGCCATCATCATAACTCCGGGCCCTGCCCACTGGACCAGGCCCTCCTCCCAATCCATTCCCCCATGTCCAGTCTCTAAAAAACAACCTCCAAAATTGTGCAAGTCACTTTTCACTTGTGCCCCCATACCACAGGGTACACTACCCTTCCCCATCGACCAACCCCCAAACAAGAAAACCCCAACTCCCAATCATTCTCATACAAGCAACGTAACATCCTTAAACAGCTAACAAGAAATGAAACTAGATACACCATCTGCCCCCTTCCCTCAGTCTAAAACCAAGCCCCAGTCCCATTTCTCATTTTAGCCCCAGTCCTCCAGCCTTCAGAAACGCCGCTGCCGCCTCCACCATCTCAAAGTAGAAGTCCTTTGAGTTGTAGGTCACCCTCAACTTCACCGGGTACACCATGCTGAAGCTCACACCATTGCTGTACAGTGCTGCCTTCACCCGACCGAAGGCCGCCCGCCTTCTCGCCAGCTCTACGGTTAAATCCTGGTACCAGCTCTAGCCCACTGCACCTCACGCTTCTGTTTCACCGAACTCAGGACCTTCTCCTTAACGTGGTACCTGTGAAAGCAAATTGTTACCACCCTTGGAGGCTCATTCGTCTTTGATTTGAGCCCTGTCCAGTTCATACCGGGAGGGTTCTTCACCGTCCCCCAGCATCTCTGCCAACATCTTAACAAAGAGCTCAGTCGGCCCC
Source organism: Scyliorhinus torazame (assembly GCF_047496885.1). Taxonomy (NCBI): domain Eukaryota; kingdom Metazoa; phylum Chordata; class Chondrichthyes; order Carcharhiniformes; family Scyliorhinidae; genus Scyliorhinus; species Scyliorhinus torazame. Next base: position 149,933,440 of record NC_092713.1, read on the forward strand.
GGCCCTCCGCCCCCTCGGACAGGCCCACAATTCTTACGTTCTGCCACGCCGACCTGTTCTCCAGGTCCTCCATCTTCGCTCTCAGTCCTTTGTTGGCCTCCACCACCCTCCTCACCCATCGAGGTGAACTGGCCGCTATGCTGTGACAAAGCCTCCTCCACCCCGTTCAACTTCTCTCCTTGCTCCTGTACATCGGCCGATGTCTTCAACACCACCGCCTTCACTAGAGCTGTCACCTCATCCAGCAATACATTCATTGCTGCCATCAGTTCTTTCCTCATCACCTCCATGTGCTTGGCAAATGGCTTTTCAAACTCCCCGGCCATCACAGTCATCTTCTTTATTATGATGGGTGCGGCCCCACCCAGCAAACCAGCCGCCGCCATCTTTCCTGCTGCCGGGCTGACCCATTCGCTCAATGGCGAATCTTCACTTGCCTCTTCTTCCCGACGGCTTTTTTCTGGTTCTTCAACATCGCCTTCCTTCCTTATGTCTTCCTGCATCAGCTTATCCAAAAACTGCCACTCGGACCCGGCATTAAATTCCAAAAAAAACGAGCCTCGAGCAGGAGCCACCCAACGTGCGACTTCCACCTACATGCTGCCACCGGAGATCCACTTGAATCAGTTTCATACCCACAGTAATGAACCCACTTACAGCCCATCGACAACTGTTTACTGCCACTGACAGGCATCTTCTATTCACCAACTTGTTGTTCTTTTACAGTTTTATCATGCTCTAGTTAAAATTCAAAAAGTGAAACCAAATTTCATCTTGAAACTTCTCACGTGGGTACTAACCAGAGAACCACTCTCACCAAATTACCAACATTAACAAAAGCAGATGACTGCAGATTCTGAAAATCTGAAATTACTACAGAACATGCTGAAAGTCCTCAGCGAGTCTGTCAGCAACTGTGGAGATAAGGAGTTAGCGTGTCGACCAGGTGGCCAAGGACCTTGCAACAGAATGCTACTGACAACGGAGTGCGACATGAAACGTGAACTCTGGGTGCGATTTTTCCAAAAAATTCGAAATTAATTTGTGGTGGGTTTTTCAGGGAGTTGCCCGCTGGCTTTGCCAGCGAGTTCCCCACCGCTGCTCAATGTCACTTAGATCACTGGGGCCCTGGGCAGTTTCTCACCAGTTTCTCACCAGTTTAGCCCACATTTTCGTAGCACTGGGGAGCTGAACTCAGAGATCTGCCCGATATTCTGAAAGGGTGCCCCGATCTCTGAGTGAGCTTGTGGGTCCCCCACACCATGGGCAATTTCACCCACCACACACATGGACAGTACCCCACACTCCCCAAGTGAGGACACCCCACTATGGTGTCCTTGGGGGTCCCACCTCTTCAGCACCCCCTCCCTTTAAGGACCCTCATCCATCAACCACAGAACCTCCCAGAGACCCCTACTTACCTGCTGTGCACCTCACCACCCTTCAAACCTCCCTCCACCCTCATTACATGGGCATGGCCCCCTCTGCTCCCTGGCCCTGGCCAGTGCCACCCTGGCACTCAGGCACCCTTGCATTGCCACTCTGACACCCAGGCAATTCTCCTGCTGATTTGACAGCTCCATCCGGGCACCTTGGCAGTGCCAGAGTGGCAGTGCCAAGGTGCCAGCTGGGCAGTGCCAAGGTGCTCACAAACCAGGGGGAGGGCCAGGGAGCCACCCTGCACTTACCCTGGGGTTTCTGGTGGCCCTGGAGACCCCCCCCCCCGGTGCTGTTCCACCTGGTCCATGTTTGTGTGGACCAGCACTGACCGGTGCCCGGCTGCAGCCTCCTTGGCGAGGCCAAAGAATCGAGGGGGCTGCTGGATCCCACGCAGGTATGTCGTAAGTGGGTTTACAACCTACGTCTGCGAGCGCCATTCGGTCACGCGCAATTGGGGCGGGGTTCTGACTCCGACGTCTCGTGGGACTTCGGAGAATCCCAGGAGACACGGAGCCTGTCGGGAGACTCGATGCAGACCTCACCTGGCACTCTCCGGCCGTGTTGCGCTCAAGCGAGAGCACAAGGGGGCTGGAGAATCGCATCTTTAGAATTTTCATAGCACTGGGGAGCTGAACTCAGAGATCTGCCCGACATTTTGAACGGGTGCCCCGTCTCAAAGTGAATTGTGGGTCCCCCACAACCCCCACCCATTTGCAATGTCACCCCACACACATGGACACTACTCCACACCCCTCAAATAAGGACACCCAGCTATGGGGTCCCCTGGGGGTCCTTCCTCTTCAGACTCCCCCACACCCACTTACAGCACTCCCCTCTCTTCCAGGATCCCACCCATCCCCACCCAACCTCTCGGAGTCCCGTACTTACCAGCCCTGCACTCCTGCACCCTTCAAACTTCCCCCCCCTCCACCCTCATTTTGTGGGCATAGTTTCCCTCGCCCTTGCCAGTCCCACCTGGCACTCGGACACCCTTGCACTGCCACCCTGGCAACCAGGCAGTGCTCCTGCTGGCTTGGCAGTGCCATTCATGCACCTTGGCAGTGCCAAGATGCCAGCTGGGCAGTGCCAAGGTGCCCATGCTCCAGGGGTAGGGCCAGGGGGCCACCCTGCACTTAACCTGACTACCCTGGTGATGTACCATTAATCCACTGCTAGACGATGAGAGCAAGAGAACATAGGCTTTATTACATAAGAACGTGCCTTCCTGAGATCGCTGTAACAACTGTGCGACGCCCACAGGTGGCCAGTCTATATACCGTTCAGGGGCCGGAGCCAGAGGCGGAGCCCACCAGGGTTCCAGTACACTACACAGAAGAGGGATCATATTACAGTATTCTACAGACAACTTATTCTGTGAATACATTCACCACACCCGGTGGTCTCCGAAGGGCCGGGAGACTCCCGGGTTCCGTTCTGCATGGTCCACGTTTGTGTGGACCAACACTGATCGGTGCCCAGCTGCAGCCTCCCTGGGGAGGCCAGAGAATCGAGGGAGGCCGGTGGATCCCAGGCAGGTAGGTGGTAAGTAGGTTTACGACCAATTTCCAGGAGCATCGTTTGGTCATGCCTATTTGGGCCAGAGTTCCGACTCCGACGTCTTGCGGGACTTCGGTGAATTTGGCGAGGCGCGGAGACTGTCGGGAAGCTCGCTGGAGGGCTCTCCCAGGATTCTCCGGCCAGGTTTTGAGCACAACGCGGCAAGAGAATCGTGCCTTCTGTTTCTCTTTCTAAGGCCCACTGTGGATTTCTAGCATTTTCAGTTATTATTTCTGACTTTTACACTCAATTTATAAAGCACTCCTTTGACGATCGTTCGCTGTGTCCACTCTGCCATGTTTATTAGCTATAACAATAGGGTTGCCAACTTTGGTTAAATGTATTCCTGGAGGTTTCTTTATGACTTGCCCCCATGCTCCCCCATGTTGGCCAACACATCCATGCTTGTGATGCACTGAAACCAAAAAGAAAATGCTGGAAAATCTCAGCAGGTCTGGCAGCATCTGTAGGGAGAGAAAAGAGCTAACGTTCGAGTCCAGATGGCCCTTTGTCAAAGCTGTGATGCACTGCCTTCCCACGCCAATTGGAAAGCAAAAAGACTCTTTACCCAATTGGATGATGCTTGACTCTCTGCTAAAGAGCCATTGTTTTCCCATTTTCAATATTTTTTATATCTGGAAAAGAGAAATGTTCAAAGTAAATGGCAAACAAAAATATTGCTTTAATGACCTTGTGATTTTTCTCCAGAATTACAAACAGTTGTGTCCGTGAGATTGACTTTCAATTCCTGGAAATCCCAGGCCAATCCTGGAGGGTTGGCAACCCAAAGGGCGACTTAACATTTTTATTCCCATTCCGCATCCATTTTTCCACAGCCAAGCGCCCAACTACTCAGAACAGTTTAGGTGAAGAAAATGTAGTTAGATTTACTGCCCGGCCTGTCTCAGTTGGTCGCCCTCTCTGCTCAGAATCAGTCTGGCTTCAAGCCCCATTCCGGAGACTTCAGCACACATTACCAGCTAATGCTCCAGTGCAATACTGGGGGGGGGGGGGACTACGATGTCAGAGGTGCCAATTTAGGATTTGACAATAAGCTGAGGTCCTGTCTTCTCTCTCAGATGGAGATCAAAGATCCCATGGCACTATTATGAAGGCCAGCAGCGGAGTTTCCCTGGTGTCCTGGTCAATACTTATCCCTCAATCAGCTTTCACAAAAACTGATGGTCATGCTATTATTACATTGTAGTTTGTGGGATCTTGCAGTGCATTCACTCGTGTGTTGGTGACTTTAAAGCACTTTGGGAAGTCCTGGGACTATGTAAATTCAAGCCTTCCTTCTTTCTAATTGTTCAAACAACGCTGTTCAGGTAGCCGCTCTGCTGGTCACTGGTCAATCGGAGTTGAGGCCCAACACAATCTTCTATGGGTGGCGTGCACATTCATGGGGTTGCTGACTGAACATAATACCATTTGTGCGCCCTTCTCCCACATGGTTGCACATGGAGGAGAATGCAGCTAGTGCCAGACTGTCATTGCAGGAAATGCAACTTGCAGGAGGAAGTACAGTCCCTGCCGAGATAGTGACCAGAGGTTGCTGGAGCCAAGTCACTTTCTACCATCCTGCTGCTGAGGAACCACCAACAGGATTAAAGATATTTAGGAGAGAACGTTCACCAAGAGGCAACATGTCGACTGTAGGAACACAGACCTGTAGTAACCAAAACCTCCATCAGCCTATATTTGAGGTGTTTTGTGGAAAATGCTTGATGTAACGGTTCCAACAAGTGATGTGACAATAATAATAATCTTTATTAGTGTCACAAGTAGGCTTATCTTACACTACAATGAAGTTACTGTGAAAATCCCCTAGCTGTCACACTCTGGCGCCTGTTCGGGTACACTGAGGGAGAATTCAGAATGTCCACTTCACCTAACAAGCACATCTTTGGGACTTGTAGGAGGAAACCGGAGCACCCAGAGGAAAGCCACGCAGACACGGGGAGAATGTGCAAACTCCGCACAGACAGTGACCCAAGCCGGGAATCGAACCTGGGTCCCTGGCACTGTGAGGCAACAGTGCTAACCACTGTGCTACCGTGCCACCCATATTGGCGATAGATGACATGCAAATGTTTGCAGTGAATTCAGCTGTTGTTCTGTCCAGGGCGATCATGATGACAAGTCCTTTAGTTCACTAGTCACTGCTAGAGAGATAAGGAGGTCTCCAGGATGGGCTATCCCACAGATGCTTTGCAGCAGTCCCATGCCATGACTTTTTGCAGTAGGCTTATGACTGTCTTGCTCATCCAGTGTTCCTTCATCTTTCTCCTGACGGGATGAGAAAAACTACATGAAGTTCCAAACTCCGGCGTGTGCAGCTTACCATCATATTAAAGAACACCCTGGCAAAGTGATCTGTCATGATACTTCAATCATGCTTTCCGAATCCAATGCTGTATTCAATTCTGTATTGCGAATTGGTGCTCGTTCCCTCACCTCGACTGGAATCACCAGCCACGACTGCAGAGATAGAGTGCCTCCATCGTCCAGGAGACATCCAGACAATTTCCTTTCAGCAATGAGGAGTGATGACCTGGTGGGCCATCTTCAGTTGAAACGAGGCAGGCAGCCATCTTGTACTGAGTACTCACATACAACATCACATCCTTCTTCACTAACCATGCATGCATTAAGTGTTTGAAATCTATTTCCACTCAGGGAAAATGTTAAAAATGGGTTGGCATGTATTTGAGTAGTTGATGACCCCTTGGCAATCCTGGCTCTTGATAAATTGGACCGTACTTTCTCACTGATGTGCAATCCCCATTGGGACTTTGTGTCAGTCGGATTCAGGACACCAGGAGAATATCCCATTTGTTTCCAAATGGTGGGTGGGACCTTTCGCATCCCCTGATTTACTGGAATCTCGGGTTGACATATTTTAAAAAGGAAGTTACCTCAATACAGCACTCTCTCAGCAGTGCACCACATCGGAAGATCGGCCTAGATTATAGGTTCAAGTCACGGTGTTAGGCTTCAACTCTCGGCTCGTTACTCAAACGTCAGGATGCTGCCAATTGGGCCACCCTCTCCCTTACACACTGAAACGCAACATTACATCTGTTGTTTGGACTTGTCTTGGTTTTTACTGGATTGACACCGTTTCCTCATTGGCACTGACAAGATAATTTGTAGTAGAGGCAGTGGTTGAGGGATCAATATTGTCCAGGGCACCAGAGTGAACTCCTGGACTGTTTTTTAAAATGTTCGCGATGGGATTTCGGACTTCCACCTGAGGGGATTGACAGGGCCTCCATTTATTGGCACCTCTGACAGTTACTATACGGGGTGTCAGCCAGGATCAGATGCTCAGGACTCTGCAGCTGGGATCTTTGGAGAGTAAGTGGGTTTTATGTCTTTAAAATGCAGACTTCCATTACAAGTACTCACCAGTCAGTGAATGTTCTTTCCATCTGTGTGACAGTCACTGTTCGCCCTTCCTGAAATGGAGGCTCCCTCACAATCTTGTATTTCAGAGTCTTGCATTTGGTACATAGGGGGTCCTGACACTTCGATTTCAGTAGCACGGCGTCCAGCTCCAGCTTCTCATCGAAAGTATAGATCTTCACCCCCACCACTTTCTTTTTCACATTGACCTTAATGGTGAGGGGAATGTCACAGAAGGTGTGGTACGGCCCTCCAAGCTGAATGTCCTCTCCATCGCTGGTCAGGATCGCCACATTGGAGATGGTCCTGTCCGAACCAGCAGACAAGTAGGTCACCCACACTGACAACGAGTCCGCGACAACAGGGTGGGCGAAGTGGAGCTCCAGCATGCAGCCATCTGGTTGGGGGCAGGGCACTGTCATGTTCATGTGGTAGAGGTGGAGCTCTGGGCTCCAGGCCCGTAGGCTGGGTTCACATGGCCCCTCCACATCAGGAGACCCTGCGGCAAAGAGACATCATGGTTTAAACGAAACAAATGAACAAACAATGCACTTGTTTGTCTTATAAAGTGCATTACACATCCACAGAACATCGTAAGGTGCTCTAATACAAAGAAGTATTTCCTTAAAATTGTAATGTTAGGAAAGCAACAGCCAATTTGCACACAGAAACAACAATAATACAAATGTCAAAACATGCCTTTAGTGATGCTCACTGGCCGGGAAACAGTGGAGATCTACTCTGTCTGATTACCAACAGGGCCAGGACATCACAGACAAGTACAGTTCTGCAGGGTGGTGGCTATCAGTCTGAGAGAGGGGCACGGTCAATGTGGGAGAGGGGCAGTCTCAGTCGGGAGAGGAGCTGACCCGAGTTGGGGATAGGCCGCAGCAGGCAGGGTGAGCACAAAGGTGATGTCTGTGTAGGGGGTAGGGTGCTTCAGGGTTTGGAGAAAGGCGGTGTCAGTGTGGGAGAGGGACTGTGTCCCAGAGGAAAGGGGATGTCAGGGTGGGTAAGGTTTGTGTCTCAAATTGGAGACGGCTGTGTCAGGGGAGAGAAAGAGGCTGTATGAGTGTGGGGTAGGGATTGTGTCAGCGTTGGGGGAGGGGCTGTGACAGTGTTGAAATTGTAAACAGAAAATCTAATAATAATCTTTATTGTCACAAGTAGGCTTACATTAACATTGCAATTAAACTATTGTGAAAAGCCCCTAGTTGCCACATTCCGGCACCTGTTCGGGTAGACACAGAGGGAGAATTCAGAGTGTCCAATTCACCTAATAGCACGTCTTTCGGGACTTGTGGGATAAAACCGGAGCACCCGGAGGAAACCCACGCAGACATGGGGAGAACGTGCAGACTCCGCACAGACAGTGAGTGACACAAGCTGGGAATCGAACCCGGGGACCCTGGAGCTGTGAAGCAACAATACTAACCGCTGTGCTACTGTGCTGCTTTTCAAAAGTGGATCTTTTGAAACTTTTATTTCCAAGATGATTCTGAGAAGAAAGGTGGTGATCAACCCCTCCACAGACTTGGCACTGAGTGAATAATCCTGCAATATGCAATTCTCTTCACCCAGAGCTTCCCAACTGTGCCTGTTGTCTGGGGATTTTCTTTTTGCTTCTTCCCTATCTTTCCTTTCCTCTCTTCCTAACCTCTCTTCCTCAGCCAGAGGATTAGGACAGTATAAGTCTGCAGTATCCCAACCTTACCACCACAGACCGGGGGAGGGGCACAGTGGCTAGCACTGCTGCCTCACACCGCTAGGGACCTGGGTTCAATTCCGGCCTCGGGAGACCCTGTGTGGAGTTTGCACGTTCTCCCCGTGTCAGCATGGGTTTCCTCCAGGTGTTCCGGTTTCCTCCCACAATCCAAAGATGTGCAGATCAGCTGGATTAGCCATGATAAGATTGCCCCTTAGTGTCCAGGTACGTGAAGGTTCGGTGGGGTACAGGGATGGGGTAGGGAAAAGGGCCTAGGTAGGGTGCTCTTTCAGAGGGTCGGTGATAGACTCAATGGGCCGAACGGCCTCCTTCTGCACTGGAGAACTTCTATGATTCTATGGTCAATAAATATTCTCCCCTGGATGAACATTATCTCTTGTCCAAAGGATCTCAGCAGTAGTTTTCAGAATGTGCATCATGTTCCACATATACCTCAATCACTCGCTGTTCACCCAGATTTCACCTGTCTCAATGAAATTGTTTTCTGATTTTTATGATCAGACTAATCCAGAAACCTCCACAGCTTGCGAAATATTGAGGGACATTTTTCCTCTCCATTTCTAATACGTTCCTCAGGGTAGTGTCCTAGACCCAACCATCTTCATCAATGGCCTTCCCTTCCATCATCAGGTCAGAAGTGGGGATGTTTGCAGGTGACTGCACAATGTTCAGCACCATTCGCAATTCCTCAGATAATGAAGCCATCCATGTCCAAATGCAGCAAGACCTGGACAATACCCAGGCTTGGGCTGACAAGTTACATTTGCACCACACACGTGCCAGGCAATGACCATCTCCTACAAGAGAGGATCTAACCACTGCCCTTGACATTCAATGGCATTACCATCGATAAATCCCCCACAATCAACATCCTGGGGATTACTATTGATCAGGAACTCCACTGGACTAGCCATATTAATACTGTGGCTACCAGGGCAGGTCAAAGACTAGGAATCCTACAGCGAGTAACTAACCTCCTGACCCCCCAAAGCCTGTCCACAATCTACAAGGCACAAGTCAGGAGTGCAATGAAATACTCTCCACCTGCCTAGATGAGTGCAGCTCCAACAACACTCAAGAAGCTCAACACCATCCAGGATAAAGCAGCCCGCTTGATTTCTCCCCCTTCCAAAAACATTCAAACTCTCCACCGTCAACGAACAGTGGCAGTCGTGTGTACCATCTACAAGATGCACTGTAGTAAGGTTCCTCAGCCAACACCAGAGCCAGATAGATTCTTGATTAACAAGGGGGAGGTGAAAGGTTATCGGGGGTCAGCAGGAATGGGATTGGGGTTTCAATCAGATCAGCCAGGATCTGATTGAATGGCGGAGCAGGCTCGAGGGGCCAAGTGGACAACTCGTGCTCCTAACTCACATGTTCATATGACTTACACTGAATCACCATTACACAAGGCTTCAATTTGAAATTCTCATGCTTGCTTCAAAATCCATTCACAGCCTCATCTCTCACTATCTCCCTAATCTCCTACAGCCCCACAAACCACCCAGATATCTGTGGTCATCTAATTCTGGACTTTTTAAAAAGTGTTTTATTGCTGCTTTTTACATATTATGCACTATACAAGCAGTAAGGGTAACGGGGCTGATTACAATGTACATATTGGGTCACTGTACGCTGTACTTAGATTGGGTCACTGTCTGTGCGGAGTTTGCACGTTCTCCCCGTGTGTGCGTGGGTTTCCTCTGGATGCTCCGGTTTCCTCCCACAGTCCAAAGATGTGCAGGTTAGGTGGATTGGCCAAGATAAATTGCCCTTAGTATCCAAAATTGCCCTTAGTGTTGGGTGGGGTTACTGGGTTATGGGGATAGGGTGGGGGTGTGGGCTTGGGTGGGGTGTTCTTTCCAAGAGCCGGTGCAGACTCGGTGGGCTGAATGGCCTCCTTCTGCACTGTAAATTCTATGATTCTATGATTCTATTCATATGCTGACGTCCCCCCTCCCCCGTCACGTTCACTCTTTGTTTCAGGGTCCTTTCCCAAGCCCTTCACTGTACATGGGTAGTTATTCATTATTTACAAGTAGGCAGTGCCCTCCCTTCCCCCTCCCCTTTTGTCGTTGGGCCTTCCCTCTACACGCCCCCCCCCCCCCCCCACCCACCACTCTCCCTGACCTGTTTTCGACCTTCACTTGGGAGTTCCTTTCCATGTTCTTGTTCTAGGCTATCTGGCCTCTGTGTCAGTTGTTTTCTGGCCTCCCCTTCCTTTTCCTGGTAGCCTTCCCCCCCCCCCCCCAATTCCTGTCTGCCTCCTGTGGTACCATTGGCTCCCGTGCGTCCCCCGTCCCCCCATTCTATTGCTGTTGGCTTCAAATAAGTCCTGGAAAAAGTTGGTGAATGGCTTCCGCGGTTTGTGGAAACCACCCTCTGACCCTGGGATAGTGAACTTTATCTTCTCCAGATGGAGAAATCCCATAGGTCTGCCAGCCAGTCTGTAGCTTTGGGTGGTGCTGCGGATTCTACGGCGGGTGATTAGAGAAACAAAGGCAAGGGCGTCGGCCCTCTTCCCCATGAACAGTTCTGGCTGGTCCGATAGCCCGAAGACTGCCGCTTTTAGGCACGGCTTCACTCTCACCCCCACAACTTTGGACACTGCTTCAAAGGAGGCGTTTCTGAACCATCAAGTCTGGGGCATGTCCAGAACATTTGGGTGTGGTTGGCTGGGCCTCCCTGGCACCGTTCACATTTGTCATCCACCCCGGGAAGAACCTGCTCATTCTGGTCCTTGTCAGGTGTGCTCTTTGCACCACTTTAAACTGCATGAGGCTTAGCCTTGCACATGAGGAGGTGGAGTTGGCCCTGCACAGTCCTTCGCTCCAGAGTCCCGACCCTATTTCCATCCCTTGCTCTTCCTCCCATTTTACCCGAGTTTCGTCCAGTGGGGAGTGCGTCCTTTCTAAAGGTTGTCCGTACAGGTCCCCACAATTTTGCCTCCCCAGACTGTCTGCATCCAGTTACACCTCTAGCCTTGTGCTTTTCGGGTTCCGTGGATATGCAGTCATCTCCTTGCGTAGAAAGTTGTTGATCAGTAGATGTCAGAGTTTGTTCCCGTTTGGTAGGTCCAGTCTCTCTGTCAGCTCCTCTAACTCTGTATTTGTTGGAATTTAGAAGGATGCGGGGGGGATCTTAGAGAAACAGAAAATTATGAAGGGAATAGATAGGATAGATGCGGGGAGGTTGTTTCCACTGGCGGGTGAAAGCAGAACTAGGGGGCACAGCCTCAAAATAAGGGGAAGTAGATTTAGGACTGAGCTCAGGAGGAACTTCTTCACCCGAAGTGGATTGTGAATCTATGGAATTCCTTGCCCAGTGAAGCAGTTGAGGCTCCTTCATTGAATGTTTTCAAGATAAAGATAGATAGTTTTTTGAAGAATAAAGGAATAAAGAGTTATGGTGTTCGGGGGGAAAGTGGAGCTGAGTCCACAAAAGATCAGCTATGATCTCACTGAATGGCGGAGCAGGCTCGAGGGGCCAGATGGCTTACTCCTGCGCCTAGTTCTTACGTTCTTATGTTCTAAGGTCGCTGGTCTGTCCCCTGTGTAAAAGTCACTAACAGTCAGTGTCCCGCCATCCTGTTTCCATCTTTTGAAGGTGGCATCTAGCATGGCTGGTGCAAACCTATGGTTGCCGCAGGTGGGGGCCATAATGGACATATCATGGAAATGTTGCCTCAGCTGGTTCCAAGTTCTCAGGGTCGCTACCACCACTGGGCTTGTGGAGTGAATTTCTGTCAGGAATGGGAGCACTACTATAGTGAGGGCCTGGAGGGTCATCCCTGTACATGAGGACTCCTCCATCCTTACCCACTCCGTGTCTGGTTCCTTTAGCCATCTCCTCATTCTTTCCGCTGTGGCTGCCCAGTGGTAATATTACACATTCGGGAGGGCCAGGCCGCCCATGTTTCTTCTCCTTTGTCGTAATGTTTTGGGGATTCTTGGATTCTTGCCCAACCCCCACACAAATGCCATAATCATCTTATCTATTGAATGGAAAAAGGCCTTGGGGATATAGATCGATATGGATCCACACAGGAAGAGGAACCTGGGCAGTACATTCATCTTGCTTGTTTGCACCCTCCCCGCCAGGGAAAGTGGGAGTGCATCCCATCTCTATAGGTCCTTTTTGATTTCCTCCACCAGACTGGTCAGGTCCCACTTGTGGATCTATGTCCTGTCGTAGGCAATCTGCTCCCCCAGGTAGCGGAATTTGTTTTGAGCTATTTCAAATGGTAGACCCTCCAGCTCTGCACCTCCCCCTCTCGGGTTCAATTGGAAAACGTCACTTTTGCCAAGGTTGAGTTTGTAGCCAAACTCTTCAGGAGCTTCATGATTTCTTTCATGCCACTTTGCGGGTCCGAGATGTAGAGGAGCAGGTCATCCGCATAGAGTGATACTCCGTGCTCCCCGCCCCACACCCCACTTCAGAATCTCTTTCAACCTCTAGTCACTCTCATGGCAATCGCCAGCGGCCTGATTGCCGGGGCAAACAGGAGCGGGGAGAGTGGGCATCCCTGCCTTGTGCCTCAGTGCAGCTCAAAGTATTCAGCTGGTGATGTTGGTCCGTATGCGCACCTTGGGGGCATTGTTTGAAATTAAAAGCGACATGCTTTATCTAGCGCCTTCCACAACCTCGAATATCTCAAAGTGCTTTACAACCAATGGTGCTCTTTTGAAGTGTGTCGTCACTATTGTAACGTAGGGGGCAGCCTGTGGCACAGTGGTTAGCACTGGGACTGTGGCACTGAGGACCCGGGTTCGAATCCCGGCCCTGGGTCACTGTCTGTGTGGAGTTTGCACATTCTCCCCATGTCTGTGTGGGTTTCGCCCCCACAACCCAACGATGTGCAGGGTAGGTGGATTGGCCACACTAAATTGGGCCTTAATTGGAAAAAAAATAATTGGGTACTCTAAATTTATTTTAAAAAGCTATTGTAACGTCGGTGGTATGGAAACAATTTGCACACAGCAAGGTCCCGCAAACAATATGATAATGACCAAATCATAGGCCTTTAATGATAATGGTCGAGGGATAAATATTGGCCAAGACATCAGGGAGAATTCCCCTGAACCTCTTCATAATAGAGTCAAAAGATCTTTTCCAACTTGCTGAGGGGCAGGCATCTTTCAAAAGATGGCACTTCTGAGTTTGTGACACCTAATCAACCCTGCACTGGAGTGTTGGCCTATAATTCTGACCCATGATTAAAGAGTGTAAAGGTCAGAGCGCTATCAATTGAGCCATGGGACAAGAACTGATTAAGGGCCTTTGGTTTGCATCCATCAATAAAGAGGACAATTTAAAAAAACACAAAAATGAGCTGCAGCCAACCCTTCAACACTGCTCTCGTTAGCTGACTCTTAACTAGAGTGAAAAAAATAGTTACAAACAACAAAATATCAAAACCCCATCAACCATTGTGTTTTCATATTTCACAACAGAACGCAACATAAAACTAAACCTCAAACAGCAAAAATCCAGCCCCAAAAGAACAAGAAAATGCAAAAATAAACATGGAACGGCAACAATTCAACATGTCCACTCCCCAAAAACTCGATCTCACCGCACCCAACCCATATATCTTTACAAAGGAGTCCACCTCTGCCTGTGCATCAAATAAATAGGCCTTTCCTAACAGTGCAGGGTACACCACACTGAATCAGACTCCACTTTGTACAGGGTGGCCTTGGCCTTGTTGAACGCAACCTTCTGTCTTCACCAGCTCTGCTCCCACGTCTTGGTAAATCCTGATGGCATGGCTTTCCCATATGAGGTCACGATGCCCCCCTCGCCCATCTCAGAACCCGCGCTCTCTCTTTGCAGCTATAAAACTTCACACACACGGGATTCTCAGGACGAAGCCTCTCCCGATTGTACAGTGGGCTCGGTTCAACGTAGGCGGAGACATGAATCCATTCTCCCCCAACATCATACAGAACATCTCTGCAAAGTACTCTGTGTTGGGGCTTCCATCTCTCTGGCAGCCCCACAATTCGAACATTTTGCCTCCTAGAGCAATTCTCTAAATCATTCATATCGGCCTTCAGCAATTTATTTGCTTCGGCCACCAGAGATATCTCCGCTTCCAGTGAAGCAATCTGACCACTATGTCTTGTAAGGGTTTCGGGCAATTCGGCCCTTTTGGAAAAACTCAGAGACTGTAAACTGACTTTTCAGCCAAGATAACAGAACCAGTTTTCCCAGCAGGCTTGGCCCGCTGAGCTGAGTAGGGACATAAGTACATAAATATTTACAAACACCCCCCTAGGAGCTACAAGGAAGAAGGAGCCAGACAACAAGATAACATCAAGACACAGACAAAGGGGCACGGGAATACACAGGAGGCTTGCATGCAAGCAGGACAATGGGATGGTCATAGCCCCATGCAAATGTAAATGACCTGGCCTCCACCAGAGCAGAATCCAATTAACACCCCATCAACATAGCGAGGTGAGAATAGCAGCCATCTCCGGAGCAGCTGGAAGACACTGAAATTCTTCACAAGAGGGCTTAACCTCGTTATCCTAGGAAACAGACTGTCTGGGTTCAGCACATTGCGCTGGAAAAGCCCCTGTAAGATCAGCGGTAGGAAAAAACCAAGTTGGAGGCGGACCTGGGGGAGGTACTCCAATCTTGACAGGAGCTACCGGCAGAAACTCACTGGGAGGAGGGGGGCGGAGCCAGCGCCAAATTCAAATCGCGCAGGTCTGAAAAAAACCAAGTTGGAGGCGGACCTGGGGGAGGTACTCCAAGCTTGACAGAAGCTACCGGCAGAAAAACCAAGTTGGAGGCGGACCTGGGGGAGGTACTCCAATCTTGACAGGAGCTACCGGCAGAAACTCACTGGAAGGAGGGGGCGCAGCCGGCGCCAAATTCAAATCGCGCAGGTCTGCCTAGCTGGAAGGGGCGGACCTGCAAGGAATACCCGGAAACATACAGCTCTGACCGGCTCAAAGGGGGCGGGACCAGCGGGAACTTTAAAACTTACCTTTTTCAATGCAAAAGGGGCTGGCCGATCACAGAACAAAGCCAGGTATAACAATATAAAAGGGGCTGTGTTTTCGATTGGGGGTCTCTTCGTTCTTGGCTCGACCTCTGCACCCCTGACTTGACCTCTGCAGCCTGTGACCGTAAGTACCCCGCAGCAGCTTGCGAAACTCCCTTGATTTTAATAGTGGTTGAGGCTTTGGGGAAGGGAACTTGTTTTGTGCCTTGTGATATTGCTAAAAACTGTGTAATCATAAGAATTTTCGTTGTGTCCGCTATATTACTTTTGAATAGACTTAGTTGTATTAGAGCATAAGATTTTATTGTGTTTCTCCTGTTGATGATTTTGACCTGGGTTTTGCAATAAACCTTGATTTGATGATAATTGGAGTCGTTTAAATTCTTCAATCTTTCACCAGCGATCTCTGACCAAGTCATTGTTAAAAATACTCCTCACCTTAATTCCGGGTTCAAGAATCGAGGGTCATCTTGAGCGATTCACTCAGGACAGACTGCTGGTTAGGAAATAAACAGCAGTGTCCTATTCTCTCTCTTGGGAAAGCTACTCTAGTGGAGTAGGAACCGGGTGGGTGTTGTACCACCGGCAAGAGAGAGAATCACCTGGGTATTGGTAGGGGTCTGGAGATCTGTGTGATATAAGTCTCAGGCTGTCGGTTAGGAATAAACGGCAGGCTTGAATCAGTGCTCTCTTCAGTGGAAGTGTCCCAGTGCGACATCCCCTGGCCTCTGAAGTTTCAGTGCCAGCTGGAGAGAGACACACACAGATATTCAAACCCCAGATATCGGCCCAGTAGTGGAGTAGCGGAGATGGCACCCTCTACAATGGCGACCGCGGCAGGACCCCGGTGGTTTGGAGTATGTGACGTGGCAGAGGGGGTGAGGGAACGAAGCAAAATGGAGGAGAGAATATCCTCATATTTGTGGCAAAAGGTCAACCTCACCAAACCTTGGGTCTCAGAATTGATCAATGCGGAGCAACCGGTAATGGCAGCGGCTGCATGGACAGAAAGCAAGGCGCACAAAAGGCACTTGGAGAAGGCAGTTTGGCTGGTTTGCCTGTCTCAGCAGGTAGTCAACGCAGAGCAAAGGATCGAAGAGTTAGAGCAGGAGGCTAGCGCAGCGGAACGACTGCGGGGGGAAGTGGCAGAAATGAAACAGGAAAGCGAGTCTAACAGATGTGAGAAGGACTATCTCCACTGCCAGATAGTGGAGGGTAAAGAAAAGGAACGGAGGCTCCAGGAACTCTATGCTCGGAGTACAGAGCAGTGTAGGAAGCTGGAGGGGAAGTTCCGGGACATCCAGGCAGCGTACCGGGTGGCTCGCGAGGAAGTAGGGGACTGTGCCCATGGGCCGTGCCAGGCACGAATAACGGAGTTGGAGGAGACCTTGTCCAAGTTCAGGGGACAGATACACCTGGTAGGTCCAGGGGGGGTCCCAAGGGGCAAGGTGCTCCTCGCAGCGGATGATTCCCCAAAGGCCAAGGGGAATAGACCGCCTCCTGAGGCACCGGGATCGTGTCCGGGTCGGCAGGGGGGGATCGGGCTGCACGTTAAGGGGCAAGTCCAAGGGGGGTCGGCAGTGTATCCCCAGGTAGCGGCGCCTCCTATATGGGTAGCTAGCCCGGGGACAGGGGGGCTACCCAACGAGGCAGGAGAGCTGGACAGTGGGGAGGAGGAGCAGGAACCCCAGGTAGGGCAGATGTGCCCTGTCAGGCAAAGGAGGTATGGTCCCCCGGCGGGGATGGCAAATAGGGGACCGATTGAGGGCGACATTATCGTTCCTCATGGGGCATCCGCGCTCAGGGGGATGGTGGCCCACGTTCCCAAACTAACTCAGAAGGGGGACCCATCGCTGCATTTTATGGAGGTGGAACAGGCAGCCCACATCAATGACTGCGACGAAGGGGAGCAAATAAAGATGCTCCTGATAACCCTAGATGCCCAGCTATGCAGGACGGTGACCTCTGGGAATGGGGGAAGACCTGACACCTGGGCGGCAGCACAGACTGCTGTTCTGGAGGCCATGGGTTTGAACCTGGGGAGCCCTTTCATGAGGGTGGGGGAAACCAAGCAGCAACCAGGGGAATCTCCCACCATGTTCGCAGACAGACTATGGACTGTCTATATGGAGGCATGCGGGGTTCCCGCGGATAGACGGAATCTAGGGGAAAGAACCGCCCACTGGCTGAAAACCCTAGTTGCCAATTGCCTCCCTAGCGTTAGGGCAAAAGCCGAACACTGGTTCGACCCGCAGACCCCGGCCCTTAATGAGGAAGAGGTCCTTAGGAAACTTACCCTCGCATATCGTAATGGGGAGAGGGGTGAGGACAAGCCTCTTAAGGGTAAAGTGCACGAAATCGTGCCAGCAGCCCCTAAGAGAGAGTGGAAGCATGAGGGCACCCGGACCTCCGACAAGAAACCGGTATGCTACGGGTGTGGGAAGGCCGGGCATTTCAAGAGGGAATGTAAAAACCCCAACAAACAGGAGAGGGCTCCCGCAGTAGAGAGTCAGACCCCGGTGGCAGGAGCAGCTGCCCCGGGAACCATCGAGATAAGTAAGATCTTAGCCCTTTTGCAAGGCTCAGGACAGGTGGCTATGGCAACGGGCCAGGGGCAGCCCGCCCCCGCACCCAGGGAAGCCTCCGAATGACTAGCCCCTCAGCCACCCACCTTTCTATGCCCACTGGAATATGGCCCGTGCGGGAGACCCTGGGTAAAAATGGAGGTCCAGGATACGGTCGGGAGTTACCTACTGGACACCGGTGCTTCCAGTACTATAGTCCACACGGACAATCCCCGAGCATCCCCTCTGTCTAGCGGGGTACCCTATAGCCTCATTGGTTTTACCGGGAACGAAAAAATGGGTTTTTTCTCTGTTCCCCTGTCTATCAGGTTAGGGGCACTCCAGGCGCACTGGAAATGCGTCCTGATGAGATGGGAACAGGAGGGAAAAGGGATCCTAGGAGCTGATTTCATAGTGGCTCATCAGATCCTGGTGGACCTAAGAAATCACTGCCTGTGTGGTGCAGCAACGGAAGGGACTGAAAGGGAATTGAGGGTAATAGACAGAGCCCAGGAGAAGGGAGCTTTGTGTGTGGTACAGCCAAAGGAAGGGTACGATCTAGAAGCCCTGGAGAGGAATACCCCGGAAGAGTTCAGGGAGTATGTCCGCAAGAATCTGGCTGCTTTTGCCACCCACAAGCATGATTGTGGGAGAGTTACTGGGACAGAGGTCAGGGTAGATGGGGACCCCATGTCCCAGCCCCAGAAACAGTACCGCTTCCCCCGGGAAGCAGAGGCAGACTTGGAGGTGGCCCTAAACTCACTGGTGCGGCAAGGGGTGTTGAGGACAATTGCCACCCATGTAAACTCCCCGCTCTGGCCGGTGAGGAAGCCGGACAACTCCTGGAGGGCCACCGTGGACTACAGAGTCCTGAATAAACACATTCCGGCCTGCGCCCCAACGGTGGCGGCCGTGGCAGACTTGTTAGGAGAAATTCCAGCATCCGCCTCAATTTTTACGGTGCTGGATATTTCAAATGGATTTTGGTCCGTCCCGGTCAGAAGGGAAGACCAATACAAGTTTGCCTTTACCTTTAAGGGGCAACAATACACCTGGACCTGTCTCCCGCAGGGATTCCACAACAGCCCGAGCATTTTCCATCAATGCATGGCTGAATGCTTAAAGGGTTTCAGTGAGCCACACAAGCTGGTGCAGTATGTGGACGACATCCTGTTGTTCACCAGTAATAGTGAGGAGCATGGGCCCCTAGTGGACGAGCTGTTGGGGATGTTACACAAAGGAGGGCTGAAAGTTAACCCTAAAAAAGCACAGATCGGACTAGGAGAGGTGAAGTTCCTGGGGTTAACCCTGAGAGCTGGGGAGAGAGGGATTGACACCGCCAGGAGACAAACAGTGCAGGAACTCCCAGTCCCCGTAGATGTAAAGGGGATACGGTCCTTTTTAGGAATCACCGGCTACTGCAGGGATTTCATTGAGGACTATGCCACCACAGCAGCGCCTCTGCTTAGGCTGCTGCACAAGGGGGTGGAGTGGGACTGGGACAGCAAATGTGAGACGGCGTTCGTCCAACTCAAGCAGGACTTGCAGAAAGCCCCAGCCCTGGGAGCCATTAACCCCCGGGAGGAGTTTTTCCTGGAGGTGGCCGCAGGCAGCGATGGCCTGAGTGCTGTGCTCCTCCAGACCCGACATGGCAAATTGAGGCCGGTGGTGTACTCCTCTCGGGTCCTCACAGACGTGGAGCGGGCATACTCCAACTGTGAGAGGCATCTGCTGGCCACCCACTGGGCAGTAAAGCGGATGCAGGTATTTGTTAGGATGGGCCCCATCACTCTCCTGACACATCACACCCCGACCCAAATGCTGCTGGACGGCCGGATTAAGGACGGCACGGTCAGCAGCGCCAGAATCACCAGGTGGACCCTCCTGCTGTCTCAAATGGCCCTTCAGGTAAAAGGGCTGAATGAGCCACAGCTCGCAGCCAACCTGATATACCCCGGGGAGCCACACCACTGTTCCGTAGAAGGGGTATGGGAGGTAGGGTTCGGACTCAGGGCAGGGCTGCACCCGACAGGGAGGGAGATCTATGTGGATGGGTCCAGTACGGTAGCGGAGGGCGTCAGGCTCACGGGCTGCGGGATCTGGGACCCCGATGCCGACATAGCCCTGGCCCTTAAACTCCCCCATGCACTCAGCGCCCAGCAGGCAGAGCTGGCTGCAGTGATGTATGTGGTCACCCACCCCGACCGTTTTCCCACGCCGTATACCATCTGCTCAGATAGCATGTTTACATGCAACTCCTGCACGGAGTACCTGGCTATCTGGTCCCGCCGAGGATACACCTCCTCGGATGGAAAACCACTGGCCACAAAACCCCTCCTCGAGAAGATCGTGGCGGCAGTTGGGCAGGGGGAGGACAGGTATATCCTCAAGGTGAAAGCTCACTCCAAAACAGAGCCACGGGGCGAGGGGAACCAGAAAGCAGACGGCCTGGCTCGAGAGGGGGCTAAGAATGGGATAGCATGGGACCCGTACGAAGAGGGACAGGTAGCGGCCGTTACAAGACAGCCCCAGAGGGGGGATGGGACAAGTTTGGCCCCAGATCTGGCCACTGCCCAGGGACAGGACCCCGAGCTGAAAAAAGTCATAACGGCCATGGGTAAACAGGAAAGGATAGAGGGGCCCTATGGGGGAAAGGACATCACCCTGAAGGAGGGCATGCTCTTCAGGGGGGACCAGTGGATAGTGCCTTCCCAGCATCATAGGGAATTTATCGAAATGGCCCATGAAAGCCCCGGAGCGGGACATCCCGGCCCTGAGACCACCTGGCAACGGGTGGAGAGGGTGGGGTGGTGGCCGAGCCTCCGGGAGGATGCTCGCGATTTCTGTGCAAGCTGCCTGGTGTGTGCTACCAATAACCCGGATCCCAAGAAGAGAAAGGTCTCGTTGGGGCACATCCGCAGGGTGGAGGGGCCCTGGCAGTCGATACAGATCGACTATATTGGACCCCTTCCCCCAGCGGCAGGGGGTTACAAGTACTGTCTGGTGTTGGTGGATATTTTCACCAAGTGGGTAGAAGCCTTCCCCTGCCGAACAGCCACCGCAGCAGGCACAGCCAGGATACTGGTCAGGGAGGTATTCTCGAGGTGGGGACTCCCACAGTTTGTGGAGTCAGATCAGGGGAGTCACTTCACGGGACAAGTGATGCAAGCGACCCTGAAAGTCCTGGGGATTAAGGCAAAATGGCATGTGGCTTATAACCCTCAATCCTCAGGTCCTGTGGAAAGGTTAAATAGGACCATAAAGGAGAGGATCAGGAAAGAAACTGGCAGCTCGCCCAACCGGTGGGTAGAAATCTTGCCCTTAGTTTTAATGGGGATCCGGGCAAGCCAGTCCAGAAGCACAGGGTACTCCCCGCACGAGCTCATGACAGGGAGAGTCATGAGAACCCCGATCCATGTCAGGGTACCTTCCCTGACAGAGGGGCAGCTTAGGGAGGTAAATCGAGACAAGTTTGCTAAGAAGCTGATGGAGCAGCTAAAGGAAATTAACTGGCAGGCAGCGTTTAATATGGGGACCCAGCACCGGAGGAACAAGCTGCTACTCGAGCCCCACACTACCCAGGAATGGGCCATAGGGGACCAAGTAATGGTCCGGAATTTTGCACGGGTAGGAGCCTTTGAGCCACTGTACGCGGGACCGTACAGTATAGTGGACAAGGCCAGCCCCATGGTTTACGCAGTACAGCTCCCCCGGAAGATTAAATGGTTCCACGTGAACCAGTGCAAACTTTTCGACCCCACCAGGGCCGGTAAGAATAAGTTGGGGGGGGGGGCTGGGAGTGATAGTGGAGAAACCGCCTGCAGAATTGACGACGGTGGGGGAGGTCCCTGACTCCACGACCACACAACCGGTGGCAAGGTACTGTCCCCAAGGGGCAGTCCCAAAGAGACCGACAGTGCTGCAAACACCCAGCCCAGGGACAGTGATGATTCCCAAGCCCTTACCTGTGGGTCAGGTGGCCTGCCTTAGTATAGAGGCTAAGGAGGCGGAGGAAGGGGAACTATCACCTTGGGCTTGGGAACCAGTCAGGGCACGAAGGAGCAATCGGGTCTCCAAGCCCCCTCTAAGATGGTCACCCTCACAACTCCCTAGAACCCGGTCCCGCAGTAAGGGGGCCCGAGTAGAAGGGAGCGCTGAGGGATCCCCGAACCCTGTTGGGGAAAGAGAGGCAAGAGGCAGCCCGAACCCCCGGGAGGGGACGGTCTGGCCCGAGCCATTCGACCAAACAGGCGGACTGCCCCCGTTTAGCGGGGCACAGTTTTAATTTGGCCACCCGGAGACGGGTGGCACTGTATATATCATATTCCCTTTTCTTTCCCCCTGCTAGTTCTAATTAGTATGTAGTTGTGTGTGAAGTATTTAGGATCGTGGGGACACAGGAGCGCCTGGTACAAGGGTAAAATAATGAAGCACCAGGCACTAGGACCCTGGTGCAGCCGGGCTGTAAACACAGAATCACAGACAGGCTGCGGCAACTTCAAAGCAGGAGCTGCTGCCGCCACCGGATAGCACCCATGCACTTCAAGGTAGGTAGTTCTGTGGAGGCAAGGATGTGTTTTGTTTGTCTTACAGATGGGGCACCCGACGATGTGGAGTTTGCTGATCCTGGCGATGGTGGGACCGGGAGAACTCCGCAGAGGAGAGACAGAAGAGTCCTTTGTCTATGGGTGTTCTGGCGGCAGAGCCCCCCTGGTCACTACCGGACAGGGAAACCAGGTGGCCATAGAACAGGCCCGCTACTCACACCTAGGGAGGTGGCCTGGGTGGCTGGGGTCGAACTCCACCAGGTACTCCAGCCACCAGAGCTTCACCTATGGAGAGGCCTCGGTACTCTGCGAGGAGATACAGGTGGCGACTGACCGGGTTAGGGTGACTGAGGGCAGGCGGGTGTGTTTAACCTGTGAGGGGGACGTTCCTGTGGGGAGATGGTGGTGGCTCAGGAAGCTGAGCCCGGACATGAGGGATCGATCCTCGGACTGGGAACGAATGGACAATAACACCTACCGAACCATCACGGGGTCACCGGGTAGGATCACCGTTTGCTGGGATAAGTGGTGGGCTTCCGACCAGGGCATGTATCTATGTTTGTGGGGGTCGGCCAAGGCATGTCCACAAGGGGCATCAATCACCTTTGTAAGGTGGTGGCAAGACACCGGACATGGGATAAATTGGGATCAGAATGGGAAGGGATGTGTAACCCCCGGAGGGAAAGAAACCGTGAGAGCTACCGAACTGCTGGTTCAGGTAAAGAGGCCCCTACCCACAGCCCAACCAATCGACCCTCACAACTGTCCAATCACCACCCGGGGGCCCGAAAATGGTTTGCTGCTCGTCCCAACAAAGAAACTATTATACCAGGGGATACATTACGCGGTAGCCTCGGTGGTGCTAAACCTAACCGAGGTGAAGTTACCAGAGTGGTGCCCTCGCAAGACGGAACTATTGTACCAGGCGCTGCTGAAGGACATGTTCCAGAAATTCCACAATTTGGATTTTGGGGACGTTGAAGTGGAGGATTTGTACAATAGGGCAGGGGAATTTAATGGGGACTCCAGTAGACAACGTAGAGGGCTAGTCAATGATGGGTTCACTGCCTTCAATACGGGGACATCCATTGTCAACAGCATGGATACTGTAGAGCTGGCCTTGCAAATCAATCAGCTAAAAGGCCAGCTGAGAAAGGTATTGAAGGATGAGAACACAGTAGTGCGGTCGGGTTTGCACGAGGAGGTGGCAATGACCCTACATCTAAAAGAAATAATCGCGCAATTGGAAGGGCATGCAAAAGCCATTAACGCGCTAATTAAAGAAGATCGAAATTCATCGGATCAGGCTGCCCAGAATGAAGTGTGTGGGCTGTATGGTGCCTGGTTGCTAGGAGAGGGGAGGAGTAATCTGGAGGACCTGAGACAGGGTCAGGTCCCCTCGTGGATTAGCAACAGGCACTTGGCAGCGCTGCACCCATTCCACAGGGTTTTGAGTCCTTGCCAGCTCCGTGCAGCCTCAGAGGCATACCCGGTACCGGTCGATTGTGGGAGGTCAAACCACACAATCTTGGGGGTCATCGTGAGAATCCCAATCTTGGGTAGTTCAGCACAGCCGGTGCCGCTGTACCGAGTGGAGAATGTGGGGGTCATTCGTGGGGGGGTACACATTCGGTTTGGAAAGGTCCCGCCGTATGTCATAGTGCGGGAGCGAGCTGTGGCAGGCATTGACCTCTCGGGCTGCCGGAGCCGGGGAGCGCAGGTAATCCTGTGCCCTCAGCACCTGGGCACTGAGGCGCGACCCCAGTGCGGGTTCAGGACTGTTGGGGCAGAACCTATTAACTGCACCATGGAGGCAATGGCAGCGAGCCATGTCCAGCCCCAGGTGGCATATATAGGAAGTGGGACATACTGTGTCACCACTGGAGCCCAGCAGTATCAACATGGGCCACAGCAGTGGTGTCCGATACTGCACAGCAGCTTCTGTTTTAAACCCAAGGCAGAGGTCCAGGTGGCACAGCAACGGATACTGCCCATTCCACGACCCTCCTCAGTTCACCTCTCGGTACGGGAAAACATTACTAACATACAAGAATATGTGGCCCGTTTTGGGTACGATATTCCCCCGGTTAAGGAAGACCTAAGGGTATTACTGCAAGCTGTGGAAGTCTCACAAAGACACTTTTTCTCCTTAGAGCAAAAAACCCAAAACATTGATCGTGAAATTACAGATCTCAAAGCCCCGGACTGGTGGAACATGGGATCATGGATTGTGATACCAGCCTGGATCCGAATAGCCTCACACTTGTTAGTAGTATTACAGGTGTTCGTAGTTTTGTACTTATGTTGCCTCAGCTGCAGGTACCGACGACGGAGGAAAATGAAGAGCCTTCATCGGGTCCTCGGGGAGACGCTGAGTGCAGCCCACAAAAGAAAAGTCGTAGTGTAAATAGTTGTGTGCAGCGCGGGTTTTCAGTTATTTGATTGTAATATATGTACAGGGACCCTTACGTTTGGGGTTCCGGTGAAATGTGTATATGTTACTGTATGTTTAAATTAGATATGGTCTTGTCTTTCCCTTTCATTGAAATCAGGGGTAGCCTAGATTAAGGGAACTGTCTTGGGACTTGTAGTTTCGCATGTTGTTGGGGGGGGGACCTACGGTCCACACAAAAGGAAATAATTGCCCTTCACCTGTGTCGATACGGTCCAAGCAGGTAGGGACGTATCGAAGGGGCATCTGTAAGGGTTTCGGGCAATTCGGCCCTTTTGGAAAAACTCAGAGACTGTAAACTGACTTTTCAGCCAAGATAACAGAACCAGTTTTCCCAGCAGGCTTGGCCCGCTGAGCTGAGTAGGGACATAAGTACATAAATATTTACAAACACCCCCCTAGGAGCTACAAGGAAGAAGGAGCCAGACAACAAGATAACATCAAGACACAGACAAAGGGGCACGGGAATACACAGGAGGCTTGCATGCAAGCAGGACAATGGGATGGTCATAGCCCCATGCAAATGTAAATGACCTGGCCTCCACCAGAGCAGAATCCAATTAACACCCCATCAACATAGCGAGGTGAGAATAGCAGCCATCTCCGGAGCAGCTGGAAGACACTGAAATTCTTCACAAGAGGGCTTAACCTCGTTATCCTAGGAAACAGACTGTCTGGGTTCAGCACATTGCGCTGGAAAAGCCCCTGTAAGATCAGCGGTAGGAAAAAACCAAGTTGGAGGCGGACCTGGGGGAGGTACTCCAATCTTGACAGGAGCTACCGGCAGAAACTCACTGGGAGGAGGGGGGCGGAGCCAGCGCCAAATTCAAATCGCGCAGGTCTGAAAAAAACCAAGTTGGAGGCGGACCTGGGGGAGGTACTCCAAGCTTGACAGAAGCTACCGGCAGAAAAACCAAGTTGGAGGCGGACCTGGGGGAGGTACTCCAATCTTGACAGGAGCTACCGGCAGAAACTCACTGGAAGGAGGGGGCGCAGCCGGCGCCAAATTCAAATCGCACAGGTCTGCCTAGCTGGAAGGGGCGGACCTGCAAGGAATACCCGGAAACATACAGCTCTGACCGGCTCAAAGGGGGCGGGACCAGCGGGAACTTTAAAACTTACCTTTTTCAATGCAAAAGGGGCTGGCCGATCACAGAACAAAGCCAGGTATAACAATATAAAAGGGGCTGTGTTTTCGATTGGGGGTCTCTTCGTTCTTGGCTCGACCTCTGCACCCCTGACTTGACCTCTGCAGCCTGTGACCGTAAGTACCCCGCAGCAGCTTGCGAAACTCCCTTGATTTTAATAGTGGTTGAGGCTTTGGGGAAGGGAACTTGTTTTGTGCCTTGTGATATTGCTAAAAACTGTGTAATCATAAGAATTTTCGTTGTGTCCGCTATATTACTTTTGAATAGACTTAGTTGTATTAGAGCATAAGATTTTATTGTGTTTCTCCTGTTGATGATTTTGACCTGGGTTTTGCAATAAACCTTGATTTGATGATAATTGGAGTCGTTTAAATTCTTCAATCTTTCACCAGCGATCTCTGACCAAGTCATTGTTAAAAATACTCCTCACCTTAATTCCGGGTTCAAGAATCGAGGGTCATCTTGAGCGATTCACTCAGGACAGACTGCTGGTTAGGAAATAAACAGCAGTGTCCTATTCTCTCTCTTGGGAAAGCTACTCTAGTGGAGTAGGAACCGGGTGGGTGTTGTACCACCGGCAAGAGAGAGAATCACCTGGGTATTGGTAGGGGTCTGGAGATCTGTGTGATATAAGTCTCAGGCTGTCGGTTAGGAATAAACGGCAGGCTTGAATCAGTGCTCTCTTCAGTGGAAGTGTCCCAGTGCGACATCCCCTGGCCTCTGAAGTTTCAGTGCCAGCTGGAGAGAGACACACACAGATATTCAAACCCCAGATATCGGCCCAGTAGTGGAGTAGCGGAGATGGCACCCTCTACAGTCTCGAAGGACCACTTCCAGGTCTTTGATCATGGCTCCATGGGCTTTCACGGTGTTGTTGGTGTTCTCCAGAGCCACTTGGATGGGGCCGCGGCCTCCTCCATCAATTTGGGGAATCTTATGACACAACCCGCCAGTGCTTTGCGGATTCTTTCGCCAAGGTACACAAAAGCACCTTGGCCGTTAGTGGAGTGGCTAGAACCCCAGATGCCTCCACCATTTTTTCTGCTGACGAGGTCTGAGAGGCATCCGATTCCGTTGACAAGCCTTTACTGTCTGCCTTTTTTTCCGCTGGCTTTTCTGAGCATTTCACCTGTATAGGATCCTTATCCCATTAATTCTGTGGGTTTTCATAGGAAATATCCCCCTTAAACCAAGAGAAAAGGGTAAAATGTGAGGTACTCTAGTGGGAGCCACCTCGTGCATGTCTTCCCCCATATATAATGCCACCAGAAGTCACAAACTAGATAGTTAGTAGGAACGGAAGTGGAGTGGAATTTTTGTTAATCAAACAGTAATAGGCTGCTCCAGTAGATTCTGATGGAAGTCAGTCACAGGAGATTGCATAACTAAATTCAAGACACAACCAGATGTAGAACAAGCTTGTGCTTCCACCTAGAGGAGAGGAGGCGGGCAAACAAGATTGGCAATTTTTCTCTTTGTTTTTGTCTCTTACCCACTGCCTCTTCGGGAGTCCAGTAGCCGGATGCGTCGCAGATACGGGTTGAAGCAGCCGAGTGTGCATACTGATAAAATTTCCCATCCTCATCACAGTCACCACATAGGTTTCCCACCTCTCTACAAAAGAAAAAGGAAAAGAATGTTTAAATAACCTTGTAGCCCAGCCTGTCTTCCTCTCCAAGAATGTACGGTCAGGGTGGTGCTGAAAAGAAAAGATGCAACTAAAGATCAGCTCCCTCTGTTCTAGTTAACTGAGCCACGGAGATCAGGAAGTTTTTAGGTTACTCTCCAGCGAGTCCAAGCTGACATAAGTAATATTAGTAGGGGGTACAAGTGACCTGTGTACCTTCCCCAGTTAGTCATGAAGAAAATTGGTATCTTTCTGTCCAACAGTCTGCTGAATAAATGCATGTCAAGCTAAGCGGGAGTGTGACTATCGTTGTAACCACACTTATTGTTAAGTAGCCCTTTGACACTTGCTGCCCAACCTTGAGAGCAAAATCAGACACCCTATTGCCTTGAGAAGAGGAAATGAGGGAAAAAATTAACCTGAAATTAGCCTTGTGAATGGGGCAATAAATATTATGGCATGGCCAGTGCAAGAAAGAAATGCTTGCAACCAGCAAACTACATTGTATATTTACTATGTAACAAGTCCTTGATATCAGATATCAGCCTCTCCAAGTGCCCTTCGATAAAGTAGAAAACATTCACTCCTTGAAAATCAGAGTAATCAAAACAATCTTTTCATTGCGAAACTTAAATTGAATAACCATCCCACCCACATCTAAAAACATTCAAAACAGAACACTATTTGGATAAACAAAGACATAGAGCAGAGTATGTGAACTTGTTAAAAAGCTCACTGAGTGCAGTTTGAAAAGTAACACACTTGCTTCAGACGACATGCGGAAAAGTGCAACATTGCTAGATACAGGAGGCCATTCACAGCTACCTGAACTTCTTATTGCAGAGAAACTTTCTAAGTTCTTCCTGTTATGACATCTAAAGTGTTTCTTCGGAATGGCTGTGGCTCAGTTGGTCGCACTTCCTTTTTTAAAAAAATGTATCCAATTAAGGGGCAATTTAGCGTGGCTAATCCACCCTCCACATCCTTGGGCTGTGGAGGTGAGACCAACATAGACACGGGGAAAATGTGAAAACCCCACACGGACAATAGGGCATATGCCTTTAAGTTGGACTTCACCTTTAATATTTAAGAAAAGGAATCCAGCAGGATGTGTTGACATTGGTGATGGCTCATCTTGATGAACTTCCTGTCAGCCAATGAGCAGTTTACTTTGCCGGGCTCCGGGCCTGGAATGCACTGCCAAGTGAGGTGGTTGAGGCAGATACGTTAGCAACGTTTAAGACTGATCTGGATAGACACATGAACAAATGGGGTATAGAAGTATACAGGCGGTTGGTCTAGATAGGACTCGTGATCGGCACAGGCTTGGAGGGCTGAAGGGCCTGTTCCTGGGCTGTATTGTTCTTTGTTATTTGTTCTTAGCTGATAGTCTATGCTGATTGGTGCTGACCATTCTGGAATGTTCTGCCAAGGGCAGGAAGGCTTCATCTGGTTGTTAGTTATGGCTTGATCGAGAAGCTGGAGGGCCACAGACCGGATCGCTCTTTCTTATCTGATAGCCTCTGTCTAAAAACCTGACCAAAAGACCTTTTTCATTATACAGCTTGTGAGTCTGTTTCCAAGTTTCAGTTTTGTTTTGAACCCAGAGCTGAAGGAAACTCTTTTGAGTTTCTCTCCCTGAGAGGATAAAAGCTCTCCGACACCGGTTTGGAGATTCTGTTTTATCCTCAGTGAAGCTGGAGGCTCAATGCCATGACTTTTCTCTCTTACCTGATGGTCTCTATCTAAAGATCCAAAGTAAAGACCTTTCTCTCTACAGCCAGATTGAACTCCAGGAAGTTCAGTCCAGCCACTAGCTGCAGGCAGGGTCAGTTGTTCAAAAACCCCTTTGAAACTCTTGTGTGGGGAACTTTGTTTTTATCTCAGTTAAGCTGTTGGTCCTTCTGGTGGAGCCAGAAACAAATAGCAATTACAAAGGCCTAAGGTTGTTCTTTAGACTGGAGGCCCAAGTTAATAAAAATGAAAGGGACTCCCTGGAGGAAAGTCTACAGCCTATTAAAAATAAACAGTTATTCTGTTCAACATTCAAACCTGGTGGCTATAACTTATTGAGCTATCAAGGGACCAAAGATCTCAGACACTTTATACAAATTATTGGTGATTTCACTTGTGTTCAGACTCCAGGGTCTGTGGGGCTGGAATCGAGCCCACCAGTAACCCAGGGTGTTGCAACATAAATTAGGGGCTCGTCCAGGATCCGAAATAGTAAATGGCAAATTTTGAGTATAGTGTAAATTTTAAAGAGATACCAGGTTTGCAGTGATATAACAGGATGGCCCTGGAAGCTTGTAAGTATTTTCTTAATTTGAAGACTTAACTCTGATTTATTTAGAGGGGCTTCGCTAAAACCCATCAGTTGAATCGGTAGGGAAATTAAAACTGGCTGTACCAGTTAAAGCTAAGAAGGCGAAGGTACTTGAAGTGTTTGCTGGGCAATTAAATTTGATGGTAGTGCAAGAAACACAGAGCAGCCAATGAGACAGTGTAGCATCAGGGATGTCTTTGGGTGGGGAAATTGAGCTGGGGAGAGTTTGTTTCCAGTTTGTAAATGAAAGGGAATTAAAAAGAATGGTAATGGAAATAAGAAGAGAGGAAAGAGAAAGGGAGAGCGAAGAACAAGACAAGGAGAGCGAGTTCCAGCTTAGGGTACTGGAAATAGGTGGGAAACTTCTAGAATGTAGAGCAGAGCTTAGTCCTAGAACTGAAACCAGTGGTTATATGTTTAAATGTATACAGGCTCCCTCTAAATTTGAAGAGAAGGAAGTGGAAATGCTCTTTGGGGCTTTTGAGAAAATAGCGACCCAAATGGAGTGGCCAAAAATAAAGTGGATATTTCCTCTGCAGGGTAAATTTACGAGGTAGGCTCAGGAAATGTATGCTTCCCTATCAGAGCAGAAGTCTAAGGATTATGAGATGGTAAAAAAAAAGGGCATTCTGGATGCAGATGAATTGGTTCCCGAAGGACATAGGCAAAAATTTGGGAATCTAAGGAGACAGCTCGTACAGACTTTGAAAGGGTTAAGCAGAATAATTTTAATAGGAGGGTATGAGCATTGAGAGTTGAAACTACCTATGAGGCTCTGACAGAGGTCATTCTCTCAGAGCCTCATAGGTAGTTTCAACTCTCCTCGAGGAATTTAAGAATTCCCTACCTTCTACAATAAGAAGACACGTTGAAGACCAGAGGGTTCAAACAGCTCGGCAAGCAGCAATTATGGCTGACAATTATGAGCTAATCCATGAATTTAAACATTTGTTCCATCACCCCATAATTTTGATAAGGGTAGCAAGTGGGAGAGTGAAAGGAAAGCATGTAGCCAAGGTAGTGAATGAATTGCTGGGAATACTCCGAGATCTCCGCCTCAGACCAAGAAAGAAGGTATGGCGGGTGGAAGTGAGATTCGGAAGCCTCGTTGTTGCCATTGTAACAAGGTGGGACACGTTCATCCAGCATCTTCAAAGTTGCAAGGAAAGCCCTTGGGACTTGTGGGGATTCAGAGGGAGGATTCTGAAAAGAGAACAAAAGTGTAGGAAGTGGAGAAAGTCTAGGGCGCAGACTGTACCATTAACTGGACTCAAGAAACCGGAGGTAAACACTGCTGTGGGAGCGAGTGTGAGTAATGAGGTAGATGAAAGATATGCTAGCTTTGTGTCTAAGGGGAAGGTCACCCAATTTTCCTCAACTGATCTTGCCAAATCCATAACAATATTAAGGGACACAGGGGATTTTCAAACTCTCGTGTTGGTGAAGGATGTGGTTTTCCTTCTAGAGGGCTCAGTGAAAGCTGAGGTAATAGAGAATGGGATAGGAGGAAGTTGTATCCCCTTTCCATTGTATAAAGTGCAATTGGAGTGTGATTTAGTGTCAAGTCCAGTAATTGTCGGAGTGGTTAAGGAATTTCCCGTGGAAGGAGTCGGCTTACTTTTGGGGAGTGAAGGTTGTAGTTTCACCCATGGTTACTGAGAGTTTGTCAGAAGCACTGCAGTTATCACCTGAGATGCCAACAGTCGGGCATGTTGGAGCTAGGAAATCTCATTTAGCGGTAGATGATTCAAAGAAAGAGATGTTGACTGTTGTTGATCACATGTCAAATGACTGTTGTAGTGAACCAGATTCTGAGCATTCTCAGACCACAGATGACCATAGGGATGAAATCGCTGGCTTTGAAAGCAGACCAAGGCAGACCAGCAGCACGGTTCAATTCCCGTAACAACCTCCCCGAACAGGCGCCGGAATGTGACAACTAGGG
The DNA here is from genome assembly GCF_047496885.1 of Scyliorhinus torazame. Classification (NCBI taxonomy): domain Eukaryota; kingdom Metazoa; phylum Chordata; class Chondrichthyes; order Carcharhiniformes; family Scyliorhinidae; genus Scyliorhinus; species Scyliorhinus torazame. The sequence continues at coordinate 149,965,201 of NC_092713.1, forward strand.
GCTTTTCACAGTAACTTCATTTGAAGCCTACTTGTGACAATAAGCGATTTTCATTTTCATTCATTTCATGAGGGTCTTGACTTCGATTTTGGTTCTGCTTATGAGGAAATGGTAAACAGTTGTAACAAGAGTGGTGGCAGGGAGGAAGAGTTAGTTGAGAGTTTTGACTTTGATTTTGGTTCTGATTATGAAGTAATGATAAACAGTTGCTACTGAATAGACCGGCCATTAATTGATCTTGAACCATTGGCAAGTAATTCTTCCAAAGCGAGTGAAAGAGATAGCAACCAGGAAGAAGAATTGGACTTTTCTAAATGTAATTTTTTACCGCCTCTGGCAGTAAACCCATTACCATTACTATTTCCTTCAGGTCAAGGAATTCACCAGAGTAGTTTTACTTTTAAGGAAAGTATACCCGACCGTACGCATCAGTTATTCAGGACGAGGGCCATAAGGACTTTGAAATGATACCAAGCGAGTGGCAGGTTGACCCACATCCTTTTGAAGGTCTACAGCGCCTCTTTGAGGTAAAAGAGGTGGATAGCAAGGGAGATTAAGTAATTGGTAATCAATCCCTTTTGGGAGTTAAGGGGAAGATGGATGGAGAACTCTTTAGTGGTTTTGCAACCCCAGATGTTAGCAAAAACCAAAACATTCATCGAGCCAATAATGTACCACACTCTGATTCTGAAAGTAGAGAAGAAAAATTGGAATCTGAAAAACACAAACCATGTCATTCCTTATTATTAATTGGAGCTGCAAGTGGTGGTTACGAAAACTCTGACGAATTAAAAGTTATCACACAACGAATGGTGCCTATGAAGTCAGCAATCCTGAGAGGATTGAATGCTCAGCTGCACTTGGTGCTGAAGGTAGCCATGTCAAGTCCAAGAGAAGATGTAAAGCTGGAGGGGTTGATCAGTATTAGTTAAAAGTTAACCTAATATTTCTCTCAGCGTTGACAATCCTACTCATAATTTAGCTGTATGAGATTCTCAAAATTCGATTAAACGTTCATCAGACAATCAGGAAAGACTGACTGTATTACAGAAGGGACAGAAAGAGACAGTTATATAAAGGTACTGAAGGAGCATATATGGGGTTGCAGGGAAACACCAAGGGACACTCTATTAACTACCCATGGTGTGGATATCTGAAACTTTGAACCACTAAAACAACTCCCATCTTGACTAAAGCCACAGAGACTGTCACAGTTAGAGACTAAGGAACAATGTATGTTGGGCATGTTGCAGAAACGGGCATGATCAAAACTGTTGTATTCCATGGAACGCCCAGAAGAGTTTGGGAGATCAATGGCCACGTTGAGAGAGCAAGTCATCGCTGGCCGCTCTGGACTTTTCCAAATCTTAATCGCTTGCGTTTATAGAGACATTTAAACACGGAACGCAAGATTACTCTGTTGGAGTTTGTTATTGCAACAGTTTGATGTTAAACCTGTACATATTCCTGGAAATGTATTTGTAAGTACTTTGCCATGTGTTTAAAAGCTGATTCATCACCAATGTAGAAACGAGGAAAGGAACTTATAGAATGGGGCTGGTTTGGATGGTGTGTGTGGGTGCTGTAAGTCTTGCATACTTCATAATGAAACGCATATGCTTAGAAGTTTAAATCTTTGAGGGGGAGGTAGGTAAGGATCCTCCTGTTTAAACAATTTTTTATCTGTTTATTCTCTTTATTTTTTTTCCCCTTTTATCATTTTTGTTCCTGGTCAATTAATAGGACCTATGTCTTTAAGATGGACTTTGCATTTAATTTAAACAAAAGGAATCCAGGAGATGTGACGATATTGGTGATGGCTCATCTTGATGGACTTGGCTGTCAGCTAATGAGCTGTTTACTTTGCCGAGCTCTTAGCTGATAATCTGTGCTGATTGATGCTGACCATTATGGAATGTTCTCCCAACGGCAGGAAGGCTTCATCTGGTTTTTAATTTCTGTTTGATCAAGAAGCTGGAGAGCCACAGACTGGATCTCCTTCTCTTACCCGATAGCCTCTGTCTAGCCTCTGTATAAAGACCTAAACAAAAGACCTTTCTCTCTGCACAGCTAGTGAGACTGTTTCCAACTTTCAATTTTGTTTTGAACACAGAGCTGAAGGCGGCTCTTTTGATGTTTTTCTTTCCCTGTGAGGGTAAATATCTCTCCGACACCCATAACAGTCACAGGTGAAGGACCAAGCCTTCTCAGCCATGATTGGCTTAAAGAAATCAAGTTGAATTGGACCAAGATTTTTCAACTGTAGGAAGGGAGACTGTCCAAATTGCAAAGAAAATACAAGAGCATCTTCTGTGATGAATTAGGTAAAATCAAAGGGCTACAAGTTAAGATAAATGTGGATCCAGAGACGACTCCCTGATTCTTTAGGGCAAGTCTGAAACCATATGCCTTACGAGAAAAAGTGGGACACTGAGTTAAAAAAATTGGAAGAACTAGACATTATCCAGCCAGTTCAGTTCTCAGGCTGGGCAGCATCTATAGTCCTCATATCGAAACTGGACAAGAGCATCCACATTTGCGGCAATTAAAAGCTAACAGTTAATCAGGCTCCAAGCTGGATAAAAGCCCAATCCTGAGAATTGAAGATCTGTATGTAAAGCTGGCAGGAGGACAACCTTACACAGAGCTGGATATGAGTCACGCATAACAGCAACTTGAATAAGATACCAGGGGGTATGTCATGATAAACACACACAATGGAACACACACACATGCCTATTCCAATACACATGCCTGCCTTTTGGCATATCTTTTGCATGTGCAATATTCTAAAGGACAATAAAGAGTCTGCTACCGCAGGTTGTAGTATACCTTGATGATGTTCATACAATTGGATCGACAGAGGCCAAGCATCTAGAAAACTTGGAAGAAGTGTTAAAGAGATTTCAGGAGGTGAAAGTTACCTCAGGAAAGAGAAGTGCCCATTTCAAACCACTGAGGTGACCTACATGCGGCATTGTGTCGATACACAAGGATTGCACCCCACGGAAGACAAGGTCAATGTGACAAAGAGGCACCTGCCTCCAGAAACAGTGCTGAACTAAAATTGTTTTGGGGGATGGTAAACTACTATGGACATTTTTAACCAAACGTATCAATGGTATTGGTCCCCTTGCATATTCTGCGAAAGAAGCACCATTGTTTTTTTTGCAAAATTCCCCAGGAGGAAGCTTTCAACAGAGAAAAGCAATTACTGAATTTCTCAAAACTGTTAGTACACTTCGACCCATTTAAAGAACTGATATTGACCTAGGATACCTCTCCATATGGTGTTGGTGCGGTGTTGTCCCATGGGATAGACGATGGCGCTGAAAGGTCGATAGGGTATGTGTTCGGAACCCTCTCAGGGGCCGGAAAAGACTACTCTCAAATTACGAAAGAAGGACCAGCAATAGTCTTTGGCGTCAAGAAATTCTACCAGCGCTTACCTGGTAGACATTTCACTATCATTACTGACCACAACTGCTCTTCAAAGAGGACAAAACTATCCCATCAATCACCTTGGCAAGAATTCAAAGATGGGCGTTAATTCAGTCTGCCTATCGACTTCCGGTGGTGGCCATGAGGGAGTAGAATAAGAACAAAGAACAAAGAAAATTACAGTACAGGAACAGGCCCTTCGGCTCTCCCAGCCTGCGCCAATTCAGATCCTTTAACTAAACCTGTCGCCTATTTTCCAAGGATCTACTTCCCTCTGTAGCCCGCCCATCCATTGATCTGTCTAGATGCATCTTAAATGATGCTATCGTGCCCGCCTCTACCACCTCCGCTGGCAAAGCGTTCCAGGCACCCACCACCCTCTGCGTAAAAAGCTTTCCACGCACATCTCCCTTAAACTTTCCCCCTCTCACCTTGAAATCGTGACCCCCTTGTTATTGACACCCCACTCTTGGAAAAAGCTTGTTGCTATCCACCCTGTCCATACCTCTCATAATTTTGTAGACCTCAATCAGGTCCCCCCTCAACCTCCGTCTTTCCAACAAAAACAATCCTAATCTATTCAACCTTTCTTCATAGCTAGCACCCTCCATACCAGGCAACATCCTGGTGAACCTCCTCTGCACCCTCTCTGAAGCATCCACATCCTTCTGGTAATGTGGCGACCAGAACTGCATGCAGTATTCCAAATGTGGCCTAACCAAATTCCTATACAACTGTAATATGACCTGCCGACTCTTGTACACATTTGGTGGCTCCTGCTCGTGACGGTCTTTGTGGACCTTTTTCACCCGACTTCTTTCGGAATTTTGTTATGGGGCCGATGGTGGATGAGGCTGTGAGGAGGAATCCCACCCAGTATATGGAGACACGGTACAGAAGTGGACATAAGGGAAGGAAGAACTGAATCGAGCAGACACGTGCAGATTCTGCAGCAAAGGAAAGCATGGCGGATCTGCAGCGTACTGGCTCGGCGGCCCAGTGGTGGAGTTTATTCGGGAGGGTTTTGCCAAGCAAAAAAAGGAATGTCTGGGCCCGATCAAGGAGTGGATCACTCGGGTGGAGCAGAGACTGGAAGCCCAAGGTAGGGCGGTCCAGAAGGTGGAGGAAACGGTGGCTGAGCATGAAGAACACCTAACTGCGCTGGAGGCGCCGGTGGGGCTGATGAAAGAGCAATGGAAAAGGCTGCAAGACAAGGTGGAGGACCTAGAGAATAGGTCCCGCCGGCAGAACTTGAGGATCGTTGGCCTCCCTGAGGGATGTGAGGGAACGGACGCAAGGGCTTATGTGCTGAATATGCTCGAGAAGTTAATGGGCGAGGGGTCGTTTTCTAGACCCCTGGAAGTGGACAGAGCACACAGAATGCTTGCGAGGTTGCAGCGGGCGAATGAGCCATCGGGGGCGATGGTGGTACGAATGCACAGATTCCGTGATAAGGAGCAGATTTTGCGTTGGGCCAAGCAGACACGGAGCTGGAAGTGGGAGAATAACATTCTGCGCATCTACCAAGATCTGGGTGCAGACCTGGCCAAGAGAAGAGCAGGTTTCAACCGAGTGAAATCGACCCTTTTTAAGAGGAAGGTGAAGTTTGGTCTACTTTATCCAGCTCGTTTATGGATCACCTATGAAGAGCGGCAATTTATTTCGAGTCGCCGATTGAAGCAATGGACTTTGTGAAAAGCAAAGGTTTAGATAGAGACTGAGGTTATTGATCTTTGCTATAGGGATTCTGCTAAAATTGTTCTTACTTTTGCACTACATGAGAAATGTCTTTTGATACTTTCTTTTGGACTGTTGCTAAGTTTTGTGAGTTAACTTTATACTGGTGGGGGAAGGATGGGTGAATCTTTGATGCTTTTTCTTTGGATGTGTTTGGGTGGATACGAGCCTTTTGAATCGGTATATCCGAGCGGGGGGAGGGGAAGGGAACAACAGGAGGTAAGATGTCTGGCACCATGGGGAATGAGTCACCAAGCCAGCTGGGTGGGTTCACTCACGGAAGCGTAGTGGGGGGTGAGCAGATGTTTTCTTTGTTGAAGGGGGTTGCATTTATTGTGCTGTTAACTGGGGGGGGGGGATTGCTCTGCTGACAGGGGAGGGGTGGTTGCTTGGAGATAAATGGGAGGTCGGGCATGGAGGCTACCTGTGGGCGGGAGCACGGGGCATGATCTGGAGGCTGGCCCAGGAAGGGGGATGGTTGATCGGCTGGGGGGGTGGGTGGGGGGGAGAAGGCTCCCGACCAGGCTGATCACGTGGAATGTCAGAGGGCTGAATGGGCCGGTTAAGAGGGCTCATGTGTTCTCACATCTGAGGGGATTGAAGGCGGACGTGGTAATGCTACAGGAGACAGGCCTGAGGGTAATTGGCCAGACCAGACTGAGGAAGGGATGGGTCGGGCAGGTATTTCATTCGGGGCTGGACTCGAAGACTAGAGGAGTCGCGATCCTGATTAATAAGTGGGTGTCATTTGAGGCGGGGAGAATAGTTGCGGATAAGGGGGGTAGATATATCATGGTTGCGGGAAGCTTGAAGGGTTGCCGGTGGTGCTTGTGAATGTTTACGCACCAAACTGGGATGATGTGGAGTTTGTAAGACTGATGTTAGGGAAGATCCCGGATCTGGATTCAAGCTGATCATGGGGGGGGGAGACTTTAATACGGTCATTGACCCAAGACTGGACCGGTCGAGTTCAAGGACAGGCAGGGTGCCGTCAATGGCGAAGGAACTAAAGGGGTTCATGGAGCAGATGGGTGGGGCAGACCCATGGAGGATTGGACGGCCAAGAGCGAAGGAGTTCTCCTTCTTCTCATATGTAAATAATGTATACTCCTTGATTGACTTTTCTATTTTGAACAGGGCTTTACTAGCGGGGGTAGTTGACACCGAGTATTCGACGATTGCTGTGTCGGACCATGCCCCACATTGGGTGGGCCTACAGGTGAGCAAGGAGGGTGGTCAGCGCCCGCAATGGAGATTGGATGTGTGACTGTTAGCGGACGAGGGGGTGTGCAAGCGAGTGACGGAATCCATCCAGAACTACCTGGAGATTAACGATATTGGGAGAGGTCTCAGCAGCAATGGTTTGGGACGCACTGAAGGCAGTGGTCAGAGGGGAGCTGATTTTGATTCAGGCCCATAGGGAGAAGGAAGAGAGGACAGAGGCAGATAGGTTGGTCGGGGAAATACTTCAGGTAGTCAGGAGGTGTGCGGAGGCCCCGGAGGTAGGATTACTGAAGGAACAACAGAGGCTACAGGTGGAATTTGGCTTGTTACATAAGGGGAAGGCGGTGGAGCAGTTGAGGATGGCGAAGGGGCCAATATGTGAGTATGGGGAGAAGGCTAGTAGAATGCTGGCACACCAGCTCAGGAAAAGGGAGGCAGCAAGGGAGATAGGGAGAGTGAAGGACAGAGGAGGGAACACAATCTTGGACCCAGCAAGGGGTAACGGGGTATTTAAGGAGTTCTACAGCAGGCTGTACAAGTCGGAACCCCCAGCGGAAGTGGAAGGAATGAGGCAATTTCTGGGAGAACGTGAGTTCCTGAAGGTGGACGAAGGGTTGGTAGAAGGGCTGGGAGCCCCGATAGGGATTGAAGAAATAGCAGATGGAGGCCATGCAGTCAGGCAAGGCCCCGGGACCAGATGGTTGCCCAGTGGAGTTTTATAAAAAGTTCTCTGAGACGTTGGGCCCACTGTTGGTGAGGACGTTTAACGAGGCAAGGGAGCGCGGTGTTCTTCCCCCGACAATGTGACAGGCCTCGATCTCACTGATCCTGAAGTGGGAGAAGGACCCTGAGCTATGCGGGTCTTACAGGCCGATCTCCCTGTTGAATGTTGATGCCAAACTGTTAGCGAAACCCTTGTCCTCAAGGATGGAAGACTGTGCCCCGGGGTGATAGGGGAAGACCAGGCGGGGTCCGTTAAGGGTAGGCAGCTAATGGCCAATGTTCGAAGACTCTTGAATGTAATCATGATGCCCCCAGAGGGAAAGGAGGTGGAGGTAGTGGTTGCAATGGACGCGAAGAAGGCCTTTGACCGGGTGGAATGGAACTATCTGTGGGAGGTGTTAGGGCGGTTCGTGTTTGGTCGGGGCTTCATCGACTGGATCAGGCTGCTGTACCAGACACCAGAGGCGAACGTTCGAACGAACTGGCTGTCATTGGGCTATTTTAGACTGCACCGGGGGACTAGGCAGGGACGCCCCCTCTATCAGTAGCTGTTCGCTCTGGCCATTGAGCCACTGGCTATGGCGTTAAGAGCTTCCAGGGGCTGGAAGGGGCTGGTCCAGGGTGGTGTGGAACACAGGGTCTCGTTATACGCCGACGACCTGCTCCTGTATGTTTCCGACCCGTTAGAAGGGATGGGAGAGATCATGAGGATTTTAGGGGAATTTGGCCTTTATTCGGGGTACAAATTGAACATGGGGAAAAGTGAGATGTTTGCGATCCAGGCAAGGGGGCAGGAGAGGAGACTGGGAGAGCTGCCGTTCAGAGTGGTGGGAGGTAGCTTCCTTTATTTAGGGATCCAGGTGGCACGAGACTGGGGGCTGTTACATAAACTAAACTTGACCCGGTTAGTGAAACAAATGAAAGAGGACTTCCGAAGGTGGGATATGCTCCCGTTATCACTGGCGGAGAGGGTACAGACAGTGAAAATGACGGTCCTCCCGAGATTCTTGTTTGTTTTTCAGTGCCTCCCCATCTTTATCCCAAAGGCCTTTTCCAAGCGGGTAAATAAGGTGATCTCCAGTTTTGTGTGTGTGGGTAAAACTCCACGAGTGAAGAAGGTGATGCTGGAGCGTGGCAGGAGGGAGGGTGGGCTGGTGCTGCCAAACTTTAATAACTATTACTGAGCGGCAAATATAGCATGATGAGGAAGTGGGTGGTGGGGGAAGGGTCGGTGTGGGAACGAGTAGAGGTAGCAACTTGTAAGGACACAAGTTTAGGGGTATTGATCACGGCACTTCTGCCGTTCTTGCCGGCCCGGTACTCCACAAGCCCGGTGGTAGTGGCTGCCCTGAGAGTCTGGGGGCAGTGGAGGAAACATGTGAGAGTGGAGGTAGCATCGGTTTGGACTCCAATCTGTAGCAACCATCGGTTTGCCCCAGGGAGACTTGATGGAGGGTTTCGGAAATGGCAGAGAGCAGGGATCGGGAGGATGGGAGATTTGTTTATAGAAGTGCTTACCTTGCACTTCCTTACCTTGCAGGTCAGCTGTTCGGGAGAGAGAGGGAGCCAGGACCTTGGAAACAGTGCGGGAGTTTCAAAAAGCGCGGGAGCTGCGAGGCAGAGGGGACAGTTTAAAAGGGCGCGCTGTGGGTGAGGTAAGTACTGATTAACCACTTCCTTACCTTGCAGGTCAGCTGTTTGGGAGAGAGATCAGTTTTGGGAGCAGGCCTATTGGCTGACTGTAAAGCAGGAAGGATACAAAGGGTGTGGCTGAAGTGCCTATAGAAACGGAGTGCTGAAGGCAAACAGAGTGTATCTGAGTTTGGGTAAGGCTGAGTGCTGAAGGCAAACAGAGTGTATCTGAGTTTGGGTAAGGCTGAGTGCTGAAGGCAAACAGAGTGTATCTGAGTTTGGGTAAGGCTGAGTTCGGGTAAGAGGGGAGTGACAAAAAAAAAAAAAAAACAAGTTAATTAAGTAAAGTAATTAACTAGTTAAGGGAATTTGGTGCTCACCTGAAGGAGGTGCAGAGAAGCAGACCTGTGAGGGAGTCTCTGGAGCAATTGCATCACAGCCAGCAGGTAAGTGATTGGCTTGTAACTGGTAAGTGATTTCTCTCTCTTTGACTTTCTCCTAGCTGTGTAGTGTAGTTCAAATTTAACTTCAGGTTTAAGTCATGGCAGGAGAGCTCAGACCCGTGTCATGCTCCTCTTGTGAGATGTGGCAAGTCAGGGACCCTTCTGGTGTCCCTGACTCCTTCATCTGCAAGAAGTGTGTCCAACTGCAGCTCCTGTTAGACCGCTTGACGGCTCTGGAGCTGCGGATGGACTCACTTTGGAGCATCCGCGATGCTGAGGAAGTTGTGGAAAGCACATTCAGTGAGTTGGTCACACCGCAGATTAAAATTACTGAGGCAGATAGGGAAAGGGTGACCAACAGACAGAGGAAGAGTAGGAAGGCAGTGCAGGGATCCCCTGCGGTCATCTCCCTCCAAAACAGATTTACCGTTTTGGAAACTGTTGGGGGAGATGGCTCACCAGGGGAAGGTGGCAGCAGCCAGGTTCATGGCACCGTGGCTGGCTCTGCTGCACAGAAGGGCGGGAAAAAGAGTGGCAGAGCTATAGTGATAGGGGATTCAATTGTAAGGGGAATAGACAGGCGTTTCTGCGGACGTAAACGAGAATCCAGGTTGGTATGTTGCAAGGGTCAAGGATGTCTCGGAGCGGCTGCAGGGCATTCTGGAGGGGGAGGGTGAACAGCCAGCTGTCGTGGTGCATATAGGCACCAACGATATAGGTAAAAAACGGGATGAGGTCCTACAAGCTGAATTTAGGGAGTTAGGAGTTAAACTAAAAAGTAGGACCTCAAAGGTAGTAATCTCAGGATTGCTACCAGTGCCACGTGATAGTCAGAGTAGGAATGACAGGATAGCTAGGATGAACACGTGGCTTGAGAGATGGTGCAAGAGGGAGGGTTTCAAATTCCTGGGACATTGGGACCGATTCTGGGGGAGGTGGGACCTGTACAAATCGGACGGTCTGCATCTGGGTGGGACCGGAACCAATGTTCTCGGGGGGGTGTTTGCTAGTGCAGTTGGGGAGGGTTTAAACTAATGTGCCAGGGGGATGGGAACCGATGTAGGAAGTCAGTGGGGACAGAAACAAAAGGCAGGAAGGGAGAGTGTGTAAAGCATGACCAGAGAAAGCAGGGCAGAGAGCAAGGAAGGTCTACATTAAACTGCATTTATTTCAATGCAAGGGGCCTGACGGGCAAAGCGGATGAACTCAGGGCATGGACGGGCACATGGGACTGGGATATTATAGCTATGACTGAAACATGGCTAAGGGAGGGGCAGGACTGGCAGCTCAATGTTCCGGGGTACAGATGCTATAGAAAGGATAGAACAGGAGGTAAGAGAGGAGGGGGAGTGGCGTTTTTGATTAGGGAGAACATCACGGCAGTACTTAGAGGGGATATATCCGAGGGTTCGCCCACTGAGTCTATATGGGTGGAACTGAAAAATAAGAAGGGAGAGATCACCTTGGTAGGACTGTACTACAGGCCCCCAAATAGTCAGCGGGAAATTGAGGAGCAAATATGTAAGGAGATTACAGATAGCTGCAAGAATAATAGGGTGGTAGTAGTAGGGGACTTTAACTTTCCCAACATTGACTGGGACAGCCATAGCATTAGGGGCTTGGATGGAGGGAAATTTGTTGAGTGTATTCAGGAGGAATTTCTCATTCAGTATGTGGATGGACCGACTAGAGAGGGGGCAAAACTTGACCTCGTCTTGGGAAATAAGGAAGGGCAAGTGATAGAAGTGCTAGTGAGGGATCACTTTGGGACAAGTGACCATAATTCCATTAGTTTTAAGATAGCTATGGAGAATGATAGGTCTGGCCCAAGAGTTAAAATTCTTAATTGGGGCAAGGCCAATTTTGATGGTATCAGACAGGAACTTGCAGAGGTAGATTGGGGGAGACTATTGGCAGACAAAGGGACGGCTGGTAAATGGGAGGCTTTTAAAAATGTGTTAACCAGGGTGCAGGGTAAGCACATTCCCTTTAGAGTGAAGGGCAAGGCTGGTAGAAGTAGGGAACCCTGGATGACTCGAGATATTGAGACTCTGGTCAAAAAGAAGAAGGAGGCATATGACGTACATAAGCAACTGGGATCAAGTAGATCCCTTGAAGAGTATAGAGATTGTCGAAATAGAGTTAAGAGGGAAATCAGGAGGGCAAAAAGGGGACATGAAATTGCTTTGGCAAATAATGCAAGGGAGAATCCAAAGAGATTCTACAGATACATAAAGGGGAAAAGAGTAACTAGGGACAGAGTAGGGCCTCTTAAGGATCAACAAGGGCATCTATGTGCAGAGCCACAAGAGTTGGGTGAGATCCTGAATGAATATTTCTCATCGGTATTCACGGTGGAGAAAGGCATGGATGTTAGGAAACTAAGGGAAATAAATAGTGATGTCTTGAGAAGTGTGCATATTACAGAGGAGGAGGTGCTGGAAGTCTTAAAGCGCATCAAGGTAGATAAATCCCCGGGACCTGATGAAATGTATCCCAGGATGTTGTGGGAGGCTAGGGAGGAAATTGCGGGTCCCCGAACCGAGATATTTGAATCATCGGCAGCCACAGGTGAGGTGCCTGAAGATTGGAGAGTGGCGAATGTTGTGCCCTTGTTTAAGAAGGGCAGCAGGGAAAAGCCTGGGAACTACAGACCGGTGAGCCTAACGTCTGTAGTAGGTAAGTTGCTAGAAGGTATTCTGAGAGACAGGATCTACAAGCATTTAGAGAGGCAAGGACTGATTCGGGGCAGTCAGCATGGCTTTGTGCGTGGAAAATCATGTCTCACAAATTTGATTGAGTTTTTTGAGGGAGTGACCAAGAAGGTAGATGAGGGTAGTGCAGTAGACGTTGTCTACATGGACTTTAGCAAAGCCTTTGACAAGGTACCGCATGGTAGGTTGTTGCAGAAAGTTAAAGCTCACGGGATCCAGGGTGAGGTTGCCAATTGGATTCAAAATTGGCTGGACAACAGAAGGCAGAGGGTGGTTGTAGAGGGTTGTTTTTCAAACTGGAGGCCTGTGACCAGTGGTGTGCCTCAGGGATCGGTGCTGGGTCCACTGTTATTTGTGATTTATATTAATGATTTGGATGAGAATTTAGGAGGCATGGTTAGTAAGTTTGCAGATGACACCAAGATTGGTGGCACAGTGGATAGTGAAGAAGGTTATCTAGGATTGCAACGGGATCTTGATCAATTAGGCCAGTGGGCCGACGAATGGCAGATGGAGTTTAATTTAGATAAATGTGAGGTGATGCATTTTGGCAGATCGAATCAGGCCAGGACCTACTCAGTTAATGGTATGGCGTCGGGGAGAGTTATAGAACAAAGAGATCTAGGAGTACAGGTTCATAGCTCCTTGAAGGTGGAGTCGCAGGTGGACAGGGTGGTGAAGAAGGCATTCGGCATGCTTGGTTTCATTGGTCAGAACATTGAATATAGGAGTTGGGACGTCTTGTTGAAGTTGTACAAGACATTGGTACGGCCACACTTGGAATACTGTGTGCAGTTCTGGTCACCCTATTATAGAAAGGATATTATTAAACTAGAAAGAGTGCAGAAAAGATTTACTAGGATGTTGCCGGGACTTGATGGTTTGAGTTATAAGGAGAGGCTGGATAGACTGGGACTTTTTTCCCTGGAGCGTAGGAGGCTTAGGGGTGATCTTATAGAGGTCTATAAAATAATGAGGGGCATAGATAAGGTAGATAGTCAACATCTTTTCCCAAAGGTCGGGGAGTCTAAAACTAGAGGGCATAGGTTTAAGGTGAGAGGGGAGAGATTCAGAAGGGCCCAGAGGGGCAATTTCTTCACTCAGAGGGTAGTGAGTGTCTGGAATGGGCTGCCAGAGGTAGTAGTAGAAGCGGGTACAATTGTGTCTTTCAAAAAGCATTTAGATGGTTACATGGGTAAGATGGGTATAGAGGGTTATGGGCCAAGTGCGGGCAACTGGGACTAGCTTAATGGTAAAAAACTGGGCGGCATGGACTGGTTGGGCCGAAGGGCCTGTTTCCATGCTGTAAACTTCTATGATTCTATGATTCTATGGGAGCTTCCCCGGTTTGAGGGAGTTAGAGGAGAAGTTTGAGTTGACGGGAGGGAATGGGTTTAGATATCTGCAGATTCGGGACTTTTTGGCGAAGGCAGGTTGCAACCTTACCGCTCCTATCGCCATGTCGGATACAAGATAGGGTAATTTGTCGAGTATGGGTGGGCGAGGGGAAGGTCTCAGATATCTATAAAGAATTCATGGAGTCAGAGGAAATGCAGACAGAGGAGCTAAAGCACAAATGGGAGGAGGAGTTAGGGGGGTGATAGAGTCAGGTCTCTGGGTGGATGCGTTAAGCAGGGTCAACACGTCCACATCATGCGCCAGGCTCAGCCTGATACAATTTAAGGTCGTTCACCGGGCACACATGATGGTGGCCCAGATGAGCAAGTTTTTTGGGATAGATGACAGGTGTGCAAGGTGCGCGGGAGGGCCAGCAAACCATGTCCACGTGTTTTGGGCATGTTCGAAGCTTAGGGGATTCTGGCAGGGGTTTGCAGACGTCATGTCCACGGTGTTAAAAACAAGGGTGGCACCGAGTCCAGAGGTGGTGATTTTCGGAGTGTCGGAGGACCCGGGAGTCCAGGGGGCGAGAGAAGCAGACGTCTTGGCCTTTGCCTCCCTGGTAGCTTGGAGGCGGATACAGTTAGCATGGAGGGACTCGAAGCTCCCAAAATCAGAGACCTGGGTCAATGACATGGCTGGCTTTCTCAGTCTTGAGAAAATCAAGTTCACCCTAAGAGGGTCACTGCTAGGGTTCGTCCGGAGGTGGCAGCCGTTTGTCGACTTCCTCAGAGAAAATTAACTGTCAGCAGCAGTTAGTCTAGATTACTGTTTTAGGAAGGTGGGGCCTGTGAGGAAGGTAGAGGATTACTGAACTATGTTTATAGTTGTTGGTATATGGTTTACTGTTACTGTTATAAAATCACAAATGCCTTAATAAAATATTTTACAAAAAAAAAATTCTGTCTGCCTATGAATATACTTTCAAGCATGGGCCTGGAACACACACAGTGAATGTGGATGCTCCTAGCCACCTACTTGTGCAAGAAAGTACCATCTGGACTCCAGTATCACAGGGAATCATCATGGCATTTAATTTTTGACAGTCATTCCAGTTACGATGAAACAAATCAGAACTGAATCAATTGAGATCCTCTTTTGTTCAAAATGTGTGACAAAATATTTATGGGATGGGTAAATGAGTGTTAGTAAAACAAAGGTAGTTTTAAGGGATTTATATTTGTATTGACAAATATTTGAAATAATATAGTTTTAAGTGGGTTTAATTTAATGTTTCTGTGTCTGTAAGGGCAAAACCTATGGTTACATTCATGCTGGAGAACGGTGTTTGTATGTGTGGGGGTTAAGTTCCAACTATATTCCCATTGCATTTAGAGAGGGCTACAGTGTGAAGAATAAATAAAAGGAATAAGCATGTGGATGTTGCTTAGCAACTGGCACCTTGTATGGTAGAGAAGCTTTTAAGTTTTAGTTTAGCTAATTTGATTGCATTTGAAGATAGGTAGTGAAAGAGAAGGAAGCTCTCATAACTCTGCTAAAACAGTTGGTTTAGAAGGCTAGGGGAGGGGGGGACATTTCTCTCAGCTTTGCTATAAGAAAAGCTGTACCAATGAGTAATGCTTAAGAATATAAGTGCAGAGATCTGAAGGGCAGTTAGTTTAGGAAATGGGATTAATGAAGAAAAGTTTCTAGTAAGTCTCACGTTAAAGGTACTGGAACAGAGCACTGTTCAGCAAAGACAAAAAAAAAATTCTGTCACTGTTCAGAGCTGAGAAAAAAGCTGAGATGCCAGAAAGATGTCTGAAATGATTTTCAGGTTTGTGAGATTGTAAAACATGAGTTGAAATAACTGGAAATCAGCGGTTGAATCGCAGAGTTTGTATAAAGTTTGTGATAAGACAAAGGAGACCTAAGAGTGGTGGTGTAAAATCATGGCTTGGATTCGCTGTTAACGGTGGAGTGGACATTTTTGAGGTGAAGTCATCAACATTGCATGCTACCATCAAAAGATGACACCAAGACTTTTTAACACACTGATTACCTGAAGTTATGGTATCAGACAATGGAACTGTATTCACAAGTGCTGAGTTTCAAAACTTCTTCGCTCTCAATGGTATTAAACACATTACAACTATTCTTTACCACCCAGCATCAAATGGACCAGCCGAGAGAGCCATCCAAACTTTTATGTCTGGCCTAAAGAAACTGTCAGGGGGAACCTTGGAGACGAAAATTTCACAATTCCTCCTTAGCTATCGTACCACTCCCCATGCAACCAGTTCCACCAGCAGAACTGCTAATGAAACGTAGTCTCAGAATGAGACTGAGTCTCATGTTTCCAAATTTGGCAGGGAGGATGAGAGCTAGCCGAAGTAATCAGAAAGCAAACCATGATTCACACAGTACAGCATGAGGAGTTATGGCAAATGAAGCCGTACACATAAAAAACTTCGGTAGTGGATCAAGTTGGATCCCGGAATTGACTCTGAGACTGGACCCTTTTCATATGGAGGTGGAGGGACGGATTGTTCGTAAACATGAGGACCACTTAAGGAGTAGAGAGATAATCCAACAGTCAGCTTCTGCCATCAAGAAATGTTTTTGAACCCGTAAACACCAAAGTACCTGATTGACATGTTATAGACATAACTGATGTCTCTATCAAAGCAAATAGTGACGAATCACCTGTGCCAGAAGAAGTATCCGTCTTTGCTGTTCCTGTTAACTTTGATCCTGTGGAAGCATCTCAGAGAACAGAATTACACTGCTCTACGAGGAACAGGAATCCCACTCAAAAAGACTCGATTTATAATTGTCCAACTCTTGCACATAATGTTTAGTTGGTATTTAGGACAGAGTGAATTAGTTATCGAAGATTGTATAAAGGAGTTAAAGGGGAGGGATGCAGTGATTGTCCCTTTAAGGGCAACTTAGCAGAGTAAGGGTCATCTGGCATGGGGGACCAATCGGGACTCAGAATGTGGAATCACTCCAAAGTGAGAGAGGATCCTAGGCAGGAACATATTTTGGGAGCTAGCTACAGTGATGAGGCTGCTGTACAATTCTTTTTAATAAATGCTTTGTGTGTTCACCAATGAAATCTGCAAAAGTATATCTTTATAGTTGTCCATGCAATTTTTATCCTTCAGTCAAAATCGCAAAAGATAAAATATCTGGTCAAAACCACATTGTTGATTTTGGAGCTTAGTGTGTTCAAATTGGTTGCCGTGTTATACTACAACATGCCTACACTTTATTAGCTATAAAATCTTTCTAGGCATCATGAGGTCATAAAAAGCGCTATATAAATTCATTCTTTTAAATTCATGAACAACAGCTAACAAGGAATCATTGAACTACATGCACTTGTCAAGTGCCACACTGCACTACTAGAAATGTCTCACAACGGTGGAGCAGATGAGATGTCATCGCTGTTGATAAAACCCTGTCCAATTTGAGGATAACGCGTGGCCAGAAGCATAGGTCAATGAAACCTTGGTTGGTGCAATTTCTATACACAATGCAAGTTTCTCTTGAGAAAAACAACCATGGAGAGTGGCATTTCTGACATTTATGCTTCACGATGTGAGCAATGTCCCCTTTGTATTTATGAAGTGGATGCAGACCATAAATCTGAGAGCGCGACTCGTAATTTGAGAGCAGCATCTCCCCCTCATTAAATCAAGCTGAAAGGAAGAACAAAAAATGTCCTGTCTTTTTCAGGATTTCACTGCTTGTTCATATCCCACCTATTCAATTCAGGTTACTGTCTTTCACAGTTGACACTTTCTCCTCATCCCTCAATCCCAGATAAGAACCAACAAAGCATCTTTAAGCATCTGACCATCTATTATTATACCAAAGGTTTGTTTTTGAGAAACTACATAACAATTTGCTGGCCATGTGGTGAGGGTGCAACCAAGGGAAATAAAGTACTTTTTTCAGTGGCAGAATCAGTCTCAGAAGGAGTGCTACACTGGGAGTCTTGCCAATTTGACAAGGACTAGTGGGACCTGGACAGAACGATGAGAGAGCAATATCTTGCCAAAAGAAATGAAAGGAAATAACAACTTAAGAATGGGAATTTATTCCACGCAATCAGCAGGGGATCTGAAGTCCAACATAAATCGCAACCCAAACACAGAAGTTCTTGCCAAACGAATCTGAGAATGCAGCTGCCGAGTAATAAGCAAGCACTCAGTTCTTCACAGAACAATACATGGGGTGGAGTTCTCCTTTAATCAATGTTTGGCAGCACGCTTTATGAAATATTGAATGCGATATGTTTAAAGTATATCATTGTTCATCAGAATTGAAGGAAATATGGCCCGTGAAGCCTGTTATTGCAGCTGATCATCTGCAATCTGTCCTGTCATGGATTACACCCCACCTACTGAATCTCCTGAAGGAGAATTCTATTTAAATACCCCAATTCCCAAAGTTAAGGAAGGAATACTCCATTGCATCTGTTCAGCCCAATATTTTATTTTGTTCTTTCATGGGATGTGGGTATCTCTGGCTAGGCCAGCATTTACTCATTGCCCTTGACTACCTTCTCAAACTGCTGCAGTCCATGTGGTATTGGAACATCCGGTGTTGTCAGGGAGGCAATTCCAGGAATTTGACCCAGCGACAGTAAATGAACTGTGACATATTTCCAAGTCAGGGCGGTGAGTGGCTTGGAGGGGAAGTTGTAGATGGTGGTGTTCCCAAATATTTGATGCCCTTGTCCTTCTAGGTGGTAGAGGTCATGAGTTTGGAAGGAGCTGTCAAAAGAGCCTTCGTGACAGGGTAGATAAGCTTTGCTTCTCAGACATGAGAGTCCAGAAGAAAGAAAGAGGCATAACTTTAAAGTTAGAACTAGGCCATTCAGGGATGATATCTGGAAGCACTTAGTTCCACTAAGGGTGTTGGAGTTCTTGAACTCTCTCCCTCAAAATGGTTCTGAGGGGTCAACTGAAAGTTTTAAAACTGGAATTGTTGATTTTTTGTTTGGCAAGTGGACAGAATATGGAACCAAGGTGGGGTTCATGCAGTGAAGATACAGATCAGTGATGATTTATTTGAATTACAGGACGGGCTTGGGGAACTGAATGGACTATTCCCTGTTCTTCATGTTACATCTGTATCTTCATCACCTCAAATGTCAAAGAGTATAGTAAGGAAAGATGAGATTTGGGGTGAGGGGGTGCAGGGAATGCTACAATGTTCCTTTGCTTTTGGAAATATATGTCTGATTGTAGAGAGTGAATGGCAACAAGCCCTCTGTTGGGAGGGATGTTGATTCAGGAGGAGCTGATCTAGTTTTAGAAACTAAATGTTGGGCTTGACAAAGCTCTGTGATATCTTTAAAGATATTTTACAGACAGAAGACAGAGGAATTCCGAAGAATATCATTTACTTGGATTTTCACAGAGCCTTTGACAAATTCCGAGATGAACGACTTTTTAAGTAATAAAAATTTCAGAAGAAAGTATGAGGCTGGAGAGAAAAGCAGCTGAAAGATAAGAAACAGAGAATACTGGACAACGATATAGCCATAGAGTCAGGGAAACTTATAGGGGTCAGCGCAAGGACATCTGTTACTGCACATTTAGATGACTAACCTTCATGCTGAACATAAAACAGGTAAAATTTCAGATGACACAGAAATGAATGGGACGCATAAAAACGCAAAGGTTGCAGCTATGTTTTTGCAGAAATAAGATCTCTTGGAGTCAGGCAGAGATTAGCAAGTTAAGTTTAACATTGGCAAACATCAAGTGTTGCAGATTGAATGTATTCTATATATATATATAACATAAATACAAAGTTCATAGACTGAGCCGTTTGCAAAAAAGCGAATTTGTCAACATTAATGTCTAGTCAGCGGCAAAGCAATTTCAAACCTATTCAAATGCTAGGATATAGAGCGGAATCAGTCGGATGGATGAAAGTCAATACACTTATGCTAGGACTGCACATTTATGGATAAGATCATACTTCCATGTGAAATTCCTCGAATTATGATTATGTACAATTTTTATGACAAAAGGACAACATAAATCATTCTGAGTGTGAAAATATAAATGCTGCCACAGTCCCAGGGGAAGGGGAAGGGGAAGGGGTGGGGGGGGAGAGGGGGTGGGGCTGAAAACTGACTGGTAGTGATTTAACATGAGGGCCACCGCACCTCAGGTAAGGAGCAAGATTGAGAACGTGGGCCTCAGTCAGTCCAGGAATTGAACCACAAACCAGCCACCCAGCCAACTGACCTAACCGGCCCCCCCATTGATGATCGATGAGGAAAGTTTGAATAAGGTCTAGTACACAATATAGGAAAGGCAAGCAATGATCAACCTTGCTGAGGTGCAGGAAGTATTAAATGTTTTAGATAAGGTAAAGACCGTATCATTCAGAGTAAAACTGGACAGTAGGAGCTGAGACCAGAAGCATAACTAATGTATAAGGACAGATGGAATCAGTTAGGATTGTATTCACTGGAGTTTAGAAGAGTAAGAGGGGATCTCATAGGAACATATAAAATTCTAACAGGGCTGGGTCGGGTATATGCAGGAAGGATGGTCCCGATGGTGGGGGTGACCAGAACCATGGGTCACAGTTTGAAGATATGGGGTAGACCATTTAGGACAGTGATGAGGAGAAATGTCTTCATCCAGAGAGTGGTGAGCCTATGGAATTCACTACCGCAAAAAGAAATTGATGCTAAAACATTGTGGGCGCGGTTCTCCGCTCTCGCGCCGGTTGGGAGAATCGCCTGGGTCGACAAATTTTACCGCGACGCCGGTCCGACGCCCTCCTGCGATTCACGGAAGCAGCCAGATCGGCACAATCACGTTTTGCGTGGCGCGGTACAGTGAATCACCCGAGACAGCCAAAATGGCGATTCACCGGTACCCCCGCGATTCTCCGGCCCGGATGGGCAGAGCGGCCTGCCCAAAACGGCGGGTTCCCCCCGGCGCCGTCCACACCTGGTCGCTGCTGGCGGGAACAGCACGGGAACGCTGGGGGGGGGGCCTGCAGGGGGGGGGGGGGGGGGTGCAGGGGGGATCCTGCACCGGGGGGGGCCTCAAATGGGGTCTGGCCCGCGATCGGTGCCCACCGATCGTCGGGCCGGCCTCTCTGAAGGAGGACCTCCTTTCTTCCGCAGCCCCGCAAGATCCGTCAGACATCTTCTTGCGGGGCGGACTCGGAGAGGACGGCAACCACGCATGGGTGGGTTGGCGCCGGCCAACCCGCGTATGCGCGGGCAGCGCCATTTATGCGGCGCTGGCCGCGTCATGTATGCGGCGCCGCCTTTACGCGGCGCCAAGGCCTGTCGCGCGTAAATGACGCGGCGCCGCTCCTAGCCCATTATCGGGCCCTGAATCTTTCGGGATAGGGTCCGTTTCGCACCATCGTGAACCTCAACGGCGTTCACGACGGTGCGAACACTCTGCCTCCATTTCGGAGAATCCCGCCCAGGATGTTTTCAAGAAACAGTTAGATATAGCACTTGGCGCTAAAGGGATCAAAGGATAAGGGAGAAAAGTGGGATCAGGCTATTAGGCCATAAGACATAGGAACAGAATTAGGCCATTTGGCCCATCGAGTCTGCTCTGCCAATCAATCATGGCAGATATGTTTCTCATCCCAATTTTCCTGCCTTCCCCCCATAACAACTGATCCCCTTATTAATCAAGAACCTATCTATCTCTGTCTTAAAGACAGTCAGTGATCTGGCCTCCATGGCCTTCTGCGGCAGAGTTCCACAGATTCACTACCCTCTGGCTGAAGAAATTCCTCCTAATCTCAGTTTTAAAGGACCGTCCCTTCAGTCTGAGGCTGTGCCCTCGGGTTCTAGTTTTTCCTTCTTGTGGAAGCATCCTCTCCATATCCACTCTATCTGCACCTCAGTATCCTGTAAGTTCCAATAAGATCCCCCTTCATCCTTCTAAACTCCAATGAGTACAGACCCAGAGTGCTCAACTGCTCCTCCCACGACAAGCTCTTGATTCCAGGGATCATTCTTGAGAACCTCCTCTGGACCCTTTCCTTCCTTAGGTACGGGGCCCCAAACAGCTCACAATACTCCAAATGGGGTCTGACCGGTCTGCAGACCATGATAAGAAGTTCATCCCTGCTCTTGTATTCTAGCCCTCTCGCCATGAATTAAGGCAATTATGATGCGATGAAGCAAGACTTAGGATGCATCGGATGGAGAGGAAAACTGCAGGGGATGGGCACAATGGAAATGTGGAGCTTGTTCAAGGAACAGCTACTGTGTGTCCTTGATAAGTATGTACCTGTCAGGCAGGGAGGAAGTGGTCGAGTGAGGGAACTGTGGTTTACTAAAGCAGTCAAAACACTTGTCAAGAGGAAGAAGGAGGCTTATGTAAAGATGAGACATGAAGGTTCAGTTAGGGCGCTCAAGAGTTCCAAGTTAGCTAGGAAGGACATAAAGAGAGAGCGAAGAAGAGCCAGGCGGGGACATGAGAAGTCTTTGGCAGGTAGGATCAAGGATAACCCTAAAGCTTTCTATAGATACGTCAGGAATAAAAGAATGACTCGGGTAAGAGTAGGGCCAGTCAAGGACAGTAGCGGGAAGTTGTGCGTGGAGTCCGAGTAGATAGGAGAGGTGCTAAATGAATATTTTTCGTCAGTATTCACACAGGAAAAAGATAGTGTTGTCGAGGAGAATACTGAGATTCAGGCTACTAGACTAGAAGGGCTTGAGGTTCATAAGGAGGAGGTGTTAGCAATTCTGGAAAGTGTGAAAATAGATAAGTCCCCTGGGCCGGATGGGATTTATCCTAGGATTCTCTGGGAAGCTAGGGAGGAGATTGCTGAGCCTTTGGCTTTGATCTTTAAGTCATTTTTGTCTACAGGAATAGTGCCAGAAGACTGGAGGATAGCAAATGTTGTCCCCTTGTTCAAGAAGGGGAGTAGAGACAACCCAGGTAACTGTAGACCAGTGAGCCTTACATCTGTTGTGGGCGAAATCTTGGAAAGGTTTCTAAGAAATAGGATGTATAATCATCTGGAAAGGAATAATTTGATTAGAGATAGTCAACACGGTTTTGTGAAGGGTAGGTCGTGCCTCACAAACTTTATTGAGTTCTTTGAGAAGGTGACCAAACAGGTGGATGAGGGTAAAGCAGTTGATGTGGTGTATATGGATTTCAGTAAAGCGTTTGATAATGTTCCCCATGGTAGGCTACTGCAGAAAATACGGAGGCATGGGATTCAGGGTGATTTAGCAGTTTGGATCAGAAATTGGCTAGCTGGAAGAAGACAAAGGGTGGTGGTTGATGGGAAATGTTCAGACTGGAGTCCAGTTACTAGTGGTGTACCACAAGGATCTGTTTTGGGGCCATTGCTGTTTGTCATTTTTATAAATGACCTGGAGGAGGGCGTAGAAGTGGGTGAGTAAATTTGCAGATGACACTAAAGTCGGTGGAGTTGTGGACAGTGCGGAAGGATGTTACAAGTTACAGAGGGACATAGATAAGCTGCAGCACTGGGCTGAGAGGTGGCAAATGGAGTTTAATGCAGAAAAGTGTGAGGTGATTCATTTTGGAAGGAATAACAGGAAGACAGAGTACTGGGCTAATGGTAAGATTCTTGGCAGTGTGGATGAGCAGAGAGATTTCGGTGTCCATGTACATAGATCCCAGAAAGTTGCCACCCAGGTTGAGAGGGTTGTTAAGAAGGCGTACGGTGTGTTAGCTTTTGTTGGTAGAGGGATTGAGTTTTGGAGCCATGAGGTCATGTCGCAGCTGTACAAAACTCTGGTGCGGCCACATTTGGAGTATTGCATGCAATTCTGGTCGCCGCATTATAGGAAGGATGTGGAAGCTTTGGAAAGGGTGCAGAGGAGATTTACCAGAATGTTGCCTGGTATGGAGGGAAGATCTTATGAGGAAAGGCTGAGGGACTTGAGGCTGTTTTCGTTAGAGAGATGAAGGTTAAGAGGTGACTTAATTGAGGCATACAAGATGATCAGAGGATTGGATAGGGTGGACAGTGAGAGCCTTTTTCCTCGGATGGTGATGTCTAGCATGAGGGGACATAGTTTTAAATTGAGGGGAGATAGATATGAGACAGTTGTCAGAGGTAGGTTCTTTACCCAGAGAGTAGTAAGGGCGTGGAATGCCCTGCCTGCAACAGTAGTGGACTCGCCAACACTAAGGGCATTCAAATGGTCATTGGATAGACATATGGATGATAAGGGAATCGTGTAAATGGGCTTTAGAGTGGTTTCACAGGTCGGCGCAACATCGAGGGCCGTATGGCCTGTACTGCGCTGTAATGTTCTATGTTCTATGTTCTATGAATGCTAACATTGAATTTGTCTTCCTAACTCAAGAGAATCTTGAACGAGGACTCCTGATTCCCTTTATGCTTATTTTTCCTATGCATTTTCCCATTTAGAAAATAGTCTATGCTTCCGTTCTTCCTACCAAAGTGCTTAACCTCACACTTTTCCACATTGTATTCCATCCGCCACTTCTTTGCCCACTCTCCTAGCCTTCCAAGTCCTTCCACAGTCCCGCTGCTTCTTCAATACTATTAAGTTGGATGATCAGCCATGATCATAATGAATGGCGGAGCAGGCTCGAAGGGCCAAATGGCCTCCTCCTACTCATATTTTCTATGTTTCTATGATGCAAATAGCACAAAGAAATGGTTCTGAAGGGGTCAGAAACAAAGCCCCTGGACTCAGCAGAGATGCAAATCTTAGCTCCGTTCAAAGTGCAGTTTGATCCAGAGCTGCAATCTAAAGCATTAAAGGGTTGAACATGTGAAGGATGTGAATACTTGGCATTTACTTTGTCTTTATGTAACATACTATAGAAAGTACTAATCACAAACATAACTCTTCGCATTAGTAGACTTTTAATGCCAAACCCAATACAATACACAAACACATGCTGGTGTTAAGTATAAGGGATAATGAAATGAAATGAAAATCGCTTATTGTCACAAGTAAGCTTCAAATGAAGTTACTGTGAAAAGCCCCTAGTCGCCACATTCCGGTGCCTTTTCAGGGAGGCTGATACGGGAATTGAACCGCGCTGCTGGCCTGCCTTGGTCTGCTTTAAAAGCCAGCTATTTAGCCCACTGTGCTAAACCAGCCCCTAAAGTATACTTTGTTCAACCAGACGTATATAGATGTTTACGATCGATACTTAACACTGAGTTTAAATATCTAATGCGAGTATAACACAGGCATTAAATGTTAAATCTAATTAAATACAGCAGTAAATGTATTCTGCTAAATATAACCAAGCATTAAATGCCTGGTACCAGAAATAGCAAAATATAAGAAATAATTTTTCAAAATGATATGTGGCTTGGAGAGAGTAGATAGGTAGAAGATGTGTCCTCGGGCAGCAATGTCATCAGCCCAGAGGACAAATTGAAGGCAATTGGCAGAAGAACCAGACATAGGAGGAGTAGAATTTTTATTTTCCCAGTGAGCTGATATGATCCGAAATGTACTGTTTGAAAGTGTGTGTTGCAAATACAAAGTTAACGGGCTGGATTCTCCGCCGGCAGCCCGGGGGTTTCCCAATGGCGTGGGGCTGCCCCACAATGGAAAACCCCATTGACCAGCCGGCGAAACAGAGCATCCCGCCAGCATACTGAACCAGAAATCTGGCGCGGCGGGACGGAGAATCCAGCCCAACAACTTTGTTATGTTTTGGAGATGTCTGTTTAATTTAAGATACAATGGAGAGAATTGTTGACTTTTCTTGACTGACATCTTTAAGTGGCTATAATAAGTTGTTATTTCTGTGATCGCTTTTGTCAATTTCACAATGTTTATTTGCACAAGATCAAGAGGTGTTTTGTGTTTGAAGCCTCTGTTGTTGCTACTTTAGTGTTATGACTGACACTTTTATAGGGCTGTAGGAATAGTTAGTGAACCAGAAGTTTTGTGAATGGGCAGTTTATTCTCTGAGCAGTTTCAATATACCAGTGTTACCCCATGGCTAATTGGTGGTGTATACTGGGTGAATTGACATGGAAGAGTGGGCATGAGGCCTATAAGTAGCCATGGGGATGGGTGGGGGACAAGAGTGGGAATTAGTTAACATCAAAGGCATAGAGGCAGCATTAGAAATCAGTGAGGGTATGAGGGGTAAGGACTAAAGGGACTAACAAGCTTTAACAGAACAGAGGGGGGCGGGGGGGGGGGGGATTCCAACCAGATCGCCCCTGTGGCCGAGTACATTTCCAGAACCAGTGGGCCTGACTTTACTGACTCCACCTCACACCTTCCCACCCCCAGCATGCAAATCATGAGATTTGGGGGGTTTTCTATGAAGGGAACTATCTGCCAAGGGTGTGAAAATCCAGCCCCTAGTCAGTGAACAGATGTCTGATGCTAAGTGTAATAGTGAGCTGGATATCAATAGGAATTTCTACAGGTGTTTTTCTGATCTCTATATCTTTAGCTGTTGATGCCATTTTGCTGGAGATTCTGCTAATCTTCCACTGAGATTGTAACAGATGAAAATCCCTGAAGAAATTCTAACCCCAGGTTCCAGATATGATGCAATGCATAAGTAGAAGTCTTGTATTAGGTGTAACACAGTGACTATACCTAATGCAATGTGTAACCGAGTTTGCGGCCTATCACAAATGTCTGCTACTGAGTATATTGTGCTCTGGCATTGTGCCTGACCCCTGAAGTTTTACAGTGAAATAATCATGAAAGGCACAAAGCGATATCTGATGCCAGATTTAACCCAATACATTGCTCATGCCTCCCAGTCAAAGTTAAATCTCAATTTTCAAACTGTGCTGATCTCTGCCAATTCTGTGCTACAGTGAATAGGTGCGATGGTACATTAGAATCGGAGTGCAGGATTTTGTGCAAGAAATGCACCACTTGTCCCAAGTCAGGTGTTAAAACCTGCCTGCGTGTGTACACTAAGGGAGTCACTACATGGAATTTTAGACTCAGGTGGAATGATCATATACTGTGCCACACTCAACAATTGATCACTGAATATCAATCCTATAAATCCACTTTGGAAAACCAAACCAATGAAGACTATGGGCATGGAAAGTCTTTAATTTGGGAGAAGCTTGGGAGACAGGGCATTTCTGGACTTGCCCACCCAACAAGTTAGCTACCTTAGCCAGAATCGTACAGCAAGGTGCCTGGAGGGAAGGAGAGAGATACAGAGCAGGAGAGCAATGTGAACATAGAACATAGAACATACAGTGCAGAAGGAGGCCATTCGGCCTATTTAGTCTGCACCGACCCACTTAAGCCCTCACTTCTACCCTATCCCCATAACCCAATAACCGCTCCTAACCTTTTTGGTCACTAAGGGCAATTTATCATAGCCAATCCACCTCACCTGCACGTCTTTGGACTGTGGGAGGAAACTGGAGCACTCAGGGGAAACCCAACATGGTCCATGTTGTGCCTTTCATATTGTCTGGTGGAGAATTGGAATTAGGGTGACTAGCTTGCAGGCTTGATCTCTCGCAGAGCCAGCTCCAGAAAGCACGCAAGCCACCTAAATGGGCAGGTTGAGATGTGTGTTGAATGATAGACTGGTGAAGCAGAATAAAAGGCCATTCAGCACATTGCGCCTGTGTCAGCTCTTTGAAAGAGCTATGTAATTAGTGCCACTCCCCTGTTTTTTTTTCCCCAATTGTTTTTTCCTTTTCAAGTATATATCCAATTTCCCTTTGAAAGTTATGTTGCAATCTGCTTTCACCACCCTTTCAATGCATCCCAGATCACAACAACTGCTTGTATAAGTTCAATGTTTCCTCGCATTGTCTCTAGTTGTTTTGACAATTCCAGTTGCCACTAGAAACAGAGGCTCCTTATTTATTCTATCAAAACTGTCCGTAATTTTGAAAACATCTTTCCAAACACTTCCTATTCTCTAGTTTCATCAGTCTCTCCCTGGTACCACCATCACTGAATCTTTTCTGCACCCTCTTCAGGTTCCGCCCTAGAGCCCAGTGACCAGCGTACTCCAGCAAAGGGCTAACCAGTGTTTTATAAAGGTTTAGCATTATTCCCGTACTTACAATGCCTCTGTTATCAATGGTGTTAAACCTCTTTAATACATAAACCAGAGCCTAATGCTTATTTTTGTTTGGATCCCACTCTCAAAATTGACATTAGCAGCAATTGCATCAGTCAGTGATTCCAGTTCAACAACAGCCCTTAAAAAGGGACAGCTAGAGGCACCCAACAAAGAGGTTACATTTGCATGGCATCAGGAGCAGCAGCTCTACAGCATTATGACATGTGAGAGTACCTTTATGAAATGGGTGTTTATAAATGGGTGTGTATATAAATATTTGTAGTGAGAGTACCTTTAAGAAATGTGATATCAGAGAGTGGGTGGAGCTGGGCTGTCTGTCAGCTTTTTACTTTCGTTTTAGGCTGTTTGCTGCAGGGTGTGCGTTTAGTTTTGTTTTCAGTGCTGGAGCTGAAGCCAGACAGAGCAGGTGTACTGTTGATCTCTCTGCCATGAAAAGACTATCTCTTGATCATTTGGTGAATTCAGAATTATAAATGTTCTCAGTAGTGAATGTAAACCTAATGTGCTTCTGTTAAAAGGTGTTTCTTTTGTCTTCTGGATGTTGTTTGGGAAGTTATTAAGGATTACTTAGTGTTGTATTCTTTGGGGGTTGTATTTGAATTAATGGTTGCTAAGATGTTCACTGTATGTTTTAAAAAGGTTAATTTGAGTTCATAGAATAAACATTGTTTTGCTTTAAAAAATACTTTTCCATTTCTGCTGTACCACACCTGTAGAGTGGGCTGTGTGCTCCCCATACAACAATCTTTTAAAAGTTGTGGGTCAGGTGAACTCCATGATACACTTTGGGGTTCTCTAAACCCTGGCCCATTGCAATTACGGTGGCCCTTCTTTTTTGCTCCACTGTCCAAGGGCCCCATGCCAAAATGGCAATCTGATGAGACTTAACAGATTTGTGGATTTTTAAAAAAAAAATTATTCTTGGGATATGGGTATCGGCGACTGGGCCAGCATTTATTGCCCATCCTGTATAGCCCTTGAACTGATTGGCGTGCTTGAACAGTTCAGAGGGCATTTTAAGAGTCAACCAGTCTACCACATTGCTGTGAATCTGGAGTCACATGTAGGCCAGACCAGGTAAGGACAGAAGGTCTCATTCCCTAAAGGACATTAGTGAACCAGATGGGTTTTTACGACAATCGACAATGGTTTCATGATCATTATTCGGCTATTGATTCCAGATTTTTATTGAATTCAAATTTCACCATCTGCTGTGGTGGGGTTTGAACCCAGGTCCCCAGGGCATTGTCCCGAGTCTCTGGATTAACTAGTCCAGTGATGATTCCACTCATCCACCATCTCCGAGGTGCCCAATTTACGGAGACTCAAGTGGTGATGTCTTTGGGCAATCCATCATGCCTGCCTCATGCCCATTGTTGAATCTCTCTCTTGGTGAGTCTAGCTTTGATACTGTCTTGCACCTTTTCACAGTGAATTGCAGAGACGCACTGAGAAAGCCCGACTGTAACTTGTAAACGTTCTCACTCATCAGGTGCGGAACTGGCCAGAGCAGTGAGGAGCGTGGCGGGTGCTGTGTGGAAGGGGGCCGTGGGGGTCTGCGTGGAAGGGGGTGGAGGTTGGTGTCAGGCAGGGGGAGAAAAGATCCTTTAAAAACTAAGAATCATTTTAACGTGGGAAGAGGCAGTTAAGTCAAAATGTGCTTCACCTGCAATCACAAAACAATGTTTACTCTGTGCAGTTTAACTTGTAATGTGGCTGTATAATCAAAATAAAATAAGAAAGCCCAGTGACAGGTTACTGAGTGATGCAGCATGGAAGAAGTACAGCAAGCTAATGATCAAACAGGTTCTGGTTTTAAATATGATCCACTCTGCACAGATCTTAGAGACCTGCATATGGTCTTCATACAGTATGTTAAGTTTCACACAGCTCATGTTACACCAATGCCAAAAGAATCAGTACCAGATGTTGGCCTACTTTTGGCTAGCTGTGTTTTGAATTTGTAAATCCCACATAATGCCACCATAAATTCAGTTCCCCCCTCGTGAAGTGCACTCTTTTCTGCCAGCCATTTCTTGGCCAAAGTGGAAGGACCACTTTTTGTGGGGGTCCCAATACTGGAGCGTTGCTAAGGTGGTGGAACTAGGCACAGTGCCAGCCCCAAAGACCTTCACAGGTTGAACAGGATGCCCCTGCCTTCTCTCAAGGATTCTCACCGGGAAGCATGTCAAGACTGAGACTTCTGGGGCGAAATTCTCCCCAAACGGCGCGATGTCCGCCGACTGGCACCCAAAACGGCGCGAATCAGACGGGCATCGCGCCGCCCCAAAGGTGCGGAATGCTCTGCATCTTTGGGGGCCGAGCCCCAACATTGAGGGGCTAGGCCGGCGCCGGAGGGATTTCCGCTCGCCAGCTGGCGGAAACGGCGTTTGTTGCCCCGCCAGCTGGCGCGGAAATGACATGTCGGGGCGGCGCATGCGCGGAAGCGTCAGCGGCCGCTGACAGTTTCCCGCGCATGCGCAGTGGGGAGAGTCTCTTCCGCCTCCGCCATGGTGGAGGCCGTAGCGGAGGCGGAAGGGAAAGAGTGCCCCCACGGCACAGGCCCAGCCGCGGATCGGTGGGCCCCGATCGCGGGCCAGGCCACCGTGGGGGCACCCCCCGGGGTCAGATCACCCCCAGGACCCCGGAGCCCGTCCACGCCGCCTTGTCCCGCCGGTAAATAAGTACTCTAATTTACATCGGCGGGACAGGCAATTTCTCGGCGCGACTTCGGCCCATCCGGGCCGGAGACTCGAGCGGGGGGGCCCGCCAACCGGCCCAGCGCGATACCCGCCCCCGACGAATATCCAGTACCGGAGACTTCGGCAACCGGCGGGGGCGGGATTCACGGCGGCCAACGGCCATTCTCCGACCCGCTGGGGGGTCGGAGAATGACGCCCCTGATCTTTTGACCAATAAATTAATCCTTCACTTTCCACGGTTGTAGTGAGATTTCCTGTTTGTTTCCCGTTGGTGTAATCAGTCACTGATTAAATTATTGCAGAAAAATTAAAAATGTTACGTTTATTAGCACATCTGTGAAATCTAGAGACCGCTATGAGATAGTTTGCCCTTACACAGGTAACATTTTCACACATACCACTGGTCAAACTGCACTGTTTGTGTGACATTTATTCAGGTGTAGTTTAGCATTTTGTGAGATTACGTAAATATGGATGTGAACAAGTGTTGCAGTCTCATGTCTTTGGAAAATATTATACTTTTCACACAACTTGGATGAAATTAATCATTCGCCTTCCAACCAACAAAATATGGACAGAAGCCCCCATCTTAGCCGCTGTATTATAGCAGTTGCACTGAGAACTACTCATCATTCAAGCTGCAGGAACGGCTCAAAGCAATGGTGGGCATCCTGGGACCTGGGGGTCACATGCGGCCCATCTGGGTTCTGAATGCAGCCCACGAGACATTCTGTTGACACGCAGGGTTGCCACATTCTGTTGATTTCCGTCCACAGTTTGTTTTCCTACCAGTATGACTGAAGGGATACACATGTAAAGCAAGGGCAAGCGAAGTGAGGTGCGTGCTGATTGCTCACAACATTGACTGTGAGAGCCTCTGCATCCAAAATGTAAATATTCATTTTGTTTTTACCATTTGAAGTTGGTGATAATACTATTAATATATAAATGTTTAAGCATTTTGTATAACTCGTAATCAAATATTTGGTGTACATTAAATGTATTTAATCTTATTTATGGGGTCATGGTCAGGAAACAAGCTTGATTCCCACTGCAGTGAAGGAAGACCACTCGAGCAGTCCACTTACCAATTAGATTGTCCATCACTGGCTCAAAGGGTAGGAATGGTCACTGTCTCAGTGTTAAGTTAACTCAAAGAATAATAGGCTGACAATCTTACCAGTGTTAGGTTTTCTCTGACAAAACAAGGCTGACACTCCAGCTACCAGAGTTGCCACCTTTTGGATGAAACATTATACCAAGGCCGCCGACTTGGGTGGATGTAAAAATCCCAGATCACTATTTTGAAGAGCAACAGCAGGGGAGTTGAGTTATTCCTGATGTCTTGGTCAATATTTATCCTTCAGTCAAAGTCACAAAAAAAACAAATAACCAGGTGGTTATCACATTTGCCGTGTGCAAAATTACAAGATCGAATACACTTCAAAAGTACTGAATTGGCTGAAAAGCACTTTGAGAAATCCAATAGCCATGAAAAAAGCAATATAACTGTTAGTCTTTAATTTGTTCAGTGGGATAAGGGACAGTCACTCAATGTCTGGTCAGCAGACTCACTAACTGTCCGTTAACCAACAGCACAACCTTTGCGCTGGAAGCGTAACAATCTATTAATCCTTAAGGAAGAGCTAAATTGAGAGACGGCATCTGTACGCTTTGAGCTTTTTCAGCAGCTTGAATGACATACAGTCCTGAATCCAACTAATGCGAAGAATGGTCACCAAACATTAGCCTTAGTAGGATAGTCATAGAATTTACAGTGCAGAAGGAGGCCATTCGGCCCTTCGAGTCTGCACCAGCCTTTGGAAAGATCACCCTACTTCAGCCTATGCCTCCACCTTATCCCTGTAACCCAGAACTCGACCTAACCTTTTGGACACTAAGGGACAATTTAGCATGGCCAATCCACCAAACCTGCACATTTTTGGATTCTGGGAGGAAACCAGAACACCCAGAGGAAACCCACGCAGACACGGGGAGAAAGTGCAAACTCCACACAGACAGTCACCCAAAGCCGGAATTGAACCCAGGTCCCTCTGAACTGTGAGGCAGCAGTGCTAACCACTATGTCACCGTGCCTCCCCCTCCTTAACTGTAATAGCTCACCCAACCCTTGGTGTGAAAATTCCACTGGTCTATAATTCGTGTCTCTAACTCCCCCCATAGACAATGGGACTCCTGCACCCTCCAAAAAAGACCCAACCCTTGAGTGACAATCCCACAAGTCTATTCTGGGTGTGTAATAATGAATGACAAAGAGGCATTGTCAATCTCTCAACATTGGGTTTCTAATAATTTTTATTATTGTCACAAGTAGGCTTACATTAACACTGCAATGAAGTTACTGCGAAAATCCCCGAGTCGCCACCCTGGAGCTGTGATGCAACAGTGCTAACCACTGTGTTACCGTGCCGCCCGTTTATTCAGGTTGGTAGGGAACTTTCAGTCTCTGAACATTGGGTAAGGTTGGTTAATAATAAGTTGGACAGCCCTTCTCTTCATGGTGGCTTTTCTCAGTAGAATAAGAGACTGTCACTCTCTCAACATGCACAGGTCTCAGTGAAATACGAATGAGGCAACCACAACTTGTTCACTTGTAGCTTCCAGAAGGGGAAAACCAAAACAGAGTAGAAGGTGAGGACCTTTCTGCACAACACCAAGACCAGAACAAAATAAAAACTCACCTTCAGTACCTTTAGGTACTGGGCCAGAAGAACGGAAAGATATTTCTGGAACCTAAAATAATCCATGTATCACAGAGTGATGGCCCATTCAGACATAGGGTTATTCCAAAGTGAATCCAAGTTACATAGACTAGGCACAGTAAGATCAGGCTCATAGAACATAGAACATTACAGCGCAGTACAGGCCCTTCAGCCCTCGATGTTGCGCCGACCTGTGAAACCACTCTAAAGCCCATTTATCGTCCATATGTCTATCCAATGACCATTTGAATACCCTTAGTGTTGACGAGTCCACTACTGTTGCAGGCAGGGCATTCCACACCCTTACTACTCTCTGAGTAAAGAACCTACCTCTGACGTCTGTCTTGTATCTATCTCCCCTCAATTTAAAGCTATGTCCCCTCGTGCTAGACATCACCATCCGGGGAAAAAGGCTCTCACTGTCCACCCTATCCAATCCTCTGATCATCTTGTATGCCTCAATTAAGTCACCTCTTAACCTTCTTCTCTCTAACGAAAACAGCCTCAAGTCCCTCAGCCTTTCCTCATAAGATCTTCCCTCCATACCAGGCAACATTCTGGTAAATTTCCTCTGCACCCTTTCCAATGCTTCCACATCCTTCCTATAATGTGGTGACCAGAATTGCACGCAATACTCTAAATGCGGCCGCACCAGAGTTTTGTACAGCTGCAACATGACCTCATGGCTCCGAAACTCAATCCCTCTACCAATAAAAGCTAACACACTGTACGCCTTCTTAACAACCCTCTCAACCTGAGTGGCAACTTTCAGGGATCTATGTACATGGACACCGAGATCTCTCTGCTCATCCACACTGCCAAGAATCTTACCATTAGCCCAGTACTCTGTCTTCCTGTTATTCCTTCCAAAATGAATCACCTCACACTTTTCTGCATTAAACTCCATTTGCCACCTCTCAGCCCAGCGCTGCAGCTTATCTATGTCCCTCTGTAACTTGTAACATCCTTCCGCACTGTCCACAACTCCACCGACTTTAGTGTCATCTGCAAATTTACTCACCCATCCTTTTACGCCCTCCTCCAGGTCATTTATAAAAATGACAAACAGCAGTGGGCCCAAAACAGATCCTTGTGGTACACCACTAGTAACTGGACTCCAGTCTGAACGCTTCCCATCAACCACCACCCTTTTTCTTCTTCCAGCTAGCCAATTTCTGATCCAAACTGCTAAATCACCCTGAATCCCATGCTTCCGTATTTTCTGCAGTAGCCTACCGTGGGGAACCTTATCAAACGCTTTACTGAAGTCCAAATACACCACGTCAACTGCTTTCCCCTCATCCACCTGTTTGGTCACCTTCTCAAAGAACTCAATAAAGTTTGTGAGGCACGACCTACCCTTCACGAAACCATGTTGACTATGTCTAATCAAATTATTCCTTTCCAGATGATTATACACCCTATATTGGATAGGTACATGGATTACGGTAAAATGATATAGTGTAGATTTATTTGTTCTCAAGGACAGCACGGTAGCATTGTGGATAGCACAATTGCTTCACAGCTCCAGGGTCCCAGGTTCGATTCCGGCTTGGGTCACTGTCTGTGCAGAGTCTGCACGTCCTCCCCGTGTCTGCGTGGGTTTCCTCCGGGTGCTCCGGTTTCCTCCCACGATCCAAAGATGTGCGGGTTAGGTGAATTGGCCAATGATAAATTGCCCTTAATGTCCAAATTGCCCTTGGTGTTGGGTGGAGGTGTTGAGTTTGGGTAGGGTGCTCTTTCCAAGAGCCGGTGCAGACTCAAAGGGCCGAATGGCCTCCTTCTGCACTGTAAATTCAATGATAATCTATGATTAATCTAGGACAAAGGTTCGGCACAACATCGTGGGCCGAAGGGCCTGTTCTGTGCTGTATTTTCTATGTTCTATGTTCTATCTCTTATAAACCTTTCCAAGATTTTGCCCACAACAGAAATAAGGCTCACTGGTCTATAGTTAGCTGGGTTGTCTCTACTCCCCTTCTTGAACAAGGGGACAACATTTGCTATCCTCCAGTCTTCTGGCACTATTCCTGTTGACAAAGATGACTTAAAGATCAAAGCCAAAGGCTCAGCCATCTCCTCCCTAGCTTCCCAAAGAATCCTAGGATAAATCCCATCCGGCCCAGGGGAATTATCTATTTTCACCCTTTCCAGAATTGTTAACACCTCCTCCTTATGAACCTCAAGCCCTTCTAGTCTAGAAGCCTGAATCTCAGTATTCTCCTCGACAAGATTGTCTTTTTCCTGTGTGAATACTGACGAAAAATATTCATTTAGCACCTCTCCTATCTCCTCGGACTCCAAGCACAACTTCCCACTACTGTCCTTGTCATATATAAGGAACAGGTTGGCAGACCAAAAGAACTCCCTGCACCATGCAAATAGTGCTCTGAACTCTCCGCAGCCACGCAGTCATGTGATTGGGCAAATGGGAACTCAGTTAAAAGATATCATCCAAGTATTTCATATTTTCCCCTGATACCTCCATGGGTGCCTCCAATGACTAAGACCCGGAATAGCCAAGACGTAAGCCTGGATATTCACAGAGGCAGAAGTCCCATCCCCATTTCTGGCAGCTTTCATTTTTGCTGGTAGGGGAAATGGGGCGGGATGTGAGAGATGTGAATTAGACAGGAAGGAAGTCCAACAAATCCCCAGCCCTTTAAAAAGTAAAAAGAAACAGGCTGCAGCTGTCAGGGAGAGTTTGATGGTGGGGACATGTGGTATAGCATGTGTTCAAGCAGTTTCAATCATTGCTCCGAGAGGGCAGCTCGGTGGCACAGTGGTTAGCACTGCTGCCTCATTGCACCGCGGTCCCAGATTCGATCCCAGCTCTGGGTCCGTGTGGACTTTATATATTCTTCCCGTGTTTGCGTGGGTTTCGCCCCCATAACCCAAATATGTTCAGGGTAGGTAGATTGGCCTTGCTAAATTGCTCTTAAATTGGAAAAATGAATTGGGTACTCTAAATTTATAAAAGAAACAAAAAATAGTTGCCCACAAACAGCTTTTTATAAATACTTGGACGAGTTACCTCAGCTGGGGCTGGTGGAGGGGTGTGTGTGTGTGGGGGGGGGGGGGGGATGGTGGTGGTAGTAGTCTGTGTTCTTGTGTTCAAAGTTTGATTGACAGGTTACAGAGCCTTTTAGAAGATTAGTTGCCTTTGATGTCATGTTTGAATGGAAAGTTGTTTGTTTTTAAAAGAGATTAAGCACTTAAGAGTTTTTAAAGGAAGCTTTGAATATGCTATTATGATTGAGAAATCTATTACTGTCAAGTCTGGAGTGTGAGAGCTGCATTAGATTTTTATAACTTCAATTTATTTTATGCCACATGGCTCCTGAGGCCTGTCCAGGATGTATACTGGGTGAGTGGAGTTGGCATCGGAGGATATAATGGGCTGTGAGGTAGTAGGGGACTACCTCACTGTGAGGTAAACGGAGCCATGTAACGTGGGTGGGGTGTGAGGGGTAAGGGTTGTGATTTGTTATGTTGTAGGTGTAACATAAGCGGCTTCCTTGTGGTGCACTTGACAAAGGAAGGTTCAGACGTGGAGATAACCTCAACACGTTTATTAAACTATTTACCCTTATATTACTCGGGGTTTAACACTACTGCTAATCCTTCTATAGCTACCCAGACGGACTAACCAGTTGCTGCAATCCACGTGTGGGTGTAATATTGAATCAACCCTGGGTCTTTTCCTACTGTCTGTCTCCACTGGAAAGAGGCTGATCATGTGTGTGGTGTCCTTTATATATGGGTTGGTGTAATGCCCCCCTGTGGTTGTGTCACCTCCTTGTGTATCGTGAATGTCCATTGGTCGTGTCCTATCTAACTGATCTATTGGCTGAGTATGTGTGTGTGATGTCTCCAGTGCTCCCTCTAGTGTCTCGCTAGCCTACATGCATTTACATTGATGCACATCACCACATCCCCCCTTTTTTATGTTACATATTTTCTGTACACTTTAAGAAAATTGAACAAAAAACAGGTAGGTACGTTAAGGTGTATACAAGTCATGGGAACAGTGATTAAACAATAAGTCCAAATTATTCGTGTGAGTCCAAAGACCATCAATTATCATGGTCAAATGTCTCTCTTGGTTATGAATGCCATCAATGTCCCTGTGCCACAGGAACCAAGAAGTGGTCAAATCACTTCGCTGTCTGATTTGGAGTCCCTTTCTTTTTCGATGTTTGTGATGGTGCTGTCGGATGGCATCTTGTAGCTGATAAGGTGTTGATGTTGAAGAGGTACCATCAACAATATCATTCGAGAGTCTTCTGGTTGCGGCTATGCCTAGGTAGGTCGCATGTTCGGCAGCTCCCGCCGGGAACGGACTTTTGGGCTCTCCAGAGGGGCCCCAACGGCAATTGTTTGACGCCTTCCAGTGTAGGAAGGTGACAGCAAGGTCCCCCCGACATTATATGGATTGGACCAGGAGTGGAGCGGTTAGAAAAGTGATCCTGGGGCAGCAAAAAGTGCGAGGGAGGAAAAGCAAGATGGCGGCGGGTGGAGACCAAGCAGCGTGGGCGCAGTGGTCGCAGGAGCAGCAGGAGTTTCTTAAACGATGCTTTGAGGAGCTGAAGACAGAAATGCTGGCGCCAATGAAGGCGGCGATTGAGAAGCTTGTGGAGACCCAGAAGGCCCAAAGGACGGTGATCTGGGAGGTGCGGCAAAAAGCCTCGGAGAACGAGGATGAGATCTTGGGCCTGGCGGTGAAGGTGGAGGCGCACGAGGCGCTGCACAAGAGGTGGGCGGAAAAATTCGAGGACCTGGAGAATAGGTCGAGGAGGAAGAATCTTCGGATTCTGGGTCTCCCTGAAGGAGTGGAGGGGCCCGATGCTGGGGCATATATGGGCACGATGCTCAATTCGCTGATGGGCGCGGGAGCTTTCCCGAGGCCCCTCGAGCTAGATGGGGCTCATCGCGTCCTGGCAAGGAGACCCAAAGCCAACGAGCCGCCAAGGGCTGTAGTGGTGAGGTTCCACCGCTTTATGGATAGAGAGTGTGTCCTGAGATGGGCCAAAAAAGAGCGGAGCAGCAGGTGGGAGAACGCAGAGATCCAAATTTACCAGGACTGGACTGTGGAGGTGGCTAAGAAGAGGGCTGGTTTCAACCGGGCTAAGGCGGTGCTCCATCGGAAGGGGGTGAAGTTCGGGATGCTGCAGCCAGCGCGATTGTGGGTCACGTTCCAAGATCGGCACCACTATTTTGAGACCCCTTATGAGGCATGGAACTTTATCCAGTCTGAAAAGTTGGACTCAAATTGAGGGTTTGTCGTGGGGGGATGTTTACTGTGTTTATTGTGTTTGGGGAATGTTCTCTTGGTTTGAGTGCTGGGTGGGGATGTGTGAATGGATTTGATTCGGGGGCTGTTGGAGAGTGGGAGCGTCGGTGTTGGAGGGGCAGGGCCCCGCGGTGGAAGAGGGGGAGTGGAGGCCCGGGGATGGGGAGTTGGTGTAAGGCCGCAAAAAGGAGCTGCGCCAGAGGGGGCGGGGCCGGCTCAGGGAAGCGCGGGCTTTTTCCCGCGTTAGGGAAGGATGGTGGTGGGGCCAGGGGGGGGGGGGGGGGGGGGGGGGGGAGGCGGTGCTGGAGAAGAGCGCACACTGACTGCCAAGGGGTGGGGGGATTCTCACACTGGGGGGGTCGATGGAATGGCGGGAGAGGCCGGGGTCAGCAGGGGTCAGCTGACTTACGGGAGGGTCATGGGGGGAGCAAAATGGCTAGATATGGATCTAGCGGGGGGAGGGGGGGGAACAGGGTTGCTGCTGCATTGGCCAAAGGAGATCTGGAAGTAGGAGAGGTAGCCGGGGCGGGGGTCCGCCGCCTGGGGGACTGGAGGGTGCGGGTGGTGCGGGCACGTGGCTGGCCTAGAAAAGGAGATGGCTAGTCGGCGGGGGGGGCGAGTAGCCCCCCAATCCGGTTGATAACTTAGAATGCGAGGGGCCTGAACGGGCCGGTCAAGAGGGCCTGGGTGTTCGCGCACTTAAAGGGACTGAAGGCAGACGTGGTTATGCTCCAGGAGACACATCTGAAGGTGGCAGATCAGGTTAGGCTGAGAAAGGGATGGGTCGGGCAGGTCTTTCATTCAGGGCTGGATGCGAAGAACAGAGGGGTTGCAATACTGGTGGGGAAGCGGGTGTCGTTTGAGGCACTGAATATTGTAGTGGATAATGGAGGTCGGTATGTGATGGTGAGTGGTAGGTTGCAGGGGGTGCGGGTGGTCCTGGTGAACGTATATGCCCCGAATTGGGATGATGCCAGATTTATGAATCGCATGCTGGGTCGGATTCTGGATCTGGAGGTAGGAAGCTTGATAATGGGGGGAGACTTCAACACGGTGCTGGACCCAGCACTGGACCGCTCTAGGTCCAGGACGGGTAAGAGGACGGCTGCAGCCAAGGTGCTCAGGGGGTTTATGGACCGGATGGGGGGAGTGGATCCATGTAGGTTTGTCAGGCCGCTGGCCAAGGAATTTTCCTTCTTTTCCCACGTCCATAGAGCCTACACCCGGATAGATCTTTTCATTTTGAGTAGGGCGCTAATTCCGAAAGTGGAGGGAACGGAATATTCGGCCATAGCCACCTCGGACCACGTCCCGCATTGGGTGGAGCTGGAGTTGGGAGAGGAGAGGGACCAGCGCCCGCTGTGGCGCCTTGATGTGGGACTATTGGCGGATGAGGGGGTGTGCAGGCGGGTGCGGGGGTGCATTGAAAGATATTTGGAGGCCAACGACAACGGGGAGGTGTAGGTGGGGGTAGTCTGGGAGGCGCTGAAGGCGGTGGTCAGGGGAGAGCTAATCTCCATTAGGGCCCACAGGGAGAAGAGAGAGGGGAGGGAGAGGGAGAGGTTGGTGTGGGAGATTTTAAGGGTGGACAGGAGGTATGCAGAGGTCCCCGTGGAGGGGCTACTCAGGGAGCGACGGAACCTCCAGATGGAGTTCGACCTGTTGACCACAGGGAAAGCAGAGGCACAGTGGAGGAAAGCGCAGGGGGCGACGTATGAGTATGGGGAGAAGGCGAGTTGGATGCTGGCACACCAGCTTCATAAGAGGGAGGCAGCGAGGGAGATTGGTGGAGTTAAGGATAGAGGGGGGAATACAGTGTGGAGTGCGGTGAGAATAAATGAGGTATTTAGGGACTTCTATGGGGATCTGTACAGGTCTGAGCCCCCAACGGGGGAGGAGAGGATGCGACGATTCCTAGATCAGCTGAGGTTCCCGAGGATGGAGGAGGAGGAGGGGGCTGGTTTGGGGGCGCTGATTGGGCTGGAGGAGCTGGTTAAAGGATTGGGGAGCATGCAGGCAGGGAAGGCCCCTGGGCCGGATGGGTTCCCGGTTGAATTCTACAGGAAATACGTGGACCTGCTGGGCCCGTTGCTAGTGAGGACTTTTAATAAGGTGAGGGAGATGGGGACCTTGCCCCCGACAATGTCTAGGGTGCTGATTTCTTTGATCCTGAAGCGGGACAAGGATCCACTGCAATGTGGGTCGTATAGACCAATCTCGCTCCTCAATGTTGATGCTAAGTTGCTGGCGAAGGTGCTGGCTACGAGAATTGAGGACTGTGTCCCGGGGGTGATTCATGAGGACCAGACGGGATTTGTGATGGGTAGGCAATTAAATACAAATGTGCGGAGGCTCATCAATGTGATTATGATGCCCACGGTGGAGGGGGAAGCGGTGGTAGTGGCAGCTATGGACGCGGAGATGGCCTTTGACCAGGTGGAGTGGGAGTATCTTTGGGAAGTGTTGCGGAGGTTTGGGTTCGGGGAGGGGTTCATCAGTTGGGTCAGGCTGCTATATAGAGCCCCGGTGGCGAGTGTGGCTACGAATCGGCGGAGGTCGGAATACTTTAGGCTGTACCGGGGGACGAGGCAGGGGTGCCCCCTAACCCCCTTGTTATTTGCACTGGCAATTGAGCCTCTGGCCATGGCACTGAGGGAGTCCAGGAAATGGAGGGGACTGGTCCGGGGGGGAGAGGAACACCGGGTGTCGTTGTATGCTGACGACCTGTTGCTGTGTGTGGCAGGTCCAGTGGAGGGGATGGTGGAGGTCATGCGGATCCTAAGGGAGTTTGGGAACTTTTCGGGGTATAAACTCAACATAGAGAAGAGTGAGCTCTTTGTGGTGCATTCAGGAGACCAGGGAAGGGGGAATAGACGAGCTACCGCTGAAGGGAGCTGAAAGGAGCTTTCGGTGTCTAGGGATCCAAGTAGCTAGGAGTTGGGGGACCCTGCACAGGCTCAATTTGACGCGGTTGGTGGAGCAGATGGAGGAGGATTTTAAAAGATGGGATATGCTGCCACTCTCACTAGCGGGTAGGGTGCAGTCGGTCAAAATGACGGTCCTCCCGAGGTTTCTCTTTGTGTTCCAGTGCCTTCCCATTATGATCCCCAAGGCATTTTTCAAATGGGTAAGTAGGAGCATCATGGGTTTTGTGTGGGCGAATAAGACCCCGAGGGGGAAGAGAGTGTTTCTGGAGCGTAGCAGGGACAGGGGGGCTGGCGCTGCCGAATTTGTGTGGCAATTATTGGGCAGCCAATGTGGCGATGATCCGCAAGTGGGTAATGGAGGGAGAGGGGGCAGCGTGGAAGAGGTTAGAGATGGCGTCCTGCGTGGGCACGAGCCTGAGGGCGCTGGCGACGGCACCGCTGCCGCTCTCGCCGATAAGGTACACCACGTGTCCTGGGTGGCGGTGACGCTGAAGATCTGGGGGCAGTGGAGGCGACACAGGGGCGAGGTGGGAGCCTCGGTTTGGTCCCCGATTCGGGAGAATCATCGGTTCGTCCCGGGAAGGATGGATGGGGAGTTTCGGAGCTGGCATCGGGCAGGGATTAGAAGAATGGGGGACCTGTTCATCAATGGGACGTTTGCGAGCCTAGGGGCGCTGGAGGAGAAGTTTGGGCTATCCCCGGGAAATGCTTTCAGGTACATGCAAGTGAGGGCG
The DNA here is from genome assembly GCF_047496885.1 of Scyliorhinus torazame. Taxonomy (NCBI): domain Eukaryota; kingdom Metazoa; phylum Chordata; class Chondrichthyes; order Carcharhiniformes; family Scyliorhinidae; genus Scyliorhinus; species Scyliorhinus torazame. The sequence continues at coordinate 150,006,919 of NC_092713.1, forward strand.
TTTGTGAGGCGGCAGGTGAGGGAATTCCCGCTCCATTCGGCACAGGGGATTCAGGACAGGGTGATTTCGGGTGTATGGGTTGGAGAAGGCAACGTTTCGGCGATTTACCAGGAGCAGAAGGAAGAGGAGGAGGCCTCGGTGGAGGAGTTTCAGGGCAAGTGGGAGGAGGAGCTGGGGGAGGAGATAGATGAGGGTCTGTGGGCTGATGCCCTGAGTAGGGTTAATTCTTCCTCCTCTCGCGCCAGGCTCAGCCTAATACAGTTGAAAGTTACTCACAGAGCACATATGACAGGGGCGAGGTTGTGTAGGTTCTTTGGGGTGGAGGACAAATGTGGGAGGTGCTCGGGAAGCCCGGCAAATCACGTCCATATGTTCTGGTCGTGCCCGGCACTGGATGGGTTTTGGAGGGGTTTTGCGAGGACTATGTCCAAGCTGGTGAAAGCCCTGGTCAAACTGAGCTGGGGGTTGGCATTATTTGGGGTAACGGACGAGCCGGGAGTGCAGGAGGCGAAAGAGGCCGGTATTCTGGCCTTTGCGTCCCTGGTAGCCCGGCGGAGGATTTTGCTATTATGGAAAGGTGCGAAGCCCCCTAGTGTGGAAGCTTGGATCAATGACATGGCAGGGTTCATCAAGCTGGAGAGGATAAAGTTTGCCTTGCGAGGGTCTGTGCAGGGGTTCCTCAGGTGGTGGCAACCGTTCCTAGACTATCTCGCGGAGCGTTAGGAGGAGGTCAGCAGCAGCAGCAGCAGCCCAGGGGCAGGGGGGAAGGGGGGGGGGAGAAGGGGGGGGGTTCTTTTGGGGGGGCGTTTGGGTGGGAGGGTGGTTCCCTATTGGTGTTTTTAAATGTCATATGGGGGGTTATTGTATAGGGGGGAAATCCAATGTATAATTTTTGATTGTTGTGTTCTTGTTTCTTTCTTTTTGTTGAGGGGGGGGGGTTTGTTGAAAATCTGTTAAAAAATTTGAATAAATATATTTATTTTTTTAAAAACATGATCATTCGAGGTCATGGATGTGCCATATGTTGAAGTTGGATAAGACTGTGCATACTGGTTCTGTCCACATGCTGTGCTGGAAGGGTGATCCTGCTGAGAACCACTGAAGCTTGTCGAATTGGAAACAGAATTGCTGCTCGCATAAATACCTGGTGATGGTGTGAAACTAGAACCTTGCATCTGATAGGAATATGCCGTCTGGCCAGGCTGGGGTGCAGCAAATCCTGGGCTGTAACTAAGGCATCCAGTCTGTAGTGCAGATTGTGCTTGCGGTAGTCCTCCTTCGGTCTTGATTCCATTAGTGGGCAATCCGTAGTGCTGGCCTGTTTGACAATATGCTGCATAGACTGTTGGCTGCTGCATGCCTGAATACTGGGTCTGTCCAGCATGAGCTGTCATTGGCTGCACTGCTGGTGTGGAAAAAATGTGTGGATATAGCTGTGGTGAATATTGGTGTATTCCTCTTGGACTGTAGCCGCTGCTTGTTATTACTGACCCAGTGTAATTGTTAAGTGATCCATCTCCTGTTGTTGTGGCATCTGCTGTCACCCTGAGCGTGCCATCACCGAGGTTGCGGCACTCCCTGTCTGGAGTAAAGTCTGGCTTACGTGAATCAGAGTCGGCGTTTGGATGCTCCCCATCTGGGGTCTGGTCTGTTTTAACTGAGTCAGTGTTGGTTTGTTGATGCTCCCCATCCAGAGGCTTAGCAGGTTCATTGGAGTCAGCTGAGATTTCTTGAAGCTGCACGTCTGGAGTCGGAACATGCAGGAATGCATTGACTTGTGGAGAGGTTCGAGCGAATGAGGGTGGAAGTATCGTGGTGTCACCGGAGTCACCAGTGGTCTCACAGTGATCGTCGAGTGCCTCTGTACACACTAGCTGAGGTCTGTCACTTTGCACATCTTGCATGGGAGGTGGGATGCTGTCATCACTCGTCTCACATACAGTGGGTAGATCCTCAGTAGCTGCTTGTTGTTCACTGGGGTTGGGTAAATTGTCAGAGTCTTCATCTGGTGGTGCAAACAATGTGGGTGGACTGTCATTGTCTTGCTGTTGTCCTTCATTTGGGCTTGGACTGTCAATGTCGCTTTGTTCTTCACTGTAGCATGATAGACCCTCATGGTCGTCCTGCTGTGCACTGGAGTATGGTAGACTGTTATAGCCTTCTTGCTGTTTACTTGAGCATGGCAGAATTGCATGGTCTGCCGCTAGTTGGTCAGGGGAGGTTGCTAGACCCTCGTGGTCTTGTTCCTGCAAGGACTGCATGTCGGAGTCTTGCGCTGCTTCTATCGTGGAGGCTGTCCACGAGCTCGCTGCGGAGGCTTGTGATACTCGAGTCATATCTTGTGTGTGTAAGGACTGCGCTCTGGAGTCTTGTGTTCTTCTATCATGGAGTCTGTCCACGAGCCCGCTGTGGAGGCTTGTGACACTGGAGTCACTTCTTGTTCGTGCAAGGACTGCGCTCTGGAGTCTTCCGTTTCTGCAATTGCGGAGTCTATCCATGAGCTCGCTGTGGAGGCTTGTGACACTGGAGTCACTTCTTGTTCATGCAAGGACTGCGGTGTGGAGTCTTGCATGTCTTCTTTCGTAGAGTCGGGAACCTTGAGCGGTGCATGGACCACGCTTGGTGTGGCAGCAGGCTGCTCTCTGTGGACTTGTACCACTCTCTGTCTCTTGGTGTCTGGCCGCAGCATAATCTTGCACTCACGCGTCAGGATGTCATATCTGCTGGGCTGAAGATTCTCAAATCCGAAGAACTCGTCGTCGGGGTCGTCAATGTGCAACACATCTAGTTGCGGTTCGGATTTGGTACTGGCGTAGCCTCCCAAGGTGAAAGGTTCATCTGAGTCATTGTCTTCTCGGACCATATCATCACTGTTTGCGTCGGAGCTGGCATTGGGCTCGCGATGTCCAGAGAAAATGTAAAGGTCGGTATCGAAGTATTCAAGGTCGGAATCATCGGTTTGGGGGTAGGTAACTGCTTGTTGCAGGGTTCTTCGGAGGATAATTTGATTTCCTGGTTCAATTTGAGGCATTGTGCTGTCATTCCAGGTGATAGAAGGTTGTTTTACGGCTTTAAAAGATTTTTTCTTTGATTTGGGATGTTTCCCCTTTAAATGGGCGTGTTCCGGGGCCTCTGATGTCATGACGCATGTGACATCATACGGAGGAAGCATTTGGATGGCGCCGCGCGCATGCGCAAACGGACCTTCCCGTTCTGTGCGCTTCTCGCGCAACTGCGCAAGTGCAGTCCCTTTAGAAAGATGGCCGCCGATCAAAATTGTTCTCTGCTCCGGGATCTCGGCCTCGTGGTGAGTACTGGTGCTTCTCTTACCTTTTCTTGCTGGTTGTAGTGTGTTTTCCTTACAGTATTTGCCGAATTTGTCCAGGACTGCCTGGAAGTCGCTCCTGGTTTGCCCTTTGGAGAACTTGAATTTTTAAAAGATTTCTTCTGCTCTGGCACCGGCGATGGTGAGCAGAAGCACTGTCTTTTCAGCATCGGCCACGTCTTCTAGTTCGGCTGCTACCAGGAAGATTTCAAATATTTGCCGGAATACCCGCCAGTTTTCGTGGAGATCGCCGTGGCACTGGAGCTGCTGCGGAACCCGGATCTCGAACACCTTGCCTGGGTATCGTTGCTGGTTGTCACTGTACACTTAGGTATGGCTATATGGATTGAAACAGTTCAGTCCTGGTACCATGTTTTGTTATGTTCTAGGTGTAACATAAGTGGCTTCCTTTTGGTGCACTTGACAAAGGAAGGTTCAGACGTGGAGATAACTTCAACACGTTTATTAAACTATTTACACTTCTATTACTCGGGTGCGACACTACTACTAATCCTACTATACCTACCCAGACTGGCTAACCAGTTGCTGCAATCCACGTGGTGGGTGTAATATTGAATCAACCCTGTGTCTCTACTCACTGACTGTCTCCACTGGAAAGAGGCTGATCATGTGTGTGATGTCCTTCATGTATTGGTTGGTGTAATGCTCTCCTGTGTTGTGTCACCTCTGTGTGTATCGTGAACGTCCATTGGGCGTGTCCTATCTAACTGATCTATTGGCTGAGTGTGTATGTGTGATGTCTCCGGTGCTCCCTCTAGCCTACATGCATTTACATTGATGCACATCACCACAGGTTGGAGGGCCTAAAACCTTGTAACATAGCTGAGACAAAATATCAGAAAACAGACAGGCCTTCTGACCACTCCGCCTCAGCATTCAGCTGCCCCGTGGCCTCCTATGCTCTACTTCATCAGTGTGTCCAATACAATTTCGTATCCATAAAACCATAAGACATGTGAGCAGAATTAGGCCACTCGGCCCATTGAGTCTGCTCCGTCCTTCAATCATGACTGATATTTTTCTCATTCCCATTCTCCTGCCTTCTCCTATAACCCCTGATCCCCTTATTAATCAAGAACCTATCTATCTCTGTCTTAAAGACACTCAATGATTTGGCCTTCACAGCCTTCTGTGGCAAAGAGTTCCACAGATTCACCACCCTCTGGCTGAAGAAATTCCTCCTCATCTCCGTTTTAAAGGATCGTCCCTTTAGCCTGAGATTGTGTCCTCTGGTTCTAGTTTTTCCAACAAGTGGAAACATCTCTCCACGTCCACTCTATCCAGGTCTCGCAGTATCCTGTAAGTTTTAATAAGATCCCCCCTCATCCTTCCAAACTCCAACGAGTACAGACCCAGAGTCCTTAACTGTTCCTCATGCGTCAAGCTCTTCATTCCAGGGATCATTCTTGTGAACCTCCTCTGGACCCTTTCCAATGCGATCACACTGGTGGAAACATCTGGGGCCGTCTTTCTGACGCAGATTTGTCGAGTTGGAAAGATCTGTCCCTTGGGGGATAACGTTGATCCTCCTGCTCTGAACAACAATGTTGTTGTGCAATTTATTGGCACTACACTTGGAATCCTGCAGTTCGGGGGTACATGAATAGTGACTGGGATCGCTACTCCCAGTCACTGTCCAACAATCCCATTGCAAGTCCATGCATGAGGTCTGGCTAAGAGCTGATATTATGGTGGCCACAAAGGACGTGGGAGATCGTCAGTAAATCTTCCCGTGGGTTTTGTGGAATATGAACTCCCCTCTTAAGCAGACGGTAGTTCAGCCAATAGGAAATATACGGTAAGAGCTTAAAACCCACTGTTCCAACCCAGGCTGGCATCTGCATAGGTGCCCGAGTTTGGACGCATGTGTTGTAAGCCGCAGCTGTGGCTTTTCTCATTACTGCAATAAAGGGGTTTGTTAGTGGAAGATTGACCATTGGCGACGAGGAGTAAAAATAAGTTTTTCCGAGCAACCTTCAGAGTCGAAAATGAGTGCCTAATCCGGTAAGAAACAAAATGCCTGTCTTTGGTAAATTCGATCCCTATAACATTAACGGAGAAGAATGGGTCCAATATGCCCTGCGCATGTATCTCTTCTTCCGGGCTAATAACATTGTGGGAGCTGAGAAGCAGAAAGTGATTCTGCTGTCTACATGTTGGGCCCTGACATTTAGTGTGATGAAAAGCCGAACCTACCCAGATGTCCCTAACTCAAAAACCTTCGATGAGCTTGTAGACCTAGTGTGAAATCACGATGACCCAATGCCCTCTATTATCTTCCAGAGGTATAGCTTTAAAATGGCAGAGAGAACCCCGGGGAAACATTTCACTGAATTTTTGACCCAATGGCAGAAATTGGCAGAACATTGTGAATTCAACCCATCCTTGACCAAAATGTTGCAAAACAGATTGGTATGTGGAATAAACAAGAAGACAACTCAAAAATTCCTCAACCTAAGGTGCCTGTGTAAATAGTCCATCACCAAATTAGAGCTCAGCCCATGTTCCTTGGCAGTTAAGGAAATATTATGACAGTCCTGAAGATGCTAGGGAATCCGCTCTGGAGGGTTGCAGATGTCAGAAAATGGACTATCGTAAGCACTATAAAGGGCACAGCCAGGTCAAAGCTATAGGAATAGGCAATACATGTGCTACACAGGGAAGAAGCCAAGGCCAGCACTTGTCCATATCGTGCAGGTATACCCATCCCCAGAAGCTGAGACAATGCAACTAACCAAGGTCGCCCCAATAACAATTGAAGTGCTGGTAAATGGTTTGGAAATGGAGGTTGACACAGGGGCTGCCATCTCTGCCATTGGAGAGCAAACATTTGATCGCCTCCAAACTGGTATCCAAGCTTCAAGTCTGAAGACTAGCCACCTGCACGGGGCACCATAATGACCCCGGTGACCCATAGGCAGCAATTAGCCTGACGTCCATTCGTCGTTGTGTGAGGGCAGGTCCAAGTCTTATGGGAGAGAGATTGGCTCCAGCGGATCAAGCTGTACTAGCTAATGATTTCAGGCTGCATGAATTCATCAGCAAAGACCCTTAAGCCTTCCAGAAGGGCTTTGGAAAAATAAAAGGAAGCCACAATTTATGTTGATGCTGACGCTATGCCTAAATATTTTTTATCAAGACCAGTTCCCGGCTTGGTTCACTGTCCGTGCGGAGTCTGCACATCCTCCCCGTGTTTGCGTGGGTTTCCTCCGGGTGCTCCGGTTTCCTCCCATAGTCCAAAGATGTGCAGGTCAGGTGGATTGGCCATGATAAATTGCCCTAAGTGTCCAAAATTGCCCTTAGTGTTGGGTGGGGTTACTGGGTTATGGGGATAGGGTGGAGGCGTTGACCTTGAGTAGGGTGCTCTTTCCAAGAGCCGGTGCAGACTCGATGGGCCGAATGGCCTCCTTCTGCACTGTAAATTCTATGATAATCTATGATATTCCCTGTTGGAGAAGATAGAGACCAAGCCTGGGCATCTGGAATATCTAGGTATAATAAGACCTATGTCATTCGCAGACTGGATAATGTCTGTCATCCCTAGCCTCAAGATGGACAAATCAGCCCCCCTCTGCGGGGATGATAAGTTTATGGTCAATTAGGTTTCCAAACTGAATTGGCACCCCATGCCAAGCTAGCCGGTGGCCAGATGTTCACTAAATTAGATATGAGCCACCCCTATCTTCAACTCTGATAAGACGAGCCTTCCCTCAAATACATCATGATCAACAAGCACAAGGACCTATTTGAGTATGCTTGCTTGTCCTTCAGGGTCTCCAGCGTGCGTCACATTCCAACAGATCATGGGGAACAAACTAAGTGTCGGTGAACTTGGATGATGTTCTGGTCATGGGGAGTTCAGAGTGAGAGCACCTGGCAAACCTAGAGGAGGTCTTGCAGGGATCTTGGAAAGCTGGGGTACATCTAAAAAGGGGAAAATGCATTTTCCAAGCGAGCAAAGTAACCTATTCGGGCAATCGGGTGGATAAGAAAGGGCTAGACCCAGTGGAGGATAAGGTGAGGGCCATCAGGGAAGCACCAACTCTAAGAAACATCACGGAATTGAAATCCTTCCCAAGACTAGTCAATTATAATTGTAGGTTTAGCCCAAATTTGGCCGCCTTGCTGACTTCACAACGCATATTGCTTAAAGTACAAAAAATGGTCTTGGGAGGGGCCACAGGTGGAGGCCTTCGAGAAAGCAAAACAACAGCTGTTGACAACCAATTTATTGACCATTTCAACCCCAAAAAGGAACTCATCCTGACATGTGATGCTGACCTTTACAGATTTGGGACAGTACTTTCAACCCGCTGGAAAGGTGGAACTGGTTAGGGGGACTGGTAGGGTGTGGTCCGGGGTGGCGAGGCTGGTTACAGGGGAGCAATTTCTGGCAGGCCGGGTCCACGTGCGGCCGGTGCCATGTTGCATGGCGGAACCGACGCCATGCACATGCGTGGCCATGGACCTGGCCATTCTGTGGCAGTATCCACAGGTAAAGCAGGGGGCTTTACGCTGCGCGGCTGCTAGCTCCGCACTGGGCGAAGGATTGGTGCGGGGCAGCGCCGACTTTCTGGTTGTAAGGCCAGACAGATCCTGCGGACATAGCCGCAGAATCGGAGAATCCAGCCCATGACGTTTCAGTGAGATTGTTTGGCTCACAGTGTTACTGACATCTGTGTGGGTTAGTGAGAAATCCATGGAGCATTTTTGGTCACACTATTTATTACTGGGCTGGGTGGTGTGTTCAACCTTGGGTTGCCTGTTAATTCCCAGGTACCTCATACTTACTGTTCACTGGAGGCATTGTGGGATATTCTGAGGTTGTGAAAGTCTCTGAAGTCTCCCCCACAAGGAAGTGATCGAACATCAATAAGTTTAATTCAGTCGCGTTCAAACTGTAGCTTACCCTCTCCATCATAAACATGGCCATCAACATCTTTCAAACACATATGGTAATAACTCCCTTTCATCCTGGGCCCCTCATATGAACACCATTAGCTGTGAATTGGGCACCAACCCTGCCAACCCCACATAATCAAGCCATGCCCACAATGCAGATAATGACACAAATAAAGACATATAACCCTGTCCACGCTGAAAGGAGTTGCATCATTCCTGTAGAAATGGCACCTCGCTCATGATGGTTTGACAACTGTGCTGTAACAGCTCATTGGAATAACATTTGCTCCATCCATTCCAGCCAATGGTTCTGGTTAAGAACTGGGAGCCTCATTCATCAGTCCTGGTTTAAATATCCCTCGGCAAACTCCATTCTATGACACTGCAAATTACAGTACAGCTACTACAGTGGTGACAGCACATAGAATCACAGAATTATAGAATTTACAGGGCTGAAGGAGGCCATTCGGCCCATCGAGTCGGCACCAGCCCTTGGAAAGAGCACCCTACTTAAGCCCACACATCCACCCTATCCCCGTAACCCAGTAACCCACCTAACCTTTTTTGGACACTAAGGGCAATTTAGCATGGCCAATCCACCTAACCTGCACATCTTTGGATGGTGGGAGGAAACCGGAGCACCTGGAGGAAACCCACGCACACACGGGGAGAAGGTGCAGACTCCGCACAGACAGTGACCCAAGCCGGGAATCGAACTGGGACCCTGGAGCTGTGAAGTAACACTGCTAACCACTGGGCTACCGTGCCACCCACATGATTTATATTAACTGGGCAATATATGACCCACCGAGCTGTGCTGCCCACACCAAGGACAAAGTGCAGATGAATGTCTAACATCCAGTATTCATGCTTCAGCTGCACTTGCTGACTAATGTCTGGTCATGGAGTCAGATCATTAAGCCTCCCTCAAAGGCATGTTGAGATGGAAACTGAAAGATACAAGGAGCAACTTAGTGCTTGAACCTTTGACGTCATATGTGGTACAACAAAGAAGGAAGAAGGTTTCATATGCCTCACCAATCAGGCCACCTTATTGCTCCTGGTGAAGACACTTGGAGATACAACTGAACATGCCATTTTCAATACTACTGGTATCTTTAGCATTCCTTTTGAACTCTCTATTACACACACACAAACCAAGTCATGTAGAAGTGAAAAATAAATACTGAACAAGTGCACAATATGATTAATGTGAATACAGGAACTATGGTGAACTCATTTGTGCTCGAGGTGAGACAGCACCCGACGCTCATGCAGAATCCTATTAAGGTTTCGTCGTGTTGCCTCTCAGGAGGTGGAGGCAGGTTGCTCACTTTTCTGCCGAAAAGAAAATGAGGAGCATGGTGACTAGCGCCATTGTGTGGGCTCCTGTTGGAGATCTCCTCCTCGGCACGGCAGCCATGGTCACTGGCAGATATCGAGGGCTCTGATGGATGGACTAGGGAGGTGATGAAAGATGAGGGTGCTGAAGAGCTATTGGCACTTGCACCCTCCTCAGAGACCTCCACAGGCCTATGTTGGCCTTCAGGTGGAGTTGATGGGATTTACTGCTAGTCCGCAGCAGTCATCCAATCTAACAACTGCTGGGTCAATAGTGTAACCATCCTGTTAAGGTTACACAGCTCCTCATGTATTCCATAGATGTCAGCTCTCATACACTTGAGTGGATTGATCCAGGCTACTGAAGGAGGCTTGTACCCTTTCCTGGCTGAGATACTGCTCTTGAACCAACTCCGAGTGTTGCTGCATGTGTCTCTCTTTGGCCAATCTCTCATACTCAGATGTGAGCTCATGATGGTAATGGACTCATTCATTCAGAGTCCTCCCACTGCCTCAGGGAACTCTCTTAGATGTCCACATATCTGCTCGAATGGACAAATACTGTGCCCCAATAGAGATTCTGAGGATCCACATTCCTACCAGCCCAGCAGAGCATCATCGTGACATTCCTGTACACAGAAACCTCCTCTTGCACTCTGGTGTGGTGACTTTCACTCTGTGCCACTGACTCTAAATAAACGCTACACCCCTCCAAAGTACTTGTATCGGAGTTGGTGAGGGGTCCAGGCGAGTATCCGATGATACCGCCTCCTTGGACATCATGTCCTCCTCTTGATGTGTGAGGGGTGCTACTGACTGGAGGGTTGAGGGAGCAGAGCTGGGACGTGTGTGAGATGCAAAATGAGACATTGAGGTAGAGCCCTTCTCATAATGAATGCACTATTAAATTCACACTATTGCCTTAACAATGCATTGCACGCATGACGCAACCCCCTCATTCAATCTCATGCCAACTGACCCATCGGGTTTAGCAAAGTGACAGTGTCACCGTCAACATTACCAGCATGAGGGCAGCACAGTGGCGCAGTGGGTTAGCACTGCGACCTCACTGCGCCGAGGTCCCAGGTCCGATCCCGGCTCTGGGTCACTGTCCATGTGGAGTTTGCACATCCTCCACGTGTTTGCGTGGGTTTCAAGCCCACAACCCAAAAATGTGCAAGCTAGGTGGATTGGCCACACTAAATTGCCCCTTAATTGGAAAAAATGAATTTTTAAAAAACATTACCAGTGTCATAATATACATCTATGTATACAATGGAGTACAGACAGGCAGTGATTGGCAGACAGGCAGTGATTGACACACAGGATAACCAGTAAGTACACAGAACAGAGCAGCCAATCACCAGACAGGACACAACCACTGTAAAGCCAGAGGGCACCAGTTTTCCCGCTCTCTCGGGACCCAGCCTCTGAGACGGTCAGAGCTTGTGAGCTAGCCAGTGCCTACACCATGTGGTAGCTAGGTTAGTCTGGTCAGGCTAGTGGCAGGTCTCCAGTCAAGTCAGCATAGTGTCAGCCCACAGTTGAACATGTATAATAGTTTGGATGTTGAATAAAATTGTGTTGCATTTTATCAAGTGTTGGAGGTCTGTCTCTCGCTAGACTGCATCAAGGCGGCAGAAACGGCAAAGCTAACCTCCCACGAGGCGGAACGAGTGCAGGCCATCGCACAAATGCAGTATCGACGAGAGTGGCCATTCCGCGAGCTTTTCCCGGGCCCCTGCGCATGCGCGCCACAACCGAGGGGATGGCGAGACTGACGACCAGACTGCGCAGGTGCGTACGTCGTTCGATCGCACTGCGCATGCGCGATGGCGCACGGAACGCGCTGACGTTGGCGTCATGACGTGTCCGAATTGTGGCTCTGCCCATTTAAGGCAGCAATGTCCGGTGAAATCAGGACGGTGTCTACAGTGTTGCAAGCTTGGCCACTACGCAGCCCCTTGTAGATCTGCTCCACTGCCCAGCATCCAGTGATCCCAGCCGCAGCGCAGAAGCGTCCGTTCAATACAGCAGGCCATGCCAGACTCCGACCCCGACAGCCCAACAGATCCTGATGCTGCGTGCCTCAAATCTCCATACCGGGTGGGCATCATTACGAAGCATGCGCTGCCTTTCTCCAAGGCAGCGACGCACCTCCCGATCCTCAGCGTGGATCTCGACGACGAGTGGTGTGCTGTCCTCACAGTCAACAAGGCTCGCGTCCGGTTCAAACTGTACACCGGCGCATTGGCGAACCTCATCTCCAAATCCGATCTCGACACCATCCGCGTCAGACCAAGCATTCTTCAACCGGCCTGCCAGCTCCTTGACTACAATGGCAATGCCATAGCTGCCAGTGGCTCATGCCAACTCGGAGTTTCCAATAAGTAATTTAAAGCGACACTGCGATTTGAGATCGTGGGACCTGACAGAGCATCCCTGCTCAGTGCTCGGGCCTGCAAACTCCTGAACTTGGTTCAGCGAGTCCACACCATGTCATCCTCACGACGGCCTCACCTGATGAGAACTTCCAGGCTGAAATTGATGACATCATCATGCAGTACCACAACATGTTCGACGGAAAGGGCACATTCCCATACCGATACAAAATCCTGCTCAAACCGAACGCCACCCCTGTGATCCACGCACCATGTCGGGTGCCGGCACCCCTCAAGGACCGCCTCAAGCAGCAGTTACAGGACCTCCAGGACCAGGGCATCATATCAAAGGTCACAGAACCCACAGACTGGGTCAGCTCCATGGTCTGCGTCAAGAAGCCGTCAGGGGAGCTTCGAATCTGCGTCGACCCCAAGGATTTAAACCGCGACACCATGAGGGAACATTACCCGATACCAAAATGAGAGGAGTTGACCAGTGACATGGCTCATGCCAAACTCTTTACGAAGCTGGACACCTGCAAGGGGTTCTGGCAAATACAGCTGGATGCATCTAGTCGCAAGCTGTGCACATACAATACCCTGTTCGGTCGCTATTGCTAGAACCGAATGCCTTTTGGCATCATTTCTGCCTCAGAGGTATTTCACCGCATCATGGAACAGATGATGGAGGGTATCGAGGGGGTGTGTGTGTATGTTGACGATATCATAATCTGGTCCACAACTCCTCAAGAACACATCGATCGCCTCAAGCAGGTATTCCACAGAATCCATGAGGATGGCCTCCGACTCAACAGAGCCAAGTGCTTGTCCGGTCAATCAGAAATCAAATTCCTTGGTGACCATATCTTGCAGCAAGGCGTACGGCCAGATGCTGACAAGGTCTCAGCGATCAAAGCCATGAAGACCACAGAGGACAAGAAGGCGGTCCTCCGCTTTCTAGGGATGGTCAACTTCCTCGGGAAGTTCATTCCCAACATGACGGCACACACCACAGCCCTCCGCCATCTCGTCAAAAAGTCGATAGAATTCCAGTGGCTGCCTGCTCATGAGAACGAATGGCGTGAGCTCAGGGCAAAACTCACCACAGCCCCGGTTCTGGCGTTCTTCGACCCCACCAAAGAGACCAAAATATCTACTGACGCAAGCCAGGACGGTATTGGGGCGGTGCTCCTCCAACGGGATGATTCCTCCTCATGGGCCCCAGTTGCGTATTCCTCTAGAGCCATGACACCCACTGAGCAAAGGTACGCTCAGATTGAGAAGGAATGCCTGGGCCTCCTAACGGGAATCGACAAATTTCACGACTATGTGTATGGCCTCGCAAAATTCACGGTTGAGATGGACCACAGGCCACTAGTCCACATAATCCAGAAGGATTTGAATGACATGATGCCTCGGTTACAGCAAATCCTTCTCAAGCTACGCCATTTTGAACTTGTCTACACGCCAGGCAAAGTACTCATTGTTGCAGATGCCCTTTCCAGGTCTATCAACACACCGTGTGAACAAACTGACTTTGTCTGCCAAATCGATGCGCAGGTGCAATTGTGTGCCTCCAACCTTCCGGCCACTGATGAGAGGGTCATCCAAATTTGTGAGGTAACGGCCAAGGATCCTCTGCTACAGCATGTGATGCAGCACCTCACGAATGGCTGGCAGAAGGGACAGTGTCCCCAGTTTTACAACGTCAAGGACGACCTGACAGTGGTGGACGGCATCCTCATGAAGCTCGATAGGATAGTGATTCCGCAGAATATGCGAGCTATGGTGCTCAGCCAACTCCATGAGTGTCACCTGGGGGTCGAGAAATGTCGACGCAGAGCTCGAGAGGCAGTCTATTGGCCGGGCATCAGCCAGGACGTTACCAACACGGTCCTCAACTGCCCCACATGTCAGAAATTTCAGCCAGCTCAACCCAAAGAAACTCTGCAGCAACATGAGATAGTGACCTCCCCATGGTCCAAAGACGGTGTCGACATTTTCCACGCCAAGGGACGTGACTATGTCCTCTTGGTCGACTACTTCTCCAATTACCCTGAAGTGGTGAAACTGTCCGACCTCACATCGAAGGCGGTGATTAAAGCATGCAAAGATATGTTTGCCAGGCATGGGATACCGCTCACGGTGATGATTGACAACGGTCCCTGTTTTAAGTCAGGAATGGTCTGATTTTGCCTGCCTTTACAACTTTCGTCACATAACCTCCAGCCCCCACTACCTGCAGTCAAACGGGAAGGCCGAGAAAGGGGTCCATATCGTCAAGAGATTACTATGCAAGGCTGCAGACTCAGGCTCCGACTTCAACCTGGTGCTGCTGGCACACAGAGCATCCCCGCTGTCCACTGGGTTGTCTCCCGTGCAGATGCTCATGAATTGCACTCTGCGAACCACGGATCTAGCCATCCATGTTCCAGACCTTGACCACCTCACAGTCATACAAAAGATGCAGCAGTCTCGGGCCCAACAGAAATCAGCATACAACCCTCATGCTACAGATCTCCCCGAGCTGGTCCCAACTGATCGTGTCCGTGTGCAGTTGCCTGATGGCGGCTGGTCCGCCACAGCTGTGGTGGTCAAGCAAGTGGCCCCGAGATCGTTCCTCGTCCGCATGGCTGACGGCTCCTTCCTACGACGCAACAGACAGGCGCTGCGCAGAGTTCCACGCCCGCCACCTAACCATGATGTCCCGCCTCACACGATGCTTCCTCCGGACATGCCCTACCACGAGGCCACCGATCTATCAGCAATCCTGCCGACCTCTGCGACCACCGCATTGGTGGCGGTCCCGCCTATCCAAGTGCAGGCGGCCCCTGATCCACCCTTGAGGCGGTCAACCAGAATTCGGCGCCCGCCGCAGCGACTAAACTTATAGACTGAACTTTTGCACAACTGTGTTATCTTATCGTTTTGACCTCTGTAAATATCGTTGTTACCGTTTCATCTGCCCTATATCTGCACTAGCGACACCTTCCTGTGTACATAAGGTCATTTTAGCACATTCTGTATATAGTCACGCACATATACACATCCACACGCACATGCACCTTAATATTTATTATCTCAACACACACAATCTAGAAAAAAAAAGGGGGAAGATGTCATAATATACATCTATGTATACAATGGAGTGCAGACAGGCAGTGACTGACACATAGAATGACCAGTAAGCACACAGAACAGAGCAGCCAATCACCACCCAGGACACGATCACTATAAAGCCAGAGGGCACCAGTTTTCCCGTCCTCTTGGGACACAGCCTCTGAGACAGTCAGAGCTCGTGAGCTAGCCAGTGCTTACACCATGTGGTAGCTAGGTTAGTCTGGTCAGGCTAGTGTCAGGTCTCCAGTCAAGTCAGCAGAGTGTCAACCCACAGTTGAACATGTATAATAGTTTGGATGTTGAATAAAATCGTGTTGCAATTTATCAAGTGTTGGAGGTCTGGGCTGAGATTAGAAACAGGAAAGGAGAGGTCACCCTGTTAGGGGTTTTCTATAGGCCTCCGAAAAGTTCCAGAGATGTAGAGGAAAGGATTGCAAAGATGATTCTGGATAGGAGCGAAAGTAACAGGGTAGTTGTTATGGGGGACTTTAACTTTCCAAATATTGACTGGAAACGCTATAGTTCGAGTACTTTAGATGGGTCCGTTTTTGTCTGCTGTGTGCAGGAGGGTTTCCTGACACAGTATGTAGATCGGCCAACGAGAGGCGAGGCCGTATTGGATTTGGTACTGGGTAATGAACCAGGACAGGTGTTAGATTTGGAGGTAGGTGAGCACTTTGGTGATAGTGACCACAATTCGATTACGTTTACTTTAGTGATGGAAAGGGATAGGTATAAACCGCAGGGCAAGAGTTATATCTGGGGGAAAGGCAATTATGATGCGATGAGGCAAGACTTAGGATGCATCAGATGGAGAGGAAAACTGCAGGGGATGGGCACAATGGAAATGTGGAGCTTGTTCAAGGAACAGCTACTGCGTGTCCTTGATAAGTATGTACCTGTCAGGCAGGGAGAAACTGGTCGAGCAAAGGAACCGTGGTTTACTAAGGCAGTCAAAACACTTGTCAAGAGGAAGAAGGAGGCTTATGTAAAGATGAGACATGAAGGTTCAGTTAGGGCGCTCAAGAGTTACAAGTTAGCTAGGAAGGACCTAAAGAGAGAGCTAAGAAGAGCCAGGCGGGGACATGAGAAGTCTTTGGCAGGTAGGATCAAGGATAACCCTAAAGCTTTCTATAGATATGTCAGGAATAAAAGAATGACTCGGGTAAGAGTAGGGCCAGTCAAGGACAGTAGCGGGAAGTTGTGCGTGGAGTCCGAGTAGATAAGAGAGGTGCTAAATGAATATTTTTCGTCAGTATTCACACAGGAAAAAGATAGTATTGTCGAGGAGAATACTGAGATTCAGGCTACTAGACTAGAAGGGCTTGAGGTTCATAAGGAGGAGGTGTTAGCAATTCTGGAAAGTGTGAAAATAGATAAGTCCCCTGGGCCGGAGGGGATTTATCCTAGGATTCTCTGGGAAGCTAGGGAGGAGATTGCTGAGCCTTTGGCTTTGATCTTTAAGTCATCTTTGTCTACAGGAACAGTGCCAGAAGACTGGAGGATAGCAAATGTTGTCCCCTTGTTCAAGAAGGGGAGTAGAGACAACCCAGGTAACTATAGACCAGTGAGCCTTACTTCTGTTGTGGGCAAAATCTTGGAAAGGTTTATAGGAAATAGGATGTATAATCATCTGGAAAGGAATAATTTGATTAGAGATAGTCAACACGGTTTTGTGAAGGGTAGGTCGTGCCTCACAAACTTTATTGAGTTCTTTGAGAAGGTGACCAAACAGGTGGATGAGGGGAAAGCAGTTGATGTGGTGTATATGGATTTCAGTAAAGCGTTTGATAATGTTCCCCATGGTAGGCTACTGCAAAAAATACGGAGGCATGGGATTCAGGGTGATTTAGCAGTTTGGATCAGAAATTGGCTAGCTGGAAGAAGACCAAGGGTGGTGGTTGATGGGAAATGTTCAGACTGGAGTCCAGTTACTAGTGGTGTACCACAAGGATCTGTTTTGGGGCCACTGCTGTTTGTTATTTTTATAAATGACCTGGAGGAGGGCGTAGAAGGATGGGTGAGTAAATTTGCAGATGACACTAAAGTCGGTGGAGTTGTGGACAGTGCGGAAGGATGTTACAAGTTACAGAGGGACATAGATAAGCTGCAGCGCTGGGCTGAGAGGTGGCAAATGGAGTTTAATGCAGAAAAGTGTGAGGTGATTCATTTTGGAAGGAATAACAGGAAGACAGAGTACTGGGCTAATGGTAAGATTCTTGGCAGTGTGGATGAGCAGAGAGAGCTCGGTGTCCATGTACATAGATCCCTGAAAGTTGCCACTCAGGTTGAGAGGGTTGTTAAGAAGGCGTATGGTGTATTAGCTTTTATTGGTAGAGGGATCGAGTTTCGGAGCCATGAGGTCATGTTGCAGCTGTACAAAACTCTGGTGCGGCCGCATTTGGAGTATTGCGTGCAATTCTGGTCGCTGCATTATTGGAAGGATGTGGAAGCATTGGAAAGGGTGCAGAGGAGATTTACCAGAATGTTGCCTGGTATGGAGGGAAGATCTTTTGAGGAAAGGCTGAGGGACTTGAGGCTGTTTTCGTTAGAGAGAAGAAGATTAAGAGGTGACTTAATTGAGACATACAAGATGATCAGAGGATTGGATAGGGTGGACAGCGAGAGCCTTTTTCCGCGGATGGTGATGTCTAACACGAGGGGACATAGCTTTAAATTGAGGGGAGATAGATATAAGAAGATGTCAGAGGTAGGTTCTTTACTCAGAGAGTAGTAAGGGTGTGGAATGCCCTGCCTGCAACAGTAGTGGACTCGCCAACGCTAAGGGTATTCGAATGGTCATTGGATAGACATATGGACGATAAGGGAATAGTGTAGATGGGCTTTAGAGTGGTTTCACAGGTCGGCGCAACATCGAGGGCCGAAGGGCCTGTACTGCGCTGTTATGTTCTATGTTCTATGTTCTATGTTCTAAGTCTGTCTCTTGCTACACTGCATCAAGTGCAGTTCACCTCGACCCAGCCTGCCCAACACATCAACCAGCATGTGCCAAGGCCACCTAAACACTTCCTTTATCGCCTGCTACTGGAGATTCACATCATCAAACAGCCAGCAGCTCCAGCACTCTGGCCATCTCAATGGCCATTTGCTCCATGGAACATATAACCCTTGTTTCGGCTCTTCTACTCCCAATCCAAGCCAGCTCAATGGCCTTCCTCGCCCTTTTGTTCTGTGACCACAGCATAAATTTTGTTACCCGCAAATATAGCTCATGCAGAGGTAACGCTCTTCAGTGCATCTGTCCATCATACTACCTCTTCACATCTGTATTGTGCACAGCTAAATGAGCTGCTCACACAATCCTCTGTTGCAGCTCTGAGGCTTGTTTACGCCCTTCCCTTGGACATCTGTGTTGATCAGCAAAGCTACTCACACTGCAGAAATGCGACACAGCTCACTGAAATTTTTGAGGCACAGGATCCACGACCTCCAATCGTGCTCATGGCTGCCACAAGCTCAATCCATGCCTTCATGGTCTTGGGAAGATGATGATCTTTATGGCTATGTCTTGAGGATCCAAACAGTGGATTAATTCAGCAGGCCTTTGATAAGGGGTCAGCGACAGTCCTCCCATCCAGAACGCCCAGGATTGGCCTTCTGTTCTCGGATAATCTAAAAGCCGGACAACATTTACAACTTTGACATACATTTGACAACTTAATAATGTCTCCTCCAAGCCTCCAGATATTCTGCATTCAGGAAGTAACACTTGGATCAGCAACTCTGAGGACACCCTTTATAAATGGGCCCGGGTTGCCCAACCCACACTGGACCTGCCTCCGAACCCACACCACTTCCTGGCTCATCCTCCCCGACTCAAAGTTCAGCCAGCCCCCACACACCCACCCCCAACCAAACTTCCAATCTGCGGCTGGCCATTTTTAAAAGGTTGAATTCATGGAGCTGTGAATTCTCCCATCTCTGTGCATCCGACCTGGGAGCGGACCTCTGGACCCTGGGGCGAAATTCTCCTACCCGCCCCGCCACATTTCTGCTCCGACCGGCCGGCGGGAGTCTCCGTAACACCAGCCGGTCAATGGGGTTTCCCATTGTGGGGCAGCCCCACGCCGTCGGGAAACCCCCCGGTGCCGGCAAAACGGAGGCTCCCGCCGACGGAGAATGGCGCCCCAGGTCCTGGTGGGATCTGGCCTACATTAAGTATTGGACACTCAATGGGACAGAAATGGTTATAACATGTAGACATCAATAATTTAAGTCTGTGTGATGGCATTAGATATCAGTCTCATCATCGATGGACTATTTTGATTAGGAAGCCAATCCTAAGGGTGATCCTCTTAGCAACTGCTTTTCATGTACTGAGAAAGTCTCCTTGAGGTCTCTTCAGAGTTGAGCTGGTCACAGAATACGGTTGCCAAATCTCAACTCCAGTTAGAAATCAAAAGAAGCCTGTCATAACTATAGTGATGCAGGAAAACCAGTCTCCTTGCCAGATAGTGATGATTTAGAGCTCTAAACGCTTCTCCAAACCCTGCCATTGACGGACAGGTCCCATCATTTCATAAGTTAGGCATTTGAAATATGGATCTGATGGGGTCTTTACTGGGTTCCTCCGAACTACCAATGTAACTTTCATCATCCATCAGATGGGATGCGATGCTGGGGTCTCATCTGCCTCTTCAGGTAGATGTTAAAATATTCCAATTTCACTATTCAGAGTCGGGAGACAGCTCTGTATCCTAGTCAACACCACAACAAAGATTCAACGAGTAGCCTTTGAGTAACAAGGCCCAATTTCAGGGACTTAATGAGCGGGATTCTCCGATCCCTTGCCGGGCCGGAGAGTCGCCGGGGGGGCGGCGTGAATCCCGCCCCCGCCGGCTGCCGAATTCTCGGGCGCCGGGGTTTTGGCGGGGGTGGGAATTGCGCCACGCTGGTCGGCGGCCGCTAGCAGCGGCCCCCCCAGCAATTCTCTGGCCCACGATTGGTCGAGCGGCCGCCCGTTTTAGGGCAGTCCCGCCAGCGTAAATTAGACCTGGTACTTACCGGCGGGACCTGGCTCTGCAGACGGCCTCCGGGGTTCTCTGGCGGGCGCGGTGAGATCTGCACCACTTGGCGCGGCGCCAGCCTAGCCTCTGAAGGTGCGGACGATTCCGTACCTTCCGGACAGCCCGACACCGGAATGGTTCACACCACTCCTCGGCACCGGGACCACTCGCCCCACTGGGTAGGGGAGAATCCCACCCAATGTCTTGAGCCCTTAGGTCATCTGAAAAATGCGACTCAAAATTGGGTCATGCCTTTTTGCTTAGGTGACGTCTCATATGCTTATGAGGCGCTTCGGAAAGTGCTTGTCTTGTTTTTATGTTTCAGGATGATCAATATTATTATTGTAAACTATCTCTATTAAGAACAGAACTTGGACACAATTTGAAGCCCGCAGCCTGCTTATAACTTACATTTACAATAGTTATCTGACCTTTGACTCCCAGGTCAGGTGACCCAATGAAGCAGAGTGCATTTTATCCAATACTAGAGTACACTACCACAATCACTCTAATATTATTACAGGCTGACAATGAGCCGTAAGTCCATCAATATCTGAAAAAAATAAAGATAGGTCAGCATTTGTAGTAGGACACTTCACTAGCCAGGTGTGATTAGTTGTTAACTTAGCTTTTCTTTTCATTCTCTGAGAGAATTGTTCAGCATTTGTGAGTGCCAACATATTTTTTATATTATCCATATTTTCCCATTTTGCTGAGTAAATTGCTTCCCAATTGAAGATCTGTGTGAAACAGTAAGAACTTTGAGGCAACTTTTAGTTAACAGGACAGAACTGGGTTTAGGCCATGTGCAAAGGTTTACCTTTCATACAGCATCCCACTGATTGGAGGCAGCCAGTGAATGGTTACAGAGTTCACAGTCTGTCTGATCACATCCGGAGCCATTGAAATGGGTGATGGCTTTTTCGACTGGATCCAGCCTTGATACACTAGGTCCAGGTAACAATGCATACGAGCTACTTGGTTTGGTGTGAACTTATTGGTACAGCTGTCATCTGTGGAAGAAAATGAAGGAATATATGGAGATAAATATGTTTTGCTCATAAGTCTTGATCAATTTTTGTTGGAGTTCCTGACATCAATGCTGAATGGAGTATTTGAATGACTTCAAACTGTGACTCTTGGCTTTTCTATCACCCTTTATTTTTGAAGTCATGTCATGTATTTACCCGACCCACAGGGATTGGGTTGATCAGAAAGTTGGGGGAACCTGCAAGGGGTTAGCCAGAGGGGGACAGTCAATTGGGTGGGAGGTGGTTGCAATCAGGGAGGCTAATAATACAAGACCTAAGCGAGGGGCAGGCTAGAGGTCATGCGGTGATGGGAAGAAGGGATCATGGGCCTGGTGGTGGTGGCAGGATCGCCAGCAGTGGGAAGGGAAGTTACAGGAAAAGGTTGTTGAGGTGATACTCATCAGGGACCTAGCTCAGCTCCTCTATCAACCAAATCGCCTGGGTTTCCCCAAGGTGCAAAATCACAAAAGCTGCAAACCTAACGGACAGGTGGGTGGGCATAGGTGGCGAGCTCATTTGGAAGGTCGGTGCAGAATCACTGGCCAGTTGGCTTCCTGCTGCACTGCAGGGATTCTATACTTCTATCAAAGTCAAAGCTGAAGCTGCCTGCTTCCAAACTACAAATGGATCAAAAAACAGCCTTTACAGTCTTTGGTCTCACCATCCAACCATAACTCACCCTTTCTTTCAAGTTACAATTCAGCCCAGTGCTGTATTATGGAAAAGACTTCATGAACGTCAACTTTTGTCTCTCTCAGGAGTTGGGAACCATTCAACGTTGATTTTTGTTGGAATTCAATCTCATTTGGGTTAAACCAGGACAGACTGCTGCAGAAAAACTCTTTAAATTATCTTTATAATTTTATTTTTGAGTTGTTGGGACAATAAGTCGTTCAGGATAAAATTGACCAGTTGGTTCCCAAGAAACGTTCAAAGCACTCGCATTGAATTAAATCAAATTTGTTTTCATTTACAGGATGTGGGCTTTTGTGGCATGGCCAGCATTTATTGCCCATCCCGAATTGCCCTTGAGATGGTGGTGATGAGCTGCTTTCTTGAACCACTACTACCCATTTATTGTAGGTACCCAATGTGCTTTTCGGGAGGGAGTTTCAGGATTTTGACAGTGTCAATGGATACAGTGCCAATTCAGGATGGTGTGTAGCTTGGAGAACTTCTGGTATTCCCATGTATCTGCTGCCCTTGCCTTTTAGATGGATTTGTAAGGTACTAAGGGGCCTTGGCGAGTTCCTCCAGTGCATATTGTACATAGTATAGACAGTGTTGGAGGGAGTGAATAGATGTGGATGGAGGCACCAATCAAGTGGGCTGCTTTGTCCTGGATGGTGCTGAGCTTCTTGAATGTTGCTGGAGCTGCTCTCATCCAGGCAAGTGGAGAGTATTCCATCACACTCCTGACTTGTGCCTTGTAGATGGTGGGCAAGCTTTTGGAAGTTGGGGTGTAAGTCAGGAGGTGCCAGAATTTCAAGGGGGGTAGAGAGGAGATGCAAAATTTCTGCATCTTGAGGAAGAACTGTGAATAATAAACCAGAATATTTTAAATAATTCTACAAATGGATACATCATCATACAATGTTTCTCTATTATTGTGAGACTGAGGTACATTCCATGTTTCTCCAGTAAAGAGTGAAGGAAAAGTGTGCTATTTGGTACAGAATTACAATGATTATCGCAATGCACAGAATGTGATTGGCTCACTTTGAGATGTGGAAATGGAGGAATTAAAGATCTGACTGAGAACTTGTGACTTCACAGCTAGCCCACACTGCCAATTGGCTGAAACAGATAACCGGATGCCAGAAACTGATTAACTACTGGTAGCGAGATCTACTGGCTGCATTGCACACAAAATGCAGAGTGGCGCGGCCGATAGATGCCGCAAGATCCCACTTCTGGGATCTACCCAGCTCGCCACGCCTCACAAAATCAAACCAATCTCATGATGTGAATCCCGCCCATTGTGGGAGGGATCACTTTCTGGAATATGTAGATTAGAGTAAAACAGCTAGTCTCACTCTAATACGCGCTCCCAAGATCTAACCAAGGCATGGGATCGAATCCCTTCACAATGGGGGGACCAGACAGAACACAATCATGGGGGTCTCCCATGCGATTGGTGGTCCCCAGGTGCTTGCCCTCTGGACAGAGAGGCAACCTGGCACTGCTGGTGCCAGCTGGGCACCCTGGTTCTGCCAGCTAGGTGCCAGTCTGGCACTGCCCAGGTGGAACTGTCAGGGTGTCAGGCTGGAACTGCCAAGCTGGCATTTTGTGCGTGACAGGAATTGGACCCAGGGATGCCCTGCATGGGGGAGGACTGAGGTTACCCATATAGGTGAGTTGGGTGGGGGGATTTATGGGTCGTGTTGGGGGGGAGTGGAGATGAGAGATTGGGATGCCATTTAAAAATGGCGTCCCAATCTCTCCCTGCACTGAGGAGTTGCGACGATCCTCAGTGCAGAAATTAAGGCTACGTGTGACCTCGGCTGCACATTTCCTGCTAAGGGCCCTGATCTACCAGAATGGCTGTTCGATAGCGTGGTGTTTCTAGGCGCTTGAGCGCTGGGAAGCACCTGGCTAATTGCACGCATTCTGAGACTCTGTTCCCATTTGGGTAGATCATGCCCTGAGCTTTGTTTTGGTGGAAGTGTCCCCACGAGTTGGGGAATTATTCATTTTTCCTCTGTGCGCAATTCTACCATGCCATATGGAGGAGGGTTCAACATCTGGCCTAGGACAAGTTAATAGATCACAGGCCAGTGTGAGCAAAATAAAGATTAAGCATTCCCACTAGTGCTCATTATCCAGTGACTCCTGCTTGGAACCTGGCTTCTAGCAAAGTCTGGGTCCGGCTGCAAAATCCCATTGGTCGATCAGCCTGCCAGCACTCACCATCTCGGTTCACACGTAGGAAATTATTATTCTGGCAAGAAACAAGATGGCTGCTGACACTCGCAGAGGCATGAGCTCAGCAAGGTGCAGTCCCTTCGGAAGAATATATGAGTAAAAGAATACAGTAGACCAAGTTTGAATGAGGGTAACAGGGAAGGAAAAGGGGGGTTTGCTGTACCTGCTGAGGCATCCCACTCCCATTTCCTTCGAAATGGCTCAGAAGAATTCTTGAAGTTTCGCTCTTTCTTTCCAAGAAATTAATAATAATAAATGTGGTCTCTATTCCCAGAATGGCAACGCTGAATGTTGAAATATGGTATTAATTTTGGTGATTAAATAAGGTCAAGCACTGAATGCAGGATTCTGATCAACCGTTTAAATATGGTGTTAATTTGTATTTGTTTGGGTTCTGTTTGAAGGTTTCCTAAGTGATAGTGCTTTGATAAAAAGTATGTGTTTTTAATATATCCTTATAACGTATTACTCGGTGTCTTTCCCTTGTTGGCAGCTCTCACGGTTGGCTGTGAGTCAGAAGATTTCTACATTCACAGCAGACCCACCATGATCACCAGGCAACAGAGCAACACAAAACTTTATAAACCTATTATTTACCTCATAAATATATGATTTATCTTATAACTAACCAAATTACTTGGCCTGCAAACCTAGTGTTTACCTCATGTCTGGTGCAATCAAGGCCACCTCAGCAGTTCCCTCACAACAAAGTTCAGGGAAAAAAAAATATTTCCTGATTTGATCAGACCTGTCAGGTCGTATATTATTTATTGGTATTTAAGGCTCAACAGTTGGTAAGTTAAGCTTCTGTAAATCTCCAGTATAAAACTACAAGTGAGTATCTTTTATTTTGCAGTAACTTATTTATTTGTTAAATGGCTATTTAATAGACCGCACTTAAGGCACCCAATTCTGGCAGCGGTTAGCACTAAAGTGCAATAAGGCCTCCTGACACAATTTGCCAGTGCCCTGAGAGAAGCTGTCGGAAATAAGTACACAGTCGATGTAGAGAATTTGGCAATACATCGAAATCAAGGGCATGAATGCAATTGAGGCTCAGATCATCAGATAAGGTGTCAGTGCCGATGGTGTCTACAGCCATGATGAATAAATCCAACCTGCAGATCAAGGTGCCCTGATGTGGAGTGGCAGAATTTAACTTACAAGTCAGTCAAATCATGTCATTTATCTCCAAATATTTAATTCCGTTTCTGTCCACATCTTGTTTTGTCGTGCTGTATGACCGGGCGAGTTATTTTTATGTCAAGAATGGGTTTGATGTTGAGATAGAAAAGACCCAATCAAGGGACCATGCTCGGGATCACCTTTAGATCTTGCTGATACTCTTTCAAGCTTTCCAACATTGCTTCTATTTGTTTTCCTATGAAACAGCATTTTACAGGATGGAGACCACACCCATATTCCAAGAACATCAATTTGTTGTTTTCTGAAATAGTTTAGTGCTCTGCACTGAATTATTCACATGAGCTCGCTCTCTGATCCAGGTAGAAGGTTGAGTTACCGAAACATGAGATTATGCCAACTGCTTGTGGCCTTAACGGCCTTCACAGAAACAATATAACCATTTCTCGCTAAAGCGAGTTCTGAACTGTATCGATAATTTTCCATCCAAATTGCGAGAAATCTGTGGGCTCAGTGATGGGTTACACAGTTCCTCAAAAGCTTTCAGAGGTACACTCCGTTTGTCATGCTTGGCTCGTCAACCACAAACTAATTAATACGCTCCAAGACTTTTCCACTGTACAGATAGTTGGCGAGAACCCTGGCACAATTAAAACAAAGTTCAAAGATGCACCAGCTTTCAATTGGATACTTAGGGGCATAGAGGATGGCAGTGGACAGGCTTTTTATGTGAAATTTGGGTGAATGCTCCCTTGGGGGAGGGGGGGGGGGGGGGGGGGCATTGGTGTCTACTCACTCGTGGCTGCTTCATGGAGGTCTTTGACCTTCTTCCGGCACTGGAGGCCAGTACTCCTGGTCATACTCCTCGAGGTGACTGCTGATGCCACCCTGTCCCAGGCAGCACTGGCTGCCTTGTGGCTCACCCTCCGGGACCCTTGGGGGAACAGGATATCACTCCTGGCCTCCATCGCATCTAGGAGTCTCCCCAGGTCAGCGTCTCCAAATCTTGGGGCTGGTCTCCCCGGCACCATTGTTGCGAGCTGGCTGGGGTTGGCCGAGCAGGTGCAGCTTAAGTGCTGCTCGACCTTGTTAGCAAGGGGCTGACGATCGCAGTCACGGTGAATCAGCTGGTGAGCCGTCATTTGGGGCGAGAAAACCATGAGGCCTCGTTAAGTGAACCAATTAACATTGAATAGCATTACCGGCCTCACTGGGCTGAGCGCCAAGAAACTCGCAGCAATTCCCGCTCGTTAGCACATTTTTCTGGAGAATCGCACCCAATGACTCCACAAGTAGAGAAAAATCCCAAAGAGGAATCCGAGACGTACAGGTTAAATATGAATAGAGTATGCAAGACGGCTCCCATAGAAATAATCCTTCTGACCAACAGGCAACCCCATAAGGCAAAGGGGCATTCGCCACGGTGGTGGATGAACAAACAGACAAGTACCTTCGAGGAAGGGTCCAACCCCTGAGTATACGCAGCTCAACTGAAAGGTTGGCAACGTACATAGGGGAAACCTTAAGATATTAGGTACAATGAGAACGCCAGTGTCATATCAACACAGTCGGCTCAATTACCTACGATCGATGTGGAAGGACAAAGGCCAAGCCTCATGGGGCGAGATTGGCTATGTCAGATAAAGCTAAACTGGCTATAAATCTTTAGGATATCAGATGACAAGAAGTCCTGTGCAAGTACGAAGATGTGTTTCAAAATGAGTTTGGCTGAATACGAGGGTTAAAGGTCAAAGTTTTCGTGAACTCCGAATCTGCATCAAAATCTTTCAGAGCTCGGCCCATCCCATATGCTCCACACCAGAAAGTAGAGGCCAAGTTGACACACTTGGAAGAATTATGGATCATTAAACCAGTATAATTCTCTGAATGGGCAGCCCTTATTGTCCCAGCCTTAAAACCTAGCCGCTTTGTCAGTATCTGCGTTGACCGTAAACAAAGCAATCCAACTCGACAAGTATCAGATTCCTCGGAGAGAAGACCTCCATGCAAAGTTTGTGGGGTGGCCTCACGTGTACAAAGCTTGATTTAAGGCGCGCTTATTTACAACTTGAACTGGACGAGGTTTCTTGGAAATTTGCAACTAGGGGCTCTTTTAATAAACCAGGTTGCCTTTTGGGATAGTATCTGCTTGTGCAATATTTCTACAAATGATGGAAAGCTTGTTACAAGATATCCCAAAGGTCATGGTGTACTTGGAAAGTGCACTTGGCCAGCTTGGAAGAAGTCCTTAAAAGGTTCAGAGACGCTGGCATCAAATTAGAAAGAGAAAATTGCACATTTCAGGCCAATGAGGTTGCATACTTGGGATTTAAGGTGGACTCAAAGTGTGTATCCTTTAGAAGACAAGCTAAAAGTCAACAAAGAATTCCCTGCGCTGAAGAATGTTGCAGTGTTAATACTGTTTCTGGACATGGTAAAGTACTACGGCTGGTTCATGCCTAACTTGGCAACCATGTCAGCGTCACTATACCTCCTTTTAAAAAAGCACCAACATGAGTGTTGGAAAGACCACCAAAGGAAGCTTTCCATCAAGACAACCAGGCCCTACAATCGTCCAGCTTGTTGGTCCACTTTGACCCAGGAAAACAGTGCTGCTTCGCCCTATGTGATAGGGGCAGTCCTGTCACAAAAGATTGGGGACAGCACTGATAGGCCCATTGTGTTTGCCTCCCGAAGACTCACTGAAGCAGAATGAAAGTATGCAGAAATTGAGGGCATAGCTGTTATATACGGCATTAAAATCTTGCCATCAGTACTTATACAATCGCCGGTGCACCATTGTAACCCACCTCAAGCCATTACTAGGGCTACTCTGGGACATAACTATGGCCAGGGTGCAAAGGTGGGCCTTGCTATTGGAGGCTTATAGCTATGATTTCTAATCTCGAGCGAGGACACAGATCTCCAATGCCGATGCCCTGAGTTGGCTCCTTCTCCCCGAAAGTCTGGTACTGCCACCTGTGCCACAAGAGATTGCCTTGATGTTAAATTTTCCCGATGCTCTGCCTGTCTCCTCGACCCACATCAGGAGCTGGACCCAACGTGACATGGTCCTGTTGAAAGTCAAAAAGATGGTGCTAGGTGGCTGGCTGGCACCAGGACAGGTCCGTTCAGCTCAGGCCTCATCAACTGAGGAAAGATGAACTCGCTGAAAAACAAACTCAGTTGTGAAGACAGAGTATTGCCACCCCCAGCAAACGAACGAATACTGCAGGAGTTGCACAGTGCACACTGAAAGATTGGATGGTCAGTCGGGTGGGGAGTGTAGTCAGGGGGCAGGGTGGGTAGTTGGGGGGGTTAATCAGGAGGGTCGTCAAGTGGTCGGGAAGGTAGTCAAGTGGCGAGGGGTGTAATCGGAGGGGGTCAGGATTTTAGTTTGGGTATTGGAGTGGTGGGGTCCAGTGGAGGCGGGGGGCACGAGCACAGTCACTCAAGAGTTAGAAGTGATTTTAAACTTTCTAACTTTCCCTGGGTAACTATTTTGTTAAAAGAGTCGGAACCATCTAAAATTTCTGTTTTAAATCAGAGTTTCGGGTAGTTCTCAGTGAAGGGTTATTGCTCATCATGGGCGGGATTCTCTAATCCCGCAGCAGAGTGTCCAAGATGGGCCGACACGACAACTAATTCTTGCCCGCAAAAGGGGCCAGCACGGCACTGGAGCGGTTCACGCGCTTCAGCTGCTAATCCTGGCTGAACTGAACACCGCGGGATCCGCGCCTGCGCAGTGGCACCGGCCCCAACGCACACATGCGCAGTGGTGCCAGCGCCAATGCGCGCATGCGCAGAGGCTTCCTCCAACGCACTGGCCCCGATGCAACATGGCGCAGGTCTACAGGGGCCGGCGCGGAAGAAACAAGGCCCTCAGCCAGAGAGTCCGGCCCGCCGATTGGTGGGCCCCGATCGCGGGTCAGACCACATCAGAGGCCCTCCCCACCCCCCCGGGTCGGAGCCCCCTCCCCCCCAATAGGCCACCCCCCGACCCTTCCATGCCGAGGTCCCGCCGGCTGGGAGAATCAGCGAGCCGGACGTGTAAAGCGGCCCCTGACCAGCACCACGCCAACCACGCCGGCGCCAATGGCTGAGAGAATCGGGTGCCGGCATGATTCGCGCTGGTCGCGGGGATTCTCCGTATCCGCAGCCAAAGCTGCATGAAGCTCCCCGGGTCCATGCTAGCCCTCTGCAGGTAAGTGAATCGCTCTTTACTTTTTTGCAGGAAACTGGGGAGTGAAACTCCAGCGTTCTTACGCCGGTGTGGGGACATAGCCCCGTTTTTGGAAAATCCAGCCTATTGTGCCAAGTCAGTGGAAGGCATTCAAAGGCAAGATTCTATGGGCACATGGTGCTGCCAAATCTGTTGCCCCTGGTTATCCAGAAGCATACAAGCCAGGATAAAACAAGAAAAGAAAACTTATGACAGTCACAAAAGGCTTAATACAGTCGAAAGTCTAGAGGAGTATCTAAAGTACAGGGGTAGAGTCAAAATAATAATAATAATAATAATCACTTATTGTCACAAGTAGGCTTCAATGAAATTACTGTGAAAAGCCCCTAGTCACCACATTCCGGCGCCTTTTCGGGGAGGCCAGTACGGGAATTGAACCCGCGCAGCTGGCAGTGTTCTGCTTTGCAAGCCAGCTACTTAGCCCACTGTGCTAAACCAGCCCCAAAATAGTAATTAGGAAGGGAAAGCGAGGATACAAAAAACTATTGGCAAGGAAAAAAGAAAATCTTAGAGTGTTTTATCAGTACATTGAGAGCAAGAGAATAACTAAGGAAATCATCAGGCCTATCAGAGGTGCACATGGTGTTGGTTGATATAGGAGATGTGAGCAAGTCTCTCAATGATACTTTGTCTCTGTCCTCACTAAGGAGGGAGGTGAAACAGGTGATTCCAGTTAAAGAGAGGGAATGTGAAATATTAGATACAGTAAGCATAATGAGAGAGGACGTACTAGAGGGACTGGCTTCCTTGAAGGTAGATAAATGACCAGGGCCAGATGGAATGTACTCCATGCTGTTGAAGGATGCTCCCAGGATCATTTTCCAATTCTCAGTAGGAACAGGCAAGGGCCCAGAGGATTGGAAATCTGAAAACGTTGTACCATTATTTAAAAAGGATACAAGGGGTAGGCCCAAAAACTTTAGGCCAGTCAGTCTGACTTCAGTGATGGACAAATTATTGGAAATAATTCTGAGAGATAGGATAACAAGATAGGCACTGATTGATCAGGGATAGCCATCATGGTTTTGTTAGGGGAAGATTGTGTCTTACTAACTTCATAAACATTTTTGAGGAAATAATAAGGAGGATTGATGTGGGTAGTCCAGTTAAGGTTGTCCACATGGATTTCATTAAGGCATTTGACAAGATCCCACAAGATAATATGGTCAGAAAAGTGAGATCTCATGGGATACAGGGGAAGTGGCGAGTTGAATCCAAAAATTGCTCAGTGACAGGATACAAAGGGCAACAGTCGATAGATGTTTTGAGACTGGAAAACAGTTTCCAGTGTTATTCCACAGGGCTCAGTGTTCAGGTCTTTGTTTGCTATATATACTATTGATTTGGGCATGATTGGAAAATTTGCAGATGATACACAAATTGGCCATGTAGTTGACATGAAGGGGATAGCTGTCATTGTCCTTCAGCTGCAGTGGAGAGCCTGGTGCACGACGTCGGCACCATGAGTGAAGGTGTCCAAGACATTGCGTAGTCGGTAACGGCCATGGCTGAGGGTCTCGGCAGTGTGTCTGCCTCGCTCGGGGTTGTGACTCATTACCAGGCCGACCTTGGTGAGGTTCTGCGGGACATGTCCCGCTCTCAGATGGGAATGGCCGAGCTGCTGCAGAGCTTGTCCCAGTCGCAGGTGGGCATTGCCGAGGCGCTGCAGAGAATGGCCCTGTCACTGAGGCATCGTTGAGGGTGCCGACACGATGGTGCAGACCATGTGGAACTGCCAGGGCTGGCAGAGTCAGATGATGCAGGGCAGCCCGGGCCCGAATCAGCTTCCTCTCCATCCCAAGGTGAACCCCAGGGTCCTATGGGCACCAACCGGGAGGAGGGGGTGCTGAGTGCCAACCCTCTACCCTTCCTATGCAATGGGTACGGCGGCCACCAGCTCTCCTGAGTTCTACCCCTCTGATGAGGCCACATCTTGGGGTCAGCACACGGACAGGGTGACACGCAGTGCATGTGCCGTTGACAAGTAGGCCGGGGCCATCCGGCCCCAGAGGATACCCACCAGGGGTATCGAGGGCCATTGAACGAGGTAAGCAGCTGGCTGCCTACACATCGTATGTGCATCCTGTGAAAACACCAGGATGTAGTGATAGAGCTACGAGGGCCAGACATGTTGAGGAGCACTGAGGGTAACTGGGTAGGAGGTTGTGGGGGGGGGGGAGGAGGGCTGGGTGGGTTGGGGGGGGGGGGGCAGTACTATTGGGAATGGGGTATTATACAGCACATTAAATAACTTTCTGGACCACCATTATGATGCCCCAGTCACTTTCTTCTGCATGCAGTCTGACCCCCGGACCCTTTGCCCATCTCTCCAGGCCCCCTCCCCCCCTCACCCACCCACCCCCACCCCGTGGTGCTCACCCAGCCTCAGGCCGTGGACATGTCCCCGGAGCTATGTCCCATCCAGATGTTGGCTGCAGCATGTGTGGTGTTGCCTCCCACAGTGTTCAAGCACAGTGTCCAGGCGTCAAGGTGTGACTGGGATGCAAGGCAATGACTCCCGCATGTTACATGACCCGCCCACCGCCGGGAATCCACTTGGCATGTGTCAAATGCTCACTTACCCACGATTACCAATTCCTTATTAGCAATAGCCTTCAGCTGCACAGGCAGAGTCCTCAGCAGTCGGTGGGGGTTATGGGTGATCGGTGGGAATATTGGCAGAGACAAGGGTTGCCTCCGGAATGGGGTTGGGATCCAGGAGTTGGCATGGTGGCTCCGTGAGCGATTGCCCCCCCCCCCCCCCCACCCGCCTCCCACCCTTACCCTCCCATCCCCCCAGCCCTAGCCGAGGTTCTTCTACCCCCAACAAGCATTGGGACAGCAAGCCCAGCGTCCCTGGGCTCTTTGTCTGTGAGCAAAGATGGCTACTCAACTCCTCGACTCCCCACAGGCGCAGGAGTGTGGCGACTAGGGGCTTTTCACAGTAACTTCATTGCAGTGTTAATATAAACCTACTTGTGACACTAATAGTAAAGATTTCATCAGGAAACAGTGAACAAAAATCATTAATTCCTGAGAAATAACCCTGCCAGCTAAATGTATAGTTTTACACCCTACAAAATTACTTGTTTCCTGCCTAAAATCTACAAACTACATTTAATTACATTAAAACCTATCAGCCATCCATCAGCCCACCTGGCTGTGCAGGCCATAGACGTTTGAATCTGGTTAAGCTCCTTTAAACTTGTCACCTGGCCATATAATCATTGGTAACAAATGTTATATTTCAAGAAGTATGCTTCCCCAGTCATTAATAAACAGCACAAACTGCAGCAGTCCACAATGCAAACTGCAGAACTTTAAGCCACTGTCTATTTTGGGAATTTATCCATTTAACATTACCTTCTGCTTATCCCATTGCCAAGGCGGTGTTCATTCCAACTAAATGGCCATCAATGCAACAAATCTTAATGTTTATCATGAATCTGGAGCTTCTTCCAATGTTTTCTGACGATCCCAGTAATTGTATCTATTGGATGGGTCTCTCGTAAACTAGTTAGCTACCTCCAAAAGGAATTTTGGCTGTGTTGTAAAGCACAATCTGGTTCCAAAAATTCTCATAATTTCTGTTATTTTTAGATGAGCACCAAAATTAACCTGCGCATTTAAATAATCATTGTTAATTTATTATGATTTTTCTTCGACTGTGCTTTCCAATTAAGTGCTACTTTTAGAAATATTCCTCAACTGAGAGAAAAACAGGGTGGGAGAGGAATTGGATCATAAAATGAAAGACAGGCAAACATGGAGGAATTCCACAATTCAAATTAAATCTGTTTATTTTTGGAACTCAAATCTTTGGAACTCAAATCATAAGAAAATAAGTGACTTTAAAAAAGGCACGGTTGAGATATACAAAAACCTACAAGAGTCTTCCGAAACTAAATCAATACACTACCAAATCTTTAACAATTTTATTCAATTTCATTTAAAAAATAGCATTGAGGAGAAAGACAGAGCTGGAGTCGGAGTGAGATCAGGAATGAATTGGATTGTGAACAGGAATTTATCAAATTGAGAGCAGGAATGAATCAGATTGAGATCAGGAATGATTTGAATTAAGGTAAGGGATTAATCGAATTAAGATCAGGAATCAGGGGCGAAATACTCCACCAACGGCGCAATGTCCGCCGACTGGCGCCAAAAACGGCGCCAATCAGATGGGCATCGCGCCGGCCCAAAGGTGCGGAATGCTCCGCATCTTTGGGGGCCGAGCCCCAACATTGAGGGGTTAGGCCGGCGCCGGAGGGATTTCCGCCCCGCCAGCTGGCGGAAATGGCGTTTGTTGCCCTGCCAGCTGGCGCGGAAATGCGGCGCATGCGCGGGAGCGTTAGCGACCGCCGACAGTTTCCCGCGCATGCGCAGTGGGGAGAGTCTCTTCCGCCTCCGCCATGGTGGATGCCGTGGCAGAGGCGGAAGGGAAAGAGTGCCTCCACGGCACAGGCCCGCCCGCGGATCGGTGGGCCCCGATCGCGGGCCAGGCCACCGTGGGGGCACCCCCCAGGGTCAGATCGCCTCGCGCCCCCCCCCCAGGACCTCGGAGCCCACCCACGCCGCCTGGTCCCGCCGGTAAATACCAGCTTTGATATACGCCGGCGGGACAGGCAATTTCTGGGCGGGACTTCGGCCCATACGGGCCGGAGAATTGAGCGGGGGCGGGGGCGGGATTCACGGCGGCCAACGGCCATTCTCCGACCTGGCGGGGGGGGTCGGAGAATGACGCCCCAGATTGAGATCAAGAATAATTCAGGAATGAATCGGATTGTGCTCAGGAATGAATTGGATTGGGGTCATGAACTGAATTGAGATTAGATTGAGATCATGAATTGAACTGAGATCAGGTATAAATCAGAATGAGATCAGGGATGAATCTGATTGAGATGAGCTTTGGATAAATCAGGGAACAGCCACAGTGAATGTGGTTGATTCCTGTATTAAAGTCTGTTTGGCCTAGAGTCTAATGCTGCAAATGGTGTAATCGTTTGTCTTTCATCACATTTCATCACATAGGGGCAGCACAGTAGCACAGTGGTTATCACAGTTGCTTCACAGCTCCAGGGTCCTGATGTGTTAAGTAAGTTGGTTCAACGTTGACTGCAACTGGATGCAGTGAAACTAGGAACAGGCTTCTGACACAGGAGATGGTCCAACACTGTTTTATTGAACTTCCTGATTGCTGTACATAGTCTGCTGTGAGTTGACACTCTATCAATCTAACTGATAACCTCCTACTGGCTTGACCAGACTAACTCTCTACCTCATGGTGATAGTGCTCACTGGCTTGTGCACTCTTACTATCTCAGTAGCTGTGTCCTGTAGCGAGACGGAGAGTCTTAATGCCCTGTGGGCTTTATAGTGGTGGTGTCCTGACTGGTGATTGGTTGTTATGTGTCGTGTGTGTTCATCGGTTATCCTGTGTGTCAATCACTGCCTGTCTGCATCTCATTATATACATGAGTGGATATTATGACAGGTCCCAGGCTCGATTCCCGGCTTGGGTCACTGTCTGTGCGGAGTCTGCACATTCTCCCCGTGTCTGCGTAGGTTTGCTCCGGGTGCTCCCGTTTCCTCCTACAGTCCAATGATGTGCAGGTTAGGTGGATTGGCCATGCTAAATTGCCCTTAGTGTCCAAAAAGGTTAGGTGGGGTTACTGGGTTATGGG
This sequence comes from Scyliorhinus torazame, assembly GCF_047496885.1. Lineage (NCBI taxonomy): Eukaryota > Metazoa > Chordata > Chondrichthyes > Carcharhiniformes > Scyliorhinidae > Scyliorhinus > Scyliorhinus torazame. The sequence continues at coordinate 150,042,062 of NC_092713.1, forward strand.
GATAGGGTGGAAGCGTAGGTTTGGGTGCTCTTTCCAAGAGCTGGTGCAGACTCGATGGGTCAAATGGCCTCCTTCTGCTCTGTAAATTCTACGATGCTATGATCACATTTCAGTTTGTTGCAGCTGTAGGAAACTGCAACAAACACATTCACGTTTTACATAAACTTTGAGATCACCTCAAGATAAGTCTTGGTTGAATTTGCTTTTGAATGTCTGGTCTTGAAGTACAAAGGTATCATCACATACTGCACACAATCCAAGTAATGATGTTTTGAAGGTGATCACATACATTTCTGGCATTCAATGTAAAGAACGTGGAGAATTCAGCTTTGTTGGTGCTCATTGTCCCTGGGCAGCCATCCAAAGCAGCATGTTCAGGGGGACGTGTCAGACAAAGTCCTCAATGGCAGAACAGGGGAAGGAAGACTAGGTGTCTCACCCAAGAAGAGGTCTGCAGTGCAAGATGGACTTGGCCATTGTGGTTTGACACATCGGCGCTATCTGACCATCAACTCCTTAGGAACAGGTGGACAATGACAGCGTCCCAAGTCCCCCACATTAAACAAAGTCACATGCAGGCTTCTATCAGGGTCCATTTTCCAAGTCCTGTGGCAATAGGGGCTTGTGAATCTGGGAGTGCCGAGACAGAATTTACACAGAGGGGACAGATGCATGAAGGTTTTTTGGCACTCATGTTGGGTCAGAGATGGCTCTGGGCAGCAGGATCTGTGACTGTGAACTCCCTTCAGGATACCCACTGCTCACCTCAAATTGGAATAGGGTGGGAAAAGGTGCCCTAAAAATAAGTTATCCCACTTGCTCCCGGCTGGGAACCACACTGTACGAGATCACCATCTTACATTTTGCAACTCGCAACTTGCAAAGTTAGAACACCCATGGATAATCCCCACAGTGACTGTCCGGAAAGAAGAACTGCTATTGTATCACGGGAGCAATCAAGACTTCAAATTGACATCGCCACCCTCAGTGAGACCCACCTTCCTGGGAAGGGGCAGTTGAAGGAACATGCAGAGGAATAACCTTACATTGGAAAGGAAAGGCTGACAAAAACCCATGTCAGGATAGGAGCTTGAATGCACTGCCAAAACCCCTCAATTGTATAAATGAAGTCTTGTGGCGCTTCACCGTAATTCACGGCCGTTCAGCTTTAATTCACACGGCACCGTCATTAGCGTTTATGCCCTGACCCTTGACTCTGATGAATGTTAAGGAAAAGTTCTATCCTGATCTTGATGAAGTCCTCGCTTGCATGCCAAAAGAAAAGATCTTCCTTCAGTGGCGCTTTAATGCCAAGATTGGCCATGACTCCAATGTCTGGAGAGGAACCATTAGAAAAAAAACGGGTGAGAAAAGTTAATGCAAATGACAAAGTGGTCTTAGCATGGTCTCATACAAAACAAACACCATTTCCCACAATAAGGACAAATATGCAACCATGTGGAGGCATCCTCGATCAAAGAATTGGCACCTCCTGGATGATGCCATTACTCAAGTCAAAGATGTACATGGTGTCTGTCCCACTCGCCCCATGAAGGGTCTGATACTTGTTAGACAGATCAGCGACTTTTCCGTGATGAACATCCACCTAGCACCAAGACATCGCAAGAATCAAACGTCCAAGAGGAAGAAGATCAATGTCACGGCCTTAAAGCAGCTGGACCAAAGTGAGGAATTTCAAGTACAGCTCACAACCAGTCCGCAAATCTTCACACATCCAACTCAATTCCAGTTGGGATCAAATAAAATCAGCTGTAGTGGACTCCTGTGACCAGACTATTGGTTCGAGCATCGTCGTCACCAGGACTGGTTCGACAAAAACAATGCGGAAATAGGTGACTGCCTTCATTGCCTGACAGAACAAGCCAAGGTCACAAGTAAAGCATTCCAACAGCTCAAGGTTAAAACCAAACGACAAATCGTGAAGATAAAGGACAAGTGGTGAGAAGGGAAAGCCCGAGAGATCCAACAATGTACTGACCGTCATGAAATTAGAAGCTTTTTTGAAGACACCAGAGCCATTGGTAGACCACAGTCAAATGGACCAATTCCCCATCGCTCCCAGGCTGGTGTCTCTCTTCTTCTGGATGACAATGCTATTCGCCAACACATGAAAGGACATTTTGAACAACTCCTCAACCATGAGTTACAGTGTCAGGAATTCGGGCTCGTCCTCCAGTACCCCGTACCAGAATCCAGGGGTGAACCACCATCGCTGGGAGAACGGCAACAAGCAATCAAACAGATGAAAAACAACAAAACCTGTGACCCTGATGGTATTCCACTGAGATCTTCAAAGCTGGGGGCTTATGCTGATCTCAAGACTCCATGAACTCATCCTATGGGCTTGGGAGAAAAAACAACTCTTCTCTGACTTCAGGAATGTGACAATTGTAACTATCTTCAAGCAGGGAGATAAATCATACTGTGGAAACGTTTGAGGTATTTCCCACATGTTCATTGCAGGGAGAATCTGGACAAGCAGTCTCCTGAATTGCATACTTTCTGTGGATGAGGAAATGCTCCCAGAAACACAGTGTGGCTTTACATTTTGTGGAGGAAACCTTTGATCTTTGTTGCCAGAAAAATCCAAGAATATTATTGAGAACAACAGTAGGAATTCTTTATTGCATTCATCAACCTGATCAAAACATTTGACTCAGTCAATCAGGAGACTCAGTGGATTAAGCTGCAAAGATTTTGATATCCAAGAAAATTCATCACAATCCTTCATGATGATATGACTGCAACTGTCTTGATGGGAGATCTGAAACAGTGCTCTTTCAAAATACAGACTGTTATCAAGCAGAGATGTACGACTGCCCACATACTATTTACAATCCACCAGACATAGCCTATTTGCCTCATTGAAGATTAACTGCCCTCTGTTGCTGTGACTGGAAGCTGGTGTCCAATGGTGTACAGGAGGGACCGGTGCTGGGTCCCTTGTTGTTTGTAGTGTACATTAATGATTTGGACATGAAAGATATTAGAAATTGGTGGTGTGGCAAATAGCGAGGAGGAAAGCCTTAGTTTACGGGATGATATAGATGGGCTGGTCAGATCAGCAGAAGAGTGGCAAATGGAATTTAGCCCTGAAAAGTGAGAGGTGATGCATTTTGAGAGGACTAACAAGGCAAGGGAATACACAAAAAACAATAGGACGCGAGGGAGTACAGAGGACCAGAGGGACCTTGGGATGCATGTCCAAAGATCCCTGAAAGCAGCAGAACAGGTAGAGGTGGTGGTTAAGAAGGCATGTGGGATACTTGCCCTTATTAGCCAAGGTATAGAATATTGGAGCAGGGAGGTTATGATGGAGCTGTATAAAACATTCATTAGCCCACAGCTAGAGTACTGTGTGCAGTTCTGGTTGCCACACATTAGGAAGAATGTGACTGCACAAGAAAAGGTGCTGAGGAAGTCCACCAAGATGTTGCCTGGCTGGCGTGTTTCAGTTACGAACAGAGGCTGAATAGGCTGGGGTTGTTTTTCTTAGAGCAGAGAAGGCTGAGGGGGACAGAATTAGGAGGGACAAAGACAGGGTAGGTAAGAAGAATTTTTTCCCCTTAGTAGAGTGGTCAATAACCAGGTACGGGGCAGGAGATTTAGAGGGGATTTGAGGGAAAACTCTTTCACCCAGAGCGTGGTAGGAATCTGGAACACACTGCCTGAAAAGGGTGGTAGAACATTTCTCAACACTTAAGAAGCATTTAGACGAGCACTTGGAATCCATAGCGTACAAGGACCAAGTGCTGGAAAATAGGACCAGGTTAGATGGGTGCTTCATGCAGTTATGTGAGAGACTGGAGGAGCTAGTATTGTTCTCCTGAAAGCAGGAGAGTCAGTGGAGATTTAATGGAGATGTTCAAAATCATAAATGGTTATGATCGAGTAAATAATGGGAAACTGTATTAGTGACAGAGAGGTGTTAGTAACCAGAGGAAAGACATTTAAAATGATTAGCAAAAGAAACAGGGGGTGAGTTGTGATCTGGAATGCACTGCCTGAAAGATTGCTTGATTCAAAATAGTATTGGAGGAATGCTCAAAGTGAGAAATTTGACAGGACTGTGGGGAAAGAGCAGGCACTTGAAAGTAGACTATTCAGAGATTTGGGTTTTTTGAAGGAGAGATGCGAGAAAGTATCTATTTGTACAAACCTTGAGTTGGTTGAACGATGGAGGATTTAGAGAATTGGATGAGGACACGTACCTGTGTAGCTCATGTAGTTGTCGAATGGTGTGCCATGGTATTGCATTTGTCCGCACGTGTCATTTACTGGATCAGGATCCCGGCAGAGTTTGTTCTTGGGCGTTGGCGCGGTGTCAGCACACAAATCCCCAGTTTCCATTGAAGGGATGGTCTCCCTGCATGGGTCATCACATGACTCCTTCTCACTCACTCCTTTGAAGACGTGGTACAAGCCCAGAATATGGCCAAGCTCGTGGATCATGGTGTTGGTGTGGCCAGGCCTCCCATAGTAAGATGGACTCAGGACCACCCCACCTGGAAATAAATATAAAACATATCAGCCAAGTCTGGAAGCCTCAATGACTGAACTCTCATAACCCTGTCATGATATTCAAACACACACATCATGATGGACACACCAACAGACAAATCAGAGCACACAACACCACAACCAATCACACACAAGGACAGCAGCCACATAAAAGCATGAGCACGACACCTAGTGGACAGTAGGTCTGGGGACAAAGACACGGACAAGACCTGTTACAAGATCACAAACAGGGAATCCCCACGTGCAGAGTATCAAGACAAAACTGTACATAGAAAGTTTAAATAAAATAGCGTTGTACCATATACAACCGTGTTGGCTCATCTGTGTGTCAGAACGCCCAACACCACATGGTACAGGAGTGGATCGATACCTGCCAACTAACCTGCCATTCTGGACATGGACCGCACCGACAAACCGCAGCCGTTGCAAGTCGCGGGGAACCTAGGTACCAATTGGAAGCTCTTCAGGCAGCGATTTGACCTGTACATCCGAGCCAACGAAAAACAGAGTGCCTCGGATGAAACAAAGATTGCAATGCTCCTCTTCTACGCAGGTCAGCACGCCCTCGACGTCTTCAATTCACTGGTGTTCGAAGAAGGCAAAAATCAATCCAAGTATGACACGGTCATCCTCAAACTGGACCAGCACTTTAAGGTTGAAGTGAATGAAAGTTTTGAAAGATACCTCTTTCAGCAACGCCTGCAAGGTAAGGAGGAGCTTTTTCAACCCTTTTTGACGCACCTCCGAATTCTAGCGCAGTCCTGCGGTTACGGCAGCACCACAGAGTCCATGATCAGGGACCAGATTGTTTTTAGCGTTGCCTCTAGTGGCCTACGCCAGCAGCTTCTTAGAATAAAAGCCTCACCTTGGCGTCTGCTGTGGAGGCCTGTGTCCTCCACGAGAATGCAACCTGCCGTTTTGCCCGATTTCAGGCGTCCGAGTTGGCATGGAGGGGGTCCCCAGCCGTCGAATCGGCAAGCCAGGCCGCCCACGACGCCGAACGCATCCAGGCCGTCGATTACTTCCCGACCCACGGCCCGGACGGCAGCGGCCGCTTCCTGCGCTTTTCGCGGTCTCCCGCGCTGGTGCGCACCAAAAATAATGGCCACATCGAGGGACGCACTGCGCAGGCGCGCCCACCGCAAGATCGCACTGCGCATACGCAGTGGCGCAACGAACGCCGTGACGTCATGACGTGCGGCAATTGTGGAGCTGTACACTTAAAAGGGCAATGTCCTGCTAAAAACCGACAGTGCCTCAGATGTGGCAAGATGGACCACTATGCTGCCCACTGTCGTTCGGCTCAACCCATAGATCCTGCACATCCCTGACAATCTCGCAGACAAGTCAGGACCGTCCAGCCCACGCATCAAGACTTCCAGTTAAGTGATACAGATGACCAGGATGCCTTCCGAGTTTCCGTCATCGATGTCAACAAGGTCAATGCCATCAATCCAGCCGATGAGTGGTGTGCCACCCTGACGGTCAACCCGAACTCGTCGCAAGCCCATTAGACTGGACTTATAACACCGTTCATATGGCTAACAAGTTACACAATTTTATATGATAACCTGTTGTTGTTTATCGTTCCAGATATCGTCTGACTGGACCACTGTTCAAGTTTTTTTTCTCGTTCGCATTCATGTTCTGTTATGGTACAACCTTGTTCATGTGACGCACCCGACATCGCCCCATGTAAATAGTTACGTCATATGCACATGCTGTACACAACACACACACACTCTTAGATGCACTCACGACGCGATCATATTTATTACCACGTAGGCACATATCTTTGTAAAAAGGGGGATGTCATGATATTCAAACACACACATCATGATGGACACACCAACAGACAAATCAGAGCACACAACACCACAACCAATCACACACAAGGACAGCAACCACATAAAAGCACGAGCACGACACCTAGTGGACAGTAGGTCTGGGGACAAAGACACGGACAAGACCTGTTACAAGATCACAAACAGGGAATCCCCACGTGCAGAGTATCAAGACAAAACTGTACATAGAAAGTTTAAATAAAATAGCGTTGTACCATATACAACCGTGTTGGCTCATCTGTGTGTCAGAACGCCCAACACCACAAACCCAACATGGGTGCATATTCTAATTTGAGAATCCTAATTTGTGGAGATTAAATGGATAGGGGATTGGGTGGTCAAACAGGAACAATGTCCTTGAACAGATCAAAATACAAATCAGACTGTTGTGATGAAAGCCTCCAGTTGCTGCTGAGTGTCCAATGTTTGCTCAGTGCCCTGCCTGGTGAGTCATACAGAGAAGGAAGATTCCAGATTTAGCGTTACCTTTGGCGTGTGCTTCTTTGAAAGGTTCAGCCAGGATGATGGTGGATAGAACAGTAAACCTGTGGGTCAAGCTAGGGTTAGGGGAAAAAGATTTGGAGACCAAAAATTCACAAAGTCCTCCAGTTGCAACCTCACAGAAGCTATGTGTAACTGTAGTAAGACTTCATTACTCTTACACTCCAATCCTTTTGTGACAAAAGCTAACACACCACGTGCACAGCGGATCATCTTATCAGATTTTAAGGCACAGCATATTTTTATTCACTTCACCCACACCAGCATCCTCCTCCAACTTGCTGGTCCTTAGAAACAACATCCATCCCGCTCCTCCATTCACTTTTGCAGCTCTCTCTTTCCTCTTAACTCTTACGGAGTAATACCAGGCTCTACTGTTCCCTCGCCTCATCCATGCCTTTGTTTTTAGACTTGAACATTCCAACATGGGGAGGCGGTAGCATTGTGGTATTGTCACTGGTCCAGTAAACCAGAAACCCAGGGTAATGCTCTGGGGACCTGAGTTTGAATCCCACCACTACAGATGGTGAAATTTGAATTAAATAAAAATCTGGAATTAAAAGTTTAATGATGACCATGAAACCATTGCTGATTGTCGTTAAAGCCCATCTGGTTCACTAATGTCCTTCAGGGAAGGAAATCTGTCACCCTTACCTGATCTAGCCTACAGACACAATGCAATGTGATTGGCTTTTTACTACACCCTCAAGGGCAATTAGGGGTGGGCAATAAATGTTGGCTCAACGCCCACATCCCATGAACGAATAAAAAAAAAATGCAGCTGTTAGCCTCCACAATCAACACTCTGCTGCCCATTTCCCAATTTACTTTGTCCTATCACTCCTATGTTACCTACATTGGCTTCTGATCTGGCAATACCCCAATTTAAAATTCTCACCCTGGTCTTCAAATCCTACCATTGTCTTTTGCTTTTCCTGATATACATTAATGATCTTGATGTCTCGGGCACAATTTCAAAGTTTTGTGAGGATGCTAATTAGGCAAGTTGGTGAAATGGGCAGACATGTGGCAGATGAAGTTCAGTGCAGAGAAATGGGAGGTGATTCATTTTACTAGGAAGAACATGGAGTGACAATATAAAATAAAGTATTTCTATTCTAAAGGGGTTACAGGAACAGAGGGACCTGGGCATATGTGTGCATAAATCATTGAAGATGGCAGGATAGGTTGACAGAGCAGTTAATAAAGCATACAATATCCTGGGCTTTATTAGTAGGGGCATGAAGTACAACAGCAAGGGAGTTATGTTGAATTTGTGTTAGTCACAAGTTTGGCCTCAGTTGGAGTATTGCGTCGAATTCTGGATGCCACACTTCAGGTAGGAGGTGAAGATATTGAAGAGAGTGTAGAAAAGATTCACCAGCACAGTTTCAGGGATGAGAAACTTCACTTATGAAGATATATCGAATTAGTTAGGACTGTTTACCTTGGAGAAAAGGTTGAAAGAAGATTTTCTTGAGGTATTCAAAATCATGAGGGATCTGTGATGTGGAGATGCCATGAGGGGTCTGAACAGAGTAAAGAGGGAGAAACTGTTCCCACTCATGAAAGGATCGAGAATAAGAGGTCGCAGATTTAAGGTAATTAGGAAAAGAAGTAAAAGTTGTGTGAGGAGAAACATTTTCACACAGTGAGTGGTTAGGGTCTGAAATGCACTGCCTGAGTGTGGTGGAGGCAGGTTCAATCGGAAAGTTCAAAAGAGAATTACACCATTCTCTGAAAAGGAAGCATATGCTGGGTTACGGGGGGAAAGCAGGAGAGTGGCACTAGGTGAGTTGCTCAATTGGAGGGCTGGTGAGGACATGATCGGCCAAATGGTCTCCTTCTGCGTCATGACATTTCTATGATTCTGTGACACTTCTTAAAACTTATCTCTTTGACCAAGCCTTTAGTCACCGATCCGCGTATCTCGATATGTGGCTTGGTGTCAAGTTTTGTTTGATAACACCTCTAAGGCTTGGGAGGTTTTAATATGTTAAAGGCACTATATAAATGAGAGCTGTGGTTACTGAAATTAAATCCCCTTCCCCTTAAGACATCTCCTTCACAGAGACAAAATCACCTGGACCTGATAGAAATACACAACATCACCGGTTACCAAAGAAACCCACCTGCAGTTTGACATCAGAACATTTGTGTTTTTGGACATTAAAGTAATAAAGATTAACCATCAAGCTAATTAATGGAGTCAGATGAAGAGAGACCTGCACTGTGCAGGCCAGACAGCACTGCCTGCCCGTTGCGCAATAAAACTGCATGTACTCAATAAAAGAACATTCACAGCACTGTAGAAATTCTCGAATGGTTCCCTCCGGGAAGCAAGGGTAAGAACACTCTTACAAGTTCTTAAAGCAAAACACTGCAATGGTCCACCTTGCTTTTATGTGTGGAACAGTAAAGCGTGATTAGTTGAACTGGCAGGAACACGGTGAAAGTATCTGTAATGAGGACACAGCTCTTAGAACGACTGACAATGAAAGGTTTATTCATCACGTGGCTGCCAAGACCAAACTTTGCTAGGAATGGGCAGGTCATAATTTTCTCACAAAACAAAGTCCTTTGATTCCCAGTCCCACTGCCTGATTTTCTTTTGTTGCATTTACACCCTACTTAACGTTAAGGGCAGAGGAGACAGATGAAAACATTTTCACAGCTCTGTTGACGGGAGGGTGTGAGCTCTCTTTGAAACTGTTGCCAGAGATTCGAGATGGTTGAGTGACAGCCTCACCTTTCTCGATTCGCTGAGAGATGTTACCGATCGACAGGTCTGCTGCAACCAACTCAAGCCCGTGAAGAGATTGCGAAGATCAGATAGATAAAGAAGTGCCATGCAGTTTTGGAGTTTAAAAGAAGCAAGGAAGAAGACTTCAAGGAACAATGATCATAGTATCATCAATTCAATCAGGCTGGGTGTGTCAGCCAAAGGTAAGTTCATAAGACACCAGGGAGGCAGGATAACAACTGGGTTTTATTTACTCTATTCATAATACTACAATTACACTGCTCCTCACCCCGCAAGGTCTCCCTCCCCCAAGTCGGGGTTTATATCCTGTGAGATTCCTCCCAATTAGGGGGGAGGCTCCATCCCTCCTCTCCAATCACCTGGGGAGTTTGTACTCCAAGGTGTAGGAGGGGAACCGTAGACGATATTGGGTTTGGCCCCTGAGGGGGTCGTAACACTGGCAGAGGTTGGAGCGAGAGGGATGGAGGGGTCAGACAGGATGCAATAATTCCCACTTCCTGTTCTCTACCCCAGCCAGTTCGTGAATTGTGCACACAATTAATTCTCGTACCTCGCATAGTGGGAAGGGAGAGAAAGTTTAAACAAAATGTAATTCTCATGCTTGTGATAAAAGTACTAATGCAGCCTGATGTGTTATGCAGGTCGGTTCAGTGTGGACTGCACTTGATGCAGCGATGAGAGAAACAGACCTCTAACACTGTAGAAGATCTAACACGGTTTTATTGAACGATAGAACTAACATACATATTTAACTGTGGGTCGACACTATACTGAACTGACTGGAGACATTGTACTAGCCTGACCAGACTTACTAGCTACCGCATGGTGTTTGCACAGTGCTAGCTCGTGGACTCTGACTGTCTCAGTGGCTGGGTCCCGAGAGAGTGGGAAACCTAGTGCCCTCTGGCTTTATAGTGGTGGTGTCCTGTCTGGTGATTGGCTGCACTGTGCTGTGTGCTTACTGGTCCTCCTGTGTGTCAATCACTGCCTGTCTGCACTTCATTATATACATGCGCGGATATTATGACATCTCCCCCCTTTTTAAAAAATAAATAAATACTAAGGTGTGGATGCTTATAAATATATATATGTATATGTGCCTGACTATATACAGAAAGATGTCTAAACGAACGTATATACATAGGAAGGTTGCGATAGTGCAGATACATGGCAAACAAAACAATATTTACAGAGGTCCAATTGGTGAAATCACAAAAATGTACAAAAGCTCAGTCTATAGATTTAGTCTTTGTGGTGGGCGACGAATTCTTGTTGATTGCCGCAGATGCGGATTAGGAGCCGCCTGTGGTTGGAGAGGCGGGTTCGCTGGCATATCGGTGGGCGGGTGGACCGCAGGATTGCTGGTAGATCGGTGGCCTCGTGGTCGGGTACGTCCGGAGGAGGCATCGTAGGCGGTGGGGCACGCCGGTCAGGTAGCGGGCGTGGAACTCTTTACATTGCCCGTCTGTTGCGCCGTAGCAGGGAGCCATCAGCCATGCGGACAAAGAATGATTTTGGGGCCACTTGTTTGAGCACAACAGCTGTGGCTGACGAGCCGCCCTCAGGCAACTGGACACAAACAGGATCAGTTGGGGCCAGCTCAGGCAGATCCGTGGCATGGGCATCGTACGTGGCTTTCTGCTGGGCCCATGACTGCTGCATTTTCTGTAGGACCGTGAGGTGGTCAAGGTCGGGAACGTGGATGGCTGGAACTGTGGTCCTCAGAGTGCGATTCATGAGCATCTGGGCTGGAGACAATCCAGTGGACAGTGGGGTCGCCCTGTATTCCAACATCGCCAGGTTAAAATCATGAATTTGGACCACCCGTTCGTCGGAGGCCGGAAGGTTCGAGGCACACAACTGCACTTGGGCTTCTATGTGGCAGATGAAGTCACTTTGTTCATGCGGTGTGGTAATGGACCTGGACAGGGCATCTGCAACGATCAGCTCTTTACCTGACGTGTAGACCAGTTCGAAGTCGTAGCGGCGTAGCATTAGAAGAATACGCTGTGTGGTAATACCAGGTATTGCGGTACCTGAGAGGTGGATGACCATTGGCTAGACCCAGGAGTCTACCATTGGCTGATGTACATAGCTCCGCCCTGAGAGGCAGAGTATAAGAACCAATGCTGTCCCAGCAGCCTTCACTTTCTGTATCGAAGCTGCTGGGGAACAGTTCTAGCAGATTAAAGCCTATTAGTTATGACTCACCTTGTCCCGAGAGTAATTGATTGCGCATCACGCTGTAACCGAGGTGTCAAGTCGTTTAAATCCTTCTGGATTATGTGGACTAGAGGCCTGTGGTCCGTCTCTACCGTGAATTTCAGGCCATAAACATAGTCGTGGAACTTGACTATCCCTGTTAGGATGCCCAGACACTCCTTCTCAATCTGAGCATACCGTTGCTCAGTGGGCATCATGGCCCTGGAGGCATACGCCACGGGAGCCCAGGACACGGAGTCATCCCACTGAAGGAGCACCACCCCAATGCCGTCCTGGCTTGCATCAGTTGATATCTTGGTTTCCTTGGTTGGGTCGAAGAACGCTAGGACCGGGGCTGTCGTGAGTTTTGCTTGCAGCTCGCGCCATTCCTCTTCATGCGTGGGAAGCCACTGGAATTCTGCCGACTTTTTGACGAGATGGCGGAGGGCCGTGGTGTGGGATGCCATATTGGGAATGAATTTCCTGAGGAAGTTGACCATTCTGAGCAAGCGGAGGACCGTCTTTTTGTTCTCCGGGGTCTTCATGGCGTTGATCACCGAGACCTTGTCGAAGTCTGGCCGTGCGCCTTGCTGCGAGATGTGGTCACCTCGGAATTTGATCTCCGATTGACCAAATGAGCACTTGGCCCTGTTGAGCTGAAGACCATGTTCATGGATTCTTTGGAATACCTGCTTGAGGCGAGCTATGTGTTCCTGGGGCGTTGTGGACCAGATAATGACATCGTCAACATACACTCGCACCCCCTCGTTGCCCTCCATCATCTGTTCCATGATGCGATGAAATACTTCGGAGGCAGATATGATGCCAAAAGGCATGCGGTTGTAGCAGTAACGACCAAACGGGGTGTTGAACGTGCACAACGTGCGACTGGACGCGTCCAGCTGTATTTGCCGAAAACCCTTGGCAGCGTCGAGCTTAGTATTTTAGTATTTGGCATGAGCCATCTCACTGGTCAACTCTTCTCATTTTGGTATCGGGTAATGCTCCCTTCATTATGTTTCAGTTTAGATCATTAGGGTCAATGCAAATGCGAAGCTTCCCTGACGGCTTCTTGACGCAGACCATGGAGCTGACCCAGTCTGTGGGTTCTTTAACCTTTGATATGATGCCCTGGTCTTGGAGGTCCTGTAATTGCTTCTTCAGATGATCCTTGAGGGCGCCGGCACCCGGCGAGGTGCATGGATTACAGGGGTGGCGTTCGGCTTGAGCAGGATTTTATATCGGTAAGGGAGCGTGCCCATCCCGTCGAACACGCTGTGGTACTGCGTGATGATGTCATCTATGTCGGCTTGCAAGTTTCCATCGGCCGAGGCCATCGCCAGTGATGATGACATGGTGTGGACACGCTGAACCAGGTTCAGGAGCTTGCAGGCTCGAGCATCGAGCAGAGATGCTCTGTCAGGCCCGACGATTTCAAACCGCAGCATCGCCTTGATCGCCTTATTGAATACCCCCAGTAGAACATAGAACATAGAACATAGAACATAGAAAATACAGCACAGAACAGGCCCTTCGGCCCACGATGTTGTGCCGAACCTTTGTCCTAGATTAATCATAGATTATCATTGAATTTACAGTGCAGAAGGAGGCCATTCGGCCCCTTGAGTCTGCACCAGCTCTTGGAAAGAGCACCCTACCCAAACTCAACACCTCCACCCACCACCAAGGGCAATTTGGACATTAATGGCAATTTATCATTGGCCAATTCACCTAACCCGCACATCTTTGGACTGTGGGAGGAAACCGGAGCACCCGGAGGAAACCCACGCAGACACGGGGAGGACGTGCAGACTCCGCACAGACAATGACCCAAGCTGGAATCGAACCTGGGACCATGGATCTGTGAAGCAATTGTGCTATCCACAATGCTACCGTGCTGCCCTTAAGAACAAATAAATCTACACTATATCATTTTCCCGTAATCCATGTACCTATCCAACAGCTGCTTGAAGGTCCCTAATGTTTCCGACTCAACTACTTCCACAGGCAGTGCATTCCATGCCCCCACTACTCTCTGGGTAAAGAACCTACCTCTGATATCCCTCCTATATCTTCCACCTTTCACCTTAAATTTATGTCCCCTTGTAATGGTGTGTTCCACCTGGGGAAAAAGTCTCTGACTGTCTACTCTATCTATTCCCCTGATCATCTTGTAAACCTCTATCAAGTCGCCCCTCATCCTTCTCCGCTCTAATGAGAAAAGGCCTAGCACCCTCAACCTTTCCTCGTAAGACCTACTCTCCATTCCAGGCAACATCCTGGTAAATCTTCTTTGCACCTTTTCCAGAGCTTCCACATCCTTCCTAAAATGAGGCGACCAGAACTGTACACAGTACTCCAAATGTGGCCTTACCAAGGTTTTGTACAGCTGCATCATTACCTCACGGCTCTTAAATTCAATCCCTCTGTTAATGAACGCGAGCACACCATAGGCCTTCTTCACAGCTCTATCCACTTGAGTGGCAACTTTCAAAGATGTATGAACATAGACCCCAAGGTCTCTCTGCTCCTCCACAATGCCAAGAACTCTACCGTTAACCCTGTATTCCGCATTCATATTTGTCCTTCCAAAATGGACAACCTCACACTTTTCAGGGTTAAACTCCATCTGCCACTTCTCAGCCCAGCTCTGCATCCTATCTATGTCTCTTTGCAGCCGACAACAGCCCTCCTTACTATCCACAACTCCACCAATCTTCGTATCGTCTGCAAATTTACTGACCCACCCTTCAACTCCCTCATCCAAGTCATTAATGAAAATCACAAACAGCAGAGGACCCAGAACTGATCCCTGCGGTACACCACTGGTAACTGGGATCCAGGCTGAATATTTGCCATCCACCACCACTCTCTGACTTCTATCGGTTAGCCAGTTCGTTATCCAACTGGCCAAATTTCCCACTATCCCATGCCTCCTTACTTTGTGCAGAAGCCTACCATGGGGAACTTTATCAAATGCCTTACTAAAATCCATGTACACTACATCCACTGCTTTACCTTCATCCACATGCTTGGTCACCTCCTCAAAGAATTCAATAAGATTTGTAAGGCAAGACCTACCCCTCACAAATCCGTGCTGACTATCCCTAATCAAGCAGTGTCTTTCCAGATGCTCAGAAATCCTATCCTTCAGTACCCTTTCCATTACTTTGCCTACCACCGAAGTAAGACTAACTGGCCTGTAATTCCCAGGGTTATCCCTAGTTCCTTTTTTGAACAGGGGCACGACATTCGCCACTCTCCAATCCCCTGGTACCACCCCTGTTGACAGTGAGGACGAAAAGATAATTGCCAACGGCTCTGCAATTTCATCTCTTGCTTCCCATAGAATCCTTGGATATATCCCGTCAGGCCCGGGGGACTTGTCTATCCTCAAGTTTTTCAAAATGCCCAACACATCTTCCTTCCTAACAAGTATTTCCTCGAGCTTACCAATCTGTTTCACACTGTCCTCTCCAACAATATCGCCCCTCTCATTTGTAAATACAGAAGAAAAGTACTCATTCAAGACCTCTCCTATCTCTTCAGACTCAATACACAATCTCCCGCTACCGTCCTTGATCGGACCTACCCTCGCTCTAGTCATTCTCATATTTCTCACATATGTGTAAAAGGCCTTGGGGTTTTCCTTGATCCTACCCGCCAAAGATTGTTCATGCCCTCTCTTAGCTCTCCTAATCCCTTTCTTCAGTTCCCTCCTGGCTATCTTGTATCCCTCCAATGCCCTGTCTGAACCTTGTTTCCTCAGCCTTACATAAGTCACCTTTTTCCTCTTAACAAGACATTCAACCTCTCTTGTCAACCATGGTTCCCTCACTCGACCATCTCTTCCCTGCCTGACAGGGACATACATATCAAGGACACGTAGCACCTGTTCCTTGAACAAGTTCCACATTTCACTTGTGTCCTTCCCTGCCAGCCTATGTTCCCAACTTATGCACTTCAATTCTTGTCTGACAACATCGTATTTACCCTTCCCCCAATTGTAAACCTTGCCCTGTTGCACGTACCTATCCCTCTCCATTACTAAAGTGAAAGTCACAGAATTGTGGTCACTATCTCCAAAATGCTCCCCCACTAACAAATCTATCACTTGCCCTGGTTCATTACCCAGTACTAAATCCAATATTGCCCCTCCTCTGGTTGGACAATCTACATACTGTGTTAGAAAAGCTTCCTGGACACACTGCACAAACACCACCCCATCCAAACTATTTGATCTAAAGAGTTTCCACTCAATCTTTGGGAAGTTAAAGTCGCCCATGACTACTACCCTATGACTTCTGCACCTTTCCAAAATCTGTTTCCCAATCTGTTCCTCCACATCTCTGCTACTATTGGGGGGTCTATAGAAAACTCCTAACAAGGTGACTGCTCCTTTCCTATTTCTGACTTCAACCCATACTACCTCAATAGGGTGATACTCCTCAAACTGCCTTTCTGCAGCTGTTATACTATCTCTAATTAATAATGCCACCCCCCCACCTCTTTTACCACCCTCCCTAATCTTATTGAAACATCTATAACCAGGGACCTCCAACAACCATTTCTGCCCCTCTTCTATCCAAGTTTCCGTGATGGCCACCACATCGTAGTCCCAAGTACCGATCCATGCCTTAAGTTCACCCACCTTATTCCTGATGCTTCTTGCGTTGAAGTATACACACTTCAACCCATCTCCGTGCCAGCAAATACTCTCCTTTGTCAGTGTTCCCTTCCCCACTGCCTCATTACAAGCTTTGGCGTCCTGAATATCGGGACACGAGCCACTGGCAGCTATGGCGTTGCCATTGTAGTCAAGGAGCTGGCAGGCCGGTGGAAGAATGCTTGGTTTGACACGTATGGTGTCGAGGTCGGATTTCGAGATGAGGTTCGCCAATGCGCCGGTGTCCAGTTTGAACCGGATGCGGGCCTTGTTCACTATGAGGACAGCAGACCACTCATCGTCGGGATCCACACTGAGGATCGAGAGGCATTGCATAGGTGTGATGGAAGGCAGCGCATGTGTAGTTATGATGCTCACCCAGTATGGGGACTTGCACTCAGCATCAGGGTCTGTTGGGCTGTCGGGATCGGAATCTGGCATGCCTTGTTGTATTGAGCGGACACTTCTGCGCCGCAGCTGGGATCGCTGGCTGCTGAGCGGTGGAGCAAATCTGCAAAGGGCTGCGTAGTGGCCAAGCTTGCCACACTGTAGACACCGGCGTCCTTTTGCCGGACATTGCCGCTTTAAATGGGCGGAGCCACAATTCGGACATGTCATGACGTCGACGTCAGCGCATTCCGTGCGCCATTGCGCATGCGCAGTTAGGTCGGTCAACGTATGTACGTGCGCAGTCGGGTTGTCGGGCTCGTTGTCCACTCGGTCGTGGCGTGCATGCGCAGGGACCCGGGAAAAGCGAGCGAAACGGGCACTCCAGCAATGTCCTGCACCTGTTCCGCTCATGGGAGGCCAGCTTCGCAGTTTCTGCCGCCCTGCTGTGGGAGTAATTATTCTTAGCAGGCTCATGGACAACGCACGTCTCGATAGAGACAGAGAGGGTCAACTGTTTGACTTTCAGGAGCTGCTGCCGAAGGGAGTCAGAGTGGACCCCGAGAATGATCTGATCCCGAATCATGGAATCAGCCGTCGCGACACAGTTACATGACTGCGCTAGGATGCAGAGATGGGTCACGAAGGACTGAAAAGGTTCATCCTTACCCTGAAGCCTCTGCTGGAAAACGTACCGTTCAAAGCTCTCATTCACCTCAATGTCACAGTGGCTGTCAAACTTCAGCAGGACTGTTTTGAATTTTGTTTTGTCTTCGCCGTCAGCGAACGTGAGGGAGTTGTACATGTGGATGGCGTGGTCCCCCGCGGTGGAGAGAAATAGCGCGATCTTCCTGGTATCCGATGCTGCTTCGAGGTCGGCGGGATCGATGTACAAGAGGAACTTTTGCTTGAAGAGCTTCCAATTTGCGCTGAGGTTGCCGGAGATGCAGAGCTGCGGAGGAGGCTGGATGTTTTCCATGTCACCGGATGGCTGCTTGCTGGTCAATGCTGATTCACTCGAGGTAGGTCCGTCAAATTTCAATGTCACTCCGTAGTACCATGATGTGTTATACAGGTCGGTTTGGTGTGGACCTCTAACACTGGAGAAGATCCAACACGGTTTTATTGAACGATAGAACTAACATTCATATTTATCTGTGGTTCGACACTATACTGAACTGACTGGAGACCTTGTAGTAGCCTGACCAGACGTACTAGCTACCGCATGGTGTTTGCACTGTGCTAGCTCGTGGACTCTGACTGTCTCAGTGGCTGGGTCCCGAGAGAGTGGGAAACCTAGTACCCTCTGGCTTTATAGTGGTGGTGTCCTGTCTGGTGATTGGCTGCTCTGTTCTGTGTGCTTACTGGTCATCCTGTGTGTCAATCACTGCCTGTCTGCACTTCATTATATACATGCGCGGATATTATGACACAGCTAATCATGCTAAGGTACAACAGATTTACACCATCGCACTGAGCTGAGTATTTTGCAAAGTGAGGATAATACGTCATACTGAACAGCTTAAGTTAATAATTCATACATTTCTGGAATGTCAGGTGCATCTGTGCACTTTCGGACCAGGGTCTGTCTCCAATTAAGTTCCATATCCATTGTAAAGCACATGTATGTTCAAAAGTGGGAGAGTTAAAGAAAGCAAATATTGAAAAATTTCATACACTGCTGGTGATGAGAGTGGGACAGATTGTGTTAATGGAGGAGCTGGGTAAGGGACAGGGTGTGTTAATGGGGGAGCTGACATTTGTGAATGAGCAGACTGCGTTCCTGGGGAGTTGATACTTGGGAATGGGACAAATTGTGTTCATGGAGAAACTGGTATTCGGGAATGGGTTCCTATCTCTTTTTGCTATGTTTAATGGGCCGAGATTTGTGCATCCCTTCTGGAGCAAAGGTGAATAATGGGCTGTCTGGTCATACTGGGTATTTGAAAAAAGTGGTTACAGCACCATCACATGGAATAAGTAAGACATTGCTACGACAGTGTTACCAGCTCAAAATCAGACATATCTACCTGAAGAGAATGGAGAAGTGGAGCTAAAGGAAACATGGCAGCCATCAGAGCTGAAAAAAACTGAAGGAAATGTGACAGGGAGAATAGGTGAACTGGGGCCCAAACATCTGAAGAAAACCTAGGAACATAGGAATTAGGAGCAGAAGTAGGCAATTCAGCCCCCAGGCTCAATCAGATCATGACTGATCTCTTCCTGGTCTTGAATCCATCTCCCTATCTGTTCCCCATATATCTTTAACCCATTTTAAAAATCAGAAATATATCTATCTCCTTCTTGAAACCATTTAATAACTTTGATTCCACCACAGTATGGGGCATCAAATTCCACAAGTTCACCACCCTCTGCGAGAAGGAGTTCCTCCTCATCTCAGTTCTAAATCAATGCCTCTCAAACTATATCTGTGACCTCTCGTTCCAGATTGCCCCACGAGGGAAAACATTTGGTCTATGTTTACTTTATCAATCCCTTTTAGTATTTCATATATCTCAATCAGATCCCCTCTCATCATTCTAAATTACCGCAAATATAAGCCCAAACTGTTTAATCTCTCCTCATACATCCTGGCAGAAGATCAGAATTAAACAAAACAGTGCCCTGTGGCAGCCTTTCAAAGGCTGGGATGGGCACAACAACATTGCCAGTTCTAAAGAAGTGTTTCTATAAAATGCCAAGGATGTGTGCTGAGGGTTCTGAAGAATCTTACTGGACGTTAACTTGGTTTCTCTCTTCACAGATGCTGTCAGACCTGCAGAGTGTTTCCAGCACTTCCTGTTTTGATTACAGGTGTGTGCAGTTGTACAGTAGCCATATTACTGGACTGAAGAGAAAGGCGGAGATTGGAAGCAAGTTTGTTGAAGATTTTCAGTTCAAGCCAAGAGCAGGAAACAACAGTGATACGGATATCAATGTACCAGGAAGAGAAGTGAGGGAGAGGGGCACCAGTAGGACACAGAATGTTTTGCACACCCCACAAAAAAGACAGGCATAGCGAGGACCAATCGGGTGCCAATTGCAACGCCTCCTACCTGGAGGAACCGAGTGGAGTTAAAGGAGAAAATGCTCAATGTGATAAGTTCAGCCAGGTGGAGGAGGATGACGGTGGATACAGACTGGTGGGGCCTCTGAAAAAGCAGGCAGCTCTGAGACCACCTTGGTGGGGAATGTGGAAGGATTGAATGTCAAAGGTGAAAAGGGGACAGTTAAGCCCAGCAAGCTGAAAACTGTTAAAAGGGACTGAGGGCACCAGTACAGTCATGGGTGTAGATTGGAAGGAACTGGACAAGAGGAGAATAAAAATAGAGCTGGAATCAGAAGAAATCAGCTTAGTGGGACAGCAAGAGGTCAGCCAAAATAATGGGCAGTCCGGTTTGTGATCTTGGGAAGGAGGCAGTGCGGGATTAGGAGACTGTGAGGTTGGAGGCCACGGAGGGATGATCGCCAGAGGAGATGAGTTCAGTGATAGTCCTGGAAACAATGGTTTGATGTTCAGTGGTGGGGGTCACTGTCCAGGGGAAAGAATGGCATTCAACTTCAGCAGGGGAGAGAGCAATACATCAGAGAATAGCAACAACACACTTGTCAGCAGGTCGGATGACAATGTTTGAGCTGGATCTGAGAGAAGAGAGTGCAGCAAGTTCAGAGGGAAACATTCCAGTGAATGAGGGCAGTAGAGAACTTGACTCAGCTGATGTCAGGCTGGCAGTTCCCACCGAAGAGATGCAAAGGGAGAGTATGGGGCCAGAGGATGGAGTGCAAGTGAAGGGAGAATAGTGGAACTGAGTAAAAAGGGTCCACTATGTGGGGCACAACAATGAAACAATGAAGGTGAACAAGACAGAAGAATGGTAATCCCACCAAAGAAAAGAGCAAGATATCCTCAAGGTGGGCATGCATTTGGACCACCACAAGAGTGACCCTGAGCTTCCAGTCACTGTCCTTTGAATTCTCCATCTTGTTCTCACTTGCTGACCACTCTTGATCTCCTGACCTGCACTGTTCCAGTGAAGCTCAACGCAAGCTCCAGGAACAACGCCTCATCTTTCCACTGGGAATTTACAGCTTCCCAGACACAACTCTGAGTTCAACAAGTAGGATCATAGCCTCTGTCCCCATTTTGTTTCGCATTTCTTTGTAGGTTTTGTTTCCCCTTGACTCTCTTGTTTAAGTGTTTTTTTTTCCTTTTTTTCTTTGGCTGTTCATGATTCTGCCATCTACACCTCCTCTAGAGTCAAGGTTTGTTTCTCTTCTTGGTCCATCACCACTCCCTTTTTACCAACATTTTCTCATTTCAACCTCCTGCCCTCTGCCCTATTGCAGATTCTTTGCTCTCTTTTCCCTGCCCTGCTCCCTATCATTTACTTAAAACAGATTACCATTTCTAACTTTTCCCACTCGTAATGAAAGGTGCTGAAACATTGACGCTGTTTTAAGTCTGCACAGAAACTGCCAGATCTGCTGAGTATTTCCAGCATTTTCTGCTTTCAATTAAACTAGCAGGTCAGGGGAGGGCCAGCTCAGGTGAATGAAAATAAATTCCAGCTGCAGCCATTCCAACATCTGGCTAAGCCCTCTCCTCAGCTTGTGAGCACATGGAGATTGACACAAGGACAGAAGCATGAGGGAGGGGAGGCGTAATCTTCGCTTGTGAGGCCCGGAGTACTCCTGCACTGGTGTTTTGGGCCTCTTCTGGTCATGCCTGAGAGGGCTCCCCTTCTGCGTGCTTCAGGACTCCAATGCCATCAGACTCTGTTGACAATAACACTTATATTTATAGAGAGCATTTAGAGGAATCCAATTGTCCCAAGAAGCATTAAAAAACTAAACGTGACAATTCACATAAGAGATATTCGGTCAGATGACCAAAAGCTTCATCAAAAAGGTAGGTTTTAAGCAGATGAAAGGAGAGAAGCAAGGAAGAGACAAATGGAGGTGTCAGGTAGGGTACTCCACAGTTTAGGGTCCAGGCAACTGAAGATGCTGCCACAATGGTGGAGTGATCAAAATTGGAAATGAGCTCAAGAGGCCAGAATTAGATCAGTGTAGATGTCTCAGATGTCTAGGAGCTGGCGAAGATAACAGAGATAATGAGGGAAAGGTCATGGGGGGGATTTGAAAATTCGAATGAGAATTTTAAAATCAAGATGTTGAGTGACTGAGACTCCAGTGTTACATCTCCCAACGGCTCCATAGTAAACTCAGACTCGGGAAAACTTGGTACATCTTTGTTACCACACAACAAAAAAGTTGACTACTTAACCAAAAGTAGTATTAAAATCAACATGTAACATACATTGAGACTAGAAAGGATGCCTTCAAAGCGGGGACGGAGTTACGCTTCCACGTCTGGCCCATGGTCTCACTATCTTCTTCCCCACCTCGCCTGACCTTTACACTGTGGTTTGTTTCACTGTGGGCCATACTAGGGGAGATGAACCCTGGATATAAATAGACTGATCAGCCCATAGTTTGGCTACATGAAAATCTGGCCAGAGCAGTGAGCCAGTGCTGCAGGCCGACGAGAAGGCTCTTAGACATTCCCAGTTGTTGGGAGTGGACAGAATGCAATGCTCCTTCTCCAACATACATGGCAAAAAAATTTTTTTTTTTTTAAATGACCTTTGAAAGATTTCCCTCTGAAGCTCACAAAGCTGTTACTAAACATTCATTAGTAACTTCCATACCACAGACTTACTCTTCCAAATGCCAAGGAAAAACAGTGTGGGTTGGAGAGGGAGGAATGGACAGTTGAACAGAGCAGTGGAGTGCATCCGCCTGTCGTATTTTCACACACATCTGGGGTTCTGCGCATTACTGACTCAGCAGCTGTTTTTGAACATATTCCCAAAAATGA
The DNA here is from genome assembly GCF_047496885.1 of Scyliorhinus torazame. Taxonomy (NCBI): domain Eukaryota; kingdom Metazoa; phylum Chordata; class Chondrichthyes; order Carcharhiniformes; family Scyliorhinidae; genus Scyliorhinus; species Scyliorhinus torazame. Next base: position 150,064,849 of record NC_092713.1, read on the forward strand.
ACTGTTTTTGTGCTCTCCCATGGAGCCGCTCAGGCTGAATCAGAGGGTTCGCTGTTTTATAACATTAGGAGTGTTTATTGCACATGCGGGGTACTGGAGCTACTGACTGAAAATAACTGACGATGTGAAATTCCTTTTGTTGAAGATTTTTCGATGCTTATTACTGGTACTTCAGGAATTTGGATCCACAACTGTCATTCAATGAAAACCATGAATGAGTGGTCTCTATTTTATAGATTTATTACTATCACGGCTTGTGTTTAATGGTCACATCAAACCCAGTGCTATTGGCTGTAAGCAGCCCTTGTGTCCACTATGATTGGATTAGAGTGTAAATGATATGGAATCCTTAGGATTGCGTCTCACTCCGTAGAGTGGAAAGTGTAATGTGCCGGTCCCGATTTCTGCGTCAAACTGGATTCTCCGCCCCGGCGCCAGCGCGCGATTTTGGCGTCAGGGTGCGGAGAATCCAGCACAGGATCTTGCGAGTTAGGGGGCGCGATTCTCCGCTCCCGCGCCGAAGTGCCCATGCCGTCGTGAACGCCGGCGCCGTATAACTGGCATCCCCCGTGCATGCGCGGGTTGGCCAGCGCCAAGCCGCGCATGCGTGGTTGCCGTCCTCTCCGAGTCCGCCCCACAAGAAGATGTCAGACGGATTTTGCGGGGCTGCGGAAGAAAGGAGGTCCTCCTTCAGAGAGGACGGCCCGACGATTGGTGGGCACCGATCGTGGGCCAGACCCCATTTGAGGCCCCCCCCCCCCGGTGCAGGATCCCCCCCCCCCAGCATTCCCGCGCTGTTCCCGCTGGCAGCGACCAGGTGTGGACGGCGCCGGGGGGGAACCCGCCATTTTGGCCTGGCCGCTCGGCCCATCCGGGCCTGAGAATAGCAGGGGTGCCGGAGAATCGCCATTTTGGGTGTCTCGGGCGATTCACCGGCCCGCGCAGCGGGGAACTTGACGGGGCCGTTCTCGCCGCTCAGGAGAATCGCGGGAGGGCGTCGGACCGGCGTCGCGGGAAATTCTGGCGACCCAGGCGATTCTCCCAACCGGCGCCGGAGTGGAGAATCCCGCCCAGGAGCTTTACTGACCCAGGCTTCCTGCTTCGCTGGTGGAAATCAATCCCCAAAACATGTGTGTGTCAAAAAACAATGCATGGTCTTGTTGATGCCCGATCAGAGAATGGACAAGAAGTTGCAGAAAACAAGGAACGACACATTCCTTTCCTCTCTTCAATACATAAAATAATAGTGATACCAACAAATTTCTTTCCAATCATTGGCTTCAAAATACTAGATCAAGTTTTGCCATTCAAACAGGTTCCCACCTAACCAAGCTGTTTTCTGACGAGGGGCGATTCAAACTTTAAAACACAAAGTTTGGAGGCTGCCAATGGCATGATTCAAATAACACATGATGCCAAATTGAAGTCTGTGATAGAAGAGCTGGGATCACAGAACTATCCTTGAGAATCACAGCCCATCAAGAGAGTCTGCTTTTGTTAGGCAAGCTCACTCCCTTAGATTCGGGCCTAAATTCATTTTCATGGAATGAAGCATAAGACTATTTTGGAACAGCTCTAATAAAGCTCTCTCATCTCATCATGGTACATTGTTAACCTATCACAGAGGAAAGACTTCAAGCAGTCTGGGCCGCTGCATCTCCCGCGGTGGCTTCCACCATGACACTACCGGAAAATCCCAGCCTTTATCTGTGAGAAATATCACTTACCGGCATTTAGCCAATCTCCAGGCTTTCACAAAACACAATTAACTGGATCGGTTTAATCACGTTATGAAATTTGTGTTTTAAAATAAATTAAGGGTGGGATTCTCCGTTAACCGACACCAAAATCAGGAAATGCGAATGGGTGGAGAATCGGTTCCGACGCCAAATTCGCAGCAGGCGCCAATTTGATGGCAAATCGCAATTCTCCATCACCTCGACAGCTGCGTCAATGCGTTCCGGAATGCACGTACAGTATCACCATTTGCATATCATTCACGGGCCCAACCCGGTATTCTCCGGGGCCTCCGTGATTCTCCATCTCCAATGGGCCGAGTTCCCGATGGCTTTTAAAAAATCATGAAACCGGCGTCATGGCTGATGAAGAAGAGAGAGAGGAGGTAGGCCCGGAGAGGAGCGACTGTGGACTGCAGGGCCCAACACTGGACAGGCAGGCTGGGGTGGGGAGGGGGAAACACGGGGAACAGCCCGAGTAGCCAGGGCGATCCCCCATGGAATTGGGGCAGTGTCCAGGCATGGATGATCATTGCCGCGGCCTGCAAGGCAGCCATTTTGCTGCGCACCACATTGACCACCCACCCTGGCCCCTGGTTCTGTAGAATGACACCGATCCCCCACCCCAACACCACCACCCTCCCCCACCCCCACCCGGCCTCCATTCACCGTCATCCCAAACCCACACACCCTCACTCCCACCCACCTCCCCTCCCCCCGGCCAACCCCCACCTGCAATCCTCTCACACCCAACAGACTGAGAACCGAGGCAGGTTGTAATGGTGGCAACAGGTGTTTACTGTGAACGGACATATACAGATTCATGACCTCGCCTCTATAATTAAACTGTGCCCCGCACCCATGCCAACTTAATTAGTGTCTAATTTCCTGGCCCTATGGGCCCTAACACTACGTGGATCTCCAGATGGTCCATCAGGAATGGAAGTGGCCTGCTGTGATTCCTGCGCTGCAACCTGGGTCCCGGTTGGCGGGAATCTTCTGGGGCGACCGGGCCTGGATGGGTCCGGCTGCCGCTCGGGTGCTCTTGGTGGCGTGGTGCCACCCCATTCTGCCTGCTGCCCACCAGGTGCACCAGGAAGGGGGGTGTCCGAGGTGCTGAGGTGTTCCGGCACCTCCCCTGCGGGAGCCACCGGCTTAGGCCCCATCAGTTCCTCCTCCTTCGGGGTGCTTGATGGCCCCCGGGCAGCTTCATGGGATGGGGGAATGCAAGGGGAGCTATCCCCTGAGGCACCCTCGCCACCTGGCACTGCCAGTCCTGGAGTCCCGCTCTCGCCTTGATCAGGGTCCGCACGCTCGTGGCCATGGAGCACAGGGAGTGGGCCAACTCCATCTGGGACTGCACCATATCATGCTGCGACTGTGCCATCACCTTCTGGGTTAGTGTCACTTCAGCCAGTGACTGTGCCATCTCCCTCTGGGACTGGGCCACCTCCTTTCTGTCTGTGTCACGTTAGCCAACGCCTGGGCAATGCTGCCGACGTTCCCAGCCATGGCCTGCTGTGACTGGGCCATGCTCAGGAGCGCCACTGCGATTTCCAGGTGGCTCTAAGACTTGGTGGCCTGTGAGGCGGCAACCCTATCCTGAGTCTCGGCCAGCGCCTGCACAGAATGCCCCAGACCTTGGACATGCCGATCCAGAGCGGAAACCACCTCCCCCAATGCCTGCACCATGGATGCCACCTGCGCAGTGTTGGTCTGGGTGTCACGCATTGGCGGCACCACCTCCTGCTGCTGCATGCGGTTGGGCCCCTCCAACTGCACTTACAGGCGCTGGATGCTCGCCTACACCCCTCATATAGTCCCTGGCTCTGCGACTGCATCTCCACTATGGAATGGACTGTTTGTTCCAAAAGCTCGAGACCTGTCTGGATGGCAGCTAGTCCCTGGGGTTTGCCTGCCATTCGACCATCCACCCCCTCGGGTGCTCCTATGTCCACCTTATAGTGCGCACCAGATAGTGCCCCAGGATCGTCTTCACTAAAGTGCCCAACCGAGGTGAGTGTCTCTGGGATGTGGAGGGTATTGGATTTAGCTGTGACGGGAAATCACTGTCATCCTCCGACCCGAGCTCCGGGGTCGCCTGAGTCTCGGGCAGAGGGCCTGTGTCCGAGCTGCTCTCCTCGTCAGTGCTCGGCTCACATGTGGCACAGGCTGGGGGAGGGGGACGTCAGATGGGCCCACCCCATTACCAGCAGGTCCTGTAAGACACAAGACAAGAGGCATGATTAGACCGCTGGCTGGGGGGGGGTGGGGGTGGGGGTGTTAGTGGGGGCGAGGGCTGGTGGCGTTGGCATCAGGGTGGTGTGGGGGTGAGGGTGGTGTGGGGCTGAAGGTGTGGGGGGGTCTGGGGGCGGTTTGCACACGTGGCTCGGGGAACTAAGCGGGATCTCACTTCCCTGCCCATAGCTCCCATTCCTCCGGGCCGCCAACCAGCTCCAGGGCCCTCTGCTCGACAACAGTGAGGGGCCGCGATACCCCTCTGTCTTCTTCCGCTCCCGGCGGTTGTGTGCGGCCTCCTCCTAGGGGGGCGGGGGGAACAGAAAACGACAGTGTTAGACAGTCCGACACATGCTACATAGGGGTGGGGGTAGCTGACGGCTTCAGTGGCCAGGGCACCTGGTCATGGCACCCGGTATGGGTACCAGCATGTGGGGCAGGATGGGGGTTCGGCCGTCCACTTGGTAGGGGTGGGGGATGGGACAAGTTGGGGGGGGGGGGTTTCGGGCTACGGGTGTGTGGGACACGGGTTACATCCAGGGGCATAGTACTGTCTACTTACCCTGGCCGGCCTGAGGAGGTCGAGCAGTTTTTTCCAGCACTGCCAACCCGCCTGGACAGAGTTGCCCACGGCGCTGATGGTCTCTGACACCTGCGCCAAGGCACAGTGAACGGAGGCTGCTGGCAACCGCCTTCCCGCATCCTCCGCTCCTCCACCGCATCCAAGAGGGTCTCCAGCTCAGCATCTGTAAACCTCGGGGCTACCCTCCTCACTGCCATCTTGTTGACTGGGATGGTGTGTGTGGGGAGTGAAGTGTGTATATGCGGTTGCAGCTTGTCAGCCTTTGAATGTGAATCGCGAAACCCGCAAACCTGGCATTGTTTCCCATTAGAATCGATTGTGTTTCACGTGGCGTCGGTGCTAGCCCCTTAGCAGTATCGGAACCAGTCCAGGTGTGGCGCCAGTTTTACTGTTGTTACAGTCCACACATTCTGCGTTGGCATCAACACTTAGTCTCAGAAACAGAGAATCCCGGCCCACGATTTTAAACGGCAGATGAAAACTTTCTCAAAAATATAATTTGAGCAATTTGATTGGTTCGTGAATATGTCATGAATGAAATCTAACTTGCTGATTTGGAGTTTTCCCATTATAACCTTTACACTGAGTTCATTAAGTGTGCCATGGTGATCTATAGATTTCCTGGTCTGAAATATAGGCACCGGGTGAAATGGAAGTGACAGAAGCCCTGACTGTGCACCAGACTTTGCTCTATTTATAATGATTCAGAGGTTCGAATAGAAACTGTGTGGATGGGACCAGCTATTCAATCTGGGCAGAGCCATTTTTCTGTGCTGCTATTAGTTCGTGATAAAATGAAAGACTGAGATTTTGCTGGATAGGAAATCAATATTACTGGTTACACAAGCTAAAGGTTCATGTCATATGAATCCCATCTCTCCACATTGTCTTTGACAAAGGGTGTCTATCCTTCGTTCTGCTTCCTGAAATGGTTAAATATTTTAATCATTAAGGATTGGAAAGAAAGTTGTCTGGCTCTTTGTCTTAGAAGACGAATAGTCTCCAGGTGGCCAGCCTAGGTTATGATATGCAGATAGCCTTTGTAGAGTTCTCTTTGAATTTGGTCTCTGCAGACCGCAGGGAGTCATTGGTGACTTTTCAGAGATAACAAGGTGTAGGTCTCCTCGATAGTGCCATAGTTGCTCCTATTGTTCGAGGGCCACAGACCTACACAGCTTCAGCCATTTGAAAAGTTCTGTCCAGATTTGTTTTCAATTTTATAAATAGGCATGAGGATATCTATATAAATTTTATAAAACAATATAAGTTGAGATTCATAAATTCATAAAATATTTACAGCACAGAAGGAGGCCATGCGGCCCATTGTGTCCATGCCAGTCAACAAAGATATGACTACACTAATCCCATTTTCCAGTGTTAGGCCCATAGCCCTGAAGGTTATGGCAACACAAATGAATATCAAACTACTTCTTAAATGTTATGAGTGTTGTTGACTCAATGGCCCTTTCAGACAGTGAGTTCCAGACTCCCACCATCCTCTGGGTGACAAAATTTCTCCTCAACTCCCCTCTGAGCCTTCGCGCACTGACCTTAAACCTACACCCACTAGTTATTGATCTCTCTAATAATGGTAAAAGTGCCTTTCTATCTACCCTATCTATGCTCCTCATAATCTTACACACCTCTATCAGGTCCCATATCAACGTTCTCTGCTCCAAGGAAAATGGCTCCAGCCTATTCAAGCATTCCTCATTGCTCAGACCCTCCAACTTAGGCAGCATCCTGGTAAATCTCACCAATGTAATCAAATGCTTCCTATAATATGGTGACTATAATTGCAGTAGTGGCCTAACCAGAGTTTTATACAGCTCCAGCATAACCTCCCTACTCTAATATTCCATGCTTCAACTAATAAAGGCAAGTATCCCATATGCCTTCTTAACCACATTATCTACCTGCCCTGCCACCTTCAAGGATCTGTGCATATGAATATGAACCCAAGGTCCCTTGATCGCCAGTATTCTCCAGGGTCTTAGTCTCCTCACATCAAGTCAAGTGGTGACAAAGGCCATACTGAGAGTTTCAGTGGTGGATGGGTTGAGTGAGGAAGAATCCTGCAGGGGCTGAAGATGACAATCAATAGGGTCAGAAATTCAGCTCAAGGTTGAATGGGATATAAGAATTGTGAATACGTACTTAGAATACTGGCATGCAAGACATCATTGACGAAATACTCTATGGATAGGTCAACCATCATTGATTTTTTAAAAACAAAATCATTGGTGACAAGCCTCAATCCGTGAACTGGGAATGAAGTATATGGATCCGCCTACTCTTCATATTTCTGAGCTGCCATTAATCCTCTGAAATCTGATGGCCACGGCCCATGCAGCTGATGTACTGACAAACAGGAAGTAGAGGAAAGTGATTATCACAATTCATTTAGAAAAGAAATCTGGAATTGGAAGCTTATCCCAGTACCGGTGCCATGAAACTATCATCAATTGTGGTAAAACCCCATCTGGCTCACTAATGCCCTTTAGGGAAGGAAATCTGCCATCCCTACCTGGTCTGGCCAACATGTGACTCCAGACCCACAGTAAATTGGTCGACTCTTAACTGCCCTCTGAAATGGCTAAGTAAGCCACTTGGTTCAAGGACAATTAGGGCATTTAAGGATGGGTAAACAAATGATGCCCATATCCTATTATTTTTTTATAAACAGTGAAATTGATGTGTACAGGGTATGCACACCATTCACACACTGTCTCGCATAAAGAAATTACATAAATATACAGCAATGTAGAGAGCAGGCCCTTTGAGTCTTCTCCACCATTCATTATCATTGTGTCTGATCATCCAACGCAGTATCCTGTTCTCACTTTCCTCCCCATATCCTTTGATCCCTTTAGCCCCAAGAGCTATAGCTAACTCCTTCTTGAAAACATACAATGTTTTGGCCTGAACTGCTTTCTGCGGTAGCAAGTTCCATAGGTAATACCTTTGGACTGGAGCTCCTTTTGTAACACTCACCCAAGTAACTCAGGGCTTCCTTATCCCAGGGCCAGGTGGCAGCTCCCGCCAGCTCCTCCCGCACCGAGTTCGCAAAATAGACATTCAGGTACATAGATCCATTGATCTGCAGTGTCTCCTTCAGTTCCTTCACACTCATGTAGGTCCTACGCAATGAAAAATAAAAGCTTAGAATTCAGTCAGCTTCAGACAATTTGGTTAATTCACCAAACATAGGCATTGACCTCCAGACACTAACGTTTGGATTATAAAATCAAAATGGGTTATTCCAACCCTGTAAAATCTCATTGGAAAAATCACACAGGACTTTGGGCATGAAAAAGGAACGAGGGGCTCAAGAAAAAACAGTTAGAGGGACAATATTAAGACTAATGGCTCAGGGTTCTTAATGTGATTCACACAACTGACCCTATGTTCGCAGAATGAGATGGGAGCCAGAGGGATAGACCACTGATGGGGGTTTTCCTTCATTATCCACCATAACTCCTCTGGCAAACAATCAGTGGTATCCCCGGAGGAGTGGCAGAAACCTTCTTCACTGGGATTTCTGCGGAATCCCAGTAAACAATCTGGAGAAGCCTCACAGTAAAACAAAAATCAGTCCCAGAGCATTTCACATGTGCTGCGCACACAGGCGAGTGAACACAAATGTAAGTCAACTTAGATCAAAGTGAAGTTATAAATCAGAGAAATGTTTTCCCCTTTCAACCCTAGTCCTGCACAGAGTGATGGGTGACTGGAACAGGCTCAAATAAAATAAAACAAATGCTGATCAAAGGCACGAATGTGCACAATCGGTCACATGCCGCTCCTGAATTGACCAGGCTTGAACCTAGGACTTCTCAGATCCGTGTGCCTCAGCCACTTAAAGGGTAAACTCGCTGGGTCTTCAGCAGAGCTTGGAAGATCTATTTGGGGCCTGGAGTGTGCTGATGAGGCGTTTCAGCGTCTTTGCCATGTCTAGTTAGCAGCCAGCTGGAAAAGTATCCAGTGGTCTCATGACGAAGAATCTAAGAAAACACTAAAAGACCAATTAATCTGGTTTTAATGGTGTTTCATTGCAGTTGCTTGTCCTTGAATAGCATCATAGATCTTCAGAGGACATCATCAATGGGCAGACTAGGCTTCGTTTCAACATCGCAGCTCAAGGTCAGTACCGTCCTCAGTGCTGCACTAAATGCCAGCCTAGACTATGTGCTGAAGCCCTCGCACCCACAGTTTTTCCACCATGGAGATATAAGAGTGCTGCCAAGAGAGCCACAATTGTCACATATGGAGCACAGACCTTCTCCATCAGATCTGGAAGAGGTGATCTATGTGTGTTTTCAGATGGTTTGGATTAAAAGGCCTCATCAGAGTGACGATTCAACCAATGTTACGATTGGATCACAATGACGCCCGAATGTTTGGAACAAGTTATGTTTTTCAGCGAGTTATTCAAACTTGTCACTGGACCATAAGCTGCAAGTATTCAATCTGGCCTCTGTCTTTCATGCCCCCAATGTTGAGTAATTCAACCAAGAAAGCGTTTCCTATAATGCCGGTTTTGGCAGGAGATGAAATCTCAAGCAGGTTGTGGTACATTTCTCTGGAAAACAAAGACTGAGACCTGATGAACACTTTCAAATTATGAGGGGGTTCTATAGAATTATAGAATTTATAGTGCGGAAGGAGGCCATTCGGCCCATCGAGTCTGCACCGGCTCTTGGAAAGAGCACCCCACCCAAGGTCCACACCTCCACCCTATCCCCATAACCCAGTAACCCCACCCAACACTAAGGGCAATTTTGGACACTAAGGGAAATTTATCATGGCCAATTCACCTAACCTGCACATCTTTGGACTGTGGGAGGAAACCGGAGCACCCGGAGGAAACCCACGCACACACGGGGAGGATGTGCAGATTCCGCACAGACAGTGACCCAAGCCGGGAATCGAACCTGGGACCCTGGAGCTGTGAAGCAATTGTGCTATCCACAATGCTACTGTGCTGCCCTATAATCCCTATAATTGGGATGTAGAGAGACTGTGACATAAATAAGGTGACATGAATATAAGACAGACACTAACAATGCAAATTTCAGAATGATAGAATAATGCAGTAGACAAGGTGGCCAAAAATCAATCCACGTGCCTGTGCCAGCTGTTTGGTGGAGCTCTCCAATTAATCTCAGGTCACTGCTCTTTCCCTGCAGCCCTGTTCATGTATCGATCCAATTCACTTTTGAATGTTAGTACTGAATGTGCTTCCTATCAGACATTGCATTCCACACCACAGGAATTTCCTGTATTATAAATATCTTTCCACTTTGCGACTCTAATTTTTCAGTCACTCATCTTCAACGTATATTCTCTGGTTCATTTAATCAAGCAAAACCATTCATGAACAATGCTGTCAAGTCTCCTCTTAACCTTCGCTACTAAAAGGAAAACAAACCCAGTTTCTTCAAACTCTCCACGTGACAGTAGCCCCTCACCCCAAGTACCATTCTAGCAAATGTTTTCTGCATCCTCTCCAAGTCATTGACATCTTGGGCGAAATTCTCCCAAAACGGCGCGATGTCCGCCGACTGATGCCAAAAACGGCGCCAATCAGACGGGCATCGCGCCGGCCGAAAGGTGCGGAATGCTCCGCATCTTTGGGGGCCGAGCCCCAACATTGAGGGGCTAGGCCGGCGCCGGAGGGATTTCCGCCCCGCCAGCTGGCGGAAATGGCGTTTGTTGCCCCGCCAGCTAGCGCGGAAATGCGGCTCATGCGCGGGAGCGTCAGCGGCCGCCGACAGTTTCCCGCGAATGTGCAGTAGGGAGAGTCTCTTCCCCCTCAACCATGGTGGAGACCGTGGCGGAGGCGGAAGGGAAAGAGTGCCCCCACGGCACAGGCCCGCCCGCGGATCGGTGGGCCCCGATCGCGGGCCAGGCCACCGTGGGGGCACCCCCCGGGGTCAGATTGCCGCGCGCCCCCCCCAGGACCCCGGTGCCCGCCCACGCCACCAGGTCCCGCCGGTAAATACCAGCTTTGATTTACGCCGGCGGGACAGGCAATTTCTGGGCGGGACTTCGGCCCATCCGGGCCGGAGAATTGAGCGGGGGGTCCGCCAACCGGCGCGGCCCGATTCCCGCCCCTGCCCAATCTCCGGTACCGGAGACTTCGGCGGGGGTGGGGGCGGGATTCACGGCGGCCAACGGCCATTCTCCGACCCGGCGGGGGGTCGGAGAATGACGCCCCCGGGGGGTGCCCCCACGGTGGCCTGGCCCGCGATCGGGGCCCACCAATCCGCGGGCGGGCCTGTGCCGTGGGGGCACTCTTTCCCTTCCGCCTCCGCCACGGCCTCCACCATGGCAGAGGCGGAAGAGACTCTCCCCATGCGCATGCGCGGGAAACTGTCGGCGGCCGCTGACGCTCCCGCGCATGCACCGCATTTCCGCGCCAGTTGGCGGGGCACCAAACGCCATTTCCGCCAGCTGGCGGGGCAACAAACGCCATTTCCGCCAGCTGGCGGGGCGGAAATCCCTCCGGCGCCGGCCTAGCCCCTCAATGTTGGGGCTCGGCCCCCAAAGATGCGGAACATTCCGCACCTTCGGGCCGGTGCGATGCCCGTCTGATTGGCGCCATTTGTGGCGCCAGTCGGCAGACATCGTGCCGTTGGGGGAGAATTTCGCCCCTGGTTCGGAAAACAAAGGTGGATGTAAGGAATTTATTTTTGCATTGGTAAACATTAGAAATCTGCATAGTTGTTCATGCTTCTATGCTTGGAAAGGCAAAACCTATAGTTAGATTTATGCTGGGCAAAGATGTTGGTATGTTTGGGGGTTGGTTCAGTCCCAACTGTGTTTCAATTGTGCTTACAGAGGGCTACGATGTGAAGAGCCAACACAAGTAGGTTTAGCAGCAGGAGGCCATTTCCCGAGGGAAGGGCTTTACTTTGTTCTTATCTTTAACTGAAGCCAGAGCAGTTGGAACCAGGGCATTGAGGAGTAAACAGCTCTCACCTCCACCAGGAGAAGCTGGACAGGGAGTTGCATAGATTCATGCTTCCTAAGGAACAAGTTAAAGTTCAGATTGTCAGGGAATTAGGACAGAAAGACTGTCTAAGAAGTCTGGAGTTAAGTAATAATAATAATAAGCACTTATTGTCACAAGTGGGCTTCAATGAAGTTACTGTGAAAAGCCCCGAGTCACCACATTCGCCCTGGCGGTATTGTTCAGAGGAATTCAAGGTAGAGTAAACTGAGTGTTCTGAGTTAAAGAGAGAATCGCAGTAACTAGATTTAAAGTGGGAGAGCAGATTGGAGGTAAATTAAACATTTGGGGCGGAATTCTCTAATCCCGCGGCAGAGTGTCCACGCCGTCGTAAATGCCGTCGCGTTTTACGACGCCGTGAACGGGTCGACTCGACGACTAATTCTGACCCCTACAAGGGGCCAGCATGGTACTGGAGCAGTTCACGCCGCTCCAGCTGCTGATCCCGGCGCGAACTGGATGCCACGGGATCCGCGCATGCGCAGTGGGGCTGGCACCAACACGCACATGCGCAGTGGCGCTGGCGCCAATGCACGCATGCGCAGTGGCTTCCTTCAACCCGCCGGCCCCGACACAACATGGCACAGGACTGCAGGGACCGGCGCATAGGAAAGGAGGCCCCCAGCCAGAGAGGCTGGCCTGGCGATCGGTGGGGTCCGATCGCGGGCCAGGCCACATGAGAGGTCTCCCCCGGGGTAGGACCCTCACTCGCCCCCCACAGGCTGCCCCCCCGACCCTTCCACGCCGAGGTCCCACCGGCTGAGAACAGGTGTGGACGGCACCATCGGAACTCGGCCTTTTCACGACGGCCATTCGGCCCATCCCGGGCCGACAATCAGCGGGCTGGCAGCGCAGAGCGGCCCCCAACCAGCGCCGCGCCAACCACGCCAGAGCAAATGGCATGGCGGCGTGACGCAATTCGCGCCGGTCGCAGGGTTTCTCCGGCCCGCCCCGGGCTGAGAGAATCCCGCCGCTGATGTCAATTTAATACAATCTGGGAATTAAGAGTTAAAACAATTGTTTTGAGTTAAAGAAAGAATCACAGTAACTAGATTTCAAGTGGGACAGCAGATTGGAGGTAAATTAAACATTTGATGTCAATTTAATACAGTCTTAGAATTGAGAGTTAAAACAATTGTGAGCAGTTTGCACAGCCATCAAGGCAAATAAATCCTAAACGGGTTGGTGTGAAATCCTGGACTGGATTCACTGTTAACAGTGGAGCAGAAGCATTGTTTGAAAATATAATTTGTAGAACCTGGATTGAATTTCAGAATGCAACCTACTAAGGGAAAGCATTATTATGACAGAGAATTTTAAAATGTGTTTTTGGGAGTGAAGTGTGGAAACTCATGTGACAATCATCGGGGGGGATTCTGAGGAGAAAGTCACAGATACTAATTTGGGTATATTTGACCACAGTCATCTTGACTGCTTGAGAAGGACTTTATGTCTTAATGAGAACACTGTACCTTAACATAATAATATTTATTTTTATCTTTATTAGTGTCACAAGTAGGCTCACATTAACATTGCATTTAAGTTACTGGGAACATCCCCTAGTCACCACACTAAGGCGCCTGTTCAGGTACACTGAGGGAGAATTCAGAATGTTCAATTCACCTGACAGGCACATCTTTTTAATCCATATTTATTCCTATTTGGCGTAAGAGTAGCAAGGGAACTGTGGCAAAACCATGGCTTACAAGGGAAATTAGAGATAGTATTAGGTTCAAAGAAGAGGCATACAAATTAGCAAGAAAAGGCAATAAACCTGAGGATTGGTAACAGTTTGAAATTCAGCCACGGCAGACCAAGGGATTGATTAAGAATGGGAACATACAATATGAAAGTAAGCTGGTGGTAGACATAAAAACTGACTGTAAACGTTTCTACATGTATATAAAGAGGGAAAGATTGATAAAAACTAATGTATATCCTTTTCAGTCAGAAAGGGGGGAATAGGTACGGCACGTGGCATAGTGGTTAGCACTGCTGCCTACAGCATTGAGGACCCGAGTTCGAATCCCAGCCCTGGGTCACTGTACATGTGGAGTTTGCACATTCTCCCAGTGTCTGTGTGGGTTTCACCCCCAAAGCCCAAAGATGTGCAGGGTAGGTGGATTGGCCACGCTAAATTGCCCCTTAATTGAAAAAAAAAATTGGGTACTCTAAATTTATTTTTTAAATAAAGGAGAAAAAAAGAAAGGGGGAATTCATAACAGGGAACAAAGAAATGGCTGAGGAACTAAATTCATACTTTTCTTCTATCTAGAGGATTTGAGGATAGGAATAGGGACGTTTTACTGCAATTGTATAGGGCATTAGTGAGGCCACACCAGGAGTATTGTATGCAGTTTGGTTGTCCTCACCTGAGGAAGGATGTTCTTGTAGTGGAGGAGTGCAGTGATAGTTTACTAGGGCAGTAATCTCAGGATTATTCCCCATGCCACGTGCTGCTGAGGGTTGGCACAGTTGGACACGTGGCTAAAGAGCTTGTGTAGGAAGGAGGGCTTTAGATATATGGATCACTGGAATGTCTTCTGGGGAAGGTGGGACCTGTACAAGAAGGACAGGTTGCACTTGAACTAGAAGAGCAGCAATACCCTGGGCAGGAGGTTTGCTAGTGCCGTTCGGGAGGGTTTAAACTAGTGTGGCAGGGATGTGGGAACCGGAACAGCAGGCCAATAAGTATAGAGTCTGGGGAAAGAAGTGAGATTGAGATAAACATAGCGCAGAGTAAGAGCAGACAGGGGGAAGCCGCAGGACTCAGTGGGACTGTAAGTCTGGAGAGCGTTTGTTCAATGCAAGAAATATAAAAGGTAAAACAGATGAACTGAAAGCCTGGATTATGGCATGGCATTATGATGTAATTGCAATTACGGAGACATGGTTAAAGGAGGAACAGGACTGGCAGCTTAACATTCTGGGATATCGTTGTTTTAGACGGGACAGGAGGGGAAACAAAAGTGGTGGTGAGTTGCATTGGAGGGATCTTGGAGTGAGGCACTATGGGGGGGAAGTCAGGAATTAGAAGGGTGAAATCACAATGTTTGGAGTGTACTATAGACCTCCCAACAGCCCACAGGAGACAGTGGAGCAGTTGTGTAGTCAGATACTGAAAAGGTGTGGAAGAAAGCAGGGTAGTTGTGATGGCCGATTTTAACGTCCCCCATATTGCCTGGGAATCCCTTACAGCCAGAGGCTCAGATGGAGAGCAATTTGTCATATGTGGCCAGGAGTTGACAATCCAACCAGGGAGGGGGCCATATTAGACTTGGTATTGGGGAATGAGCCAGGCCAGGTGATTGATGTTTCAGTGGGGGAGCATTTGGGGCTTAAGCGACCACAATTCCACAAGATTTTGAGTAGTCATGGATAAGGACAAGAGTGGCCCACGGGTGAGGGTGCTTAATTGGGCAAGGACAATTACATCCAAATTAGACAGGAACTGTTAATGTGTATTGGGAGTGGCTATTTGAGGGCAAATCCACAGCTGACACGTGGGGGCTTTTAAAGCCAGTTGATTGTAGTGCAGGACAGGCATGTCTCCACAAAAATGAAGGATAGAAATGGCAGGATTCGGGAACCATGGATGACAAGGGAAATGGTAAGCTTAGTCAAAAGGAAAAATGAAGCACACGCTAGGTCTAGGCATCTAAAAACTGACGAAGCCCGTGGGGAGTACAGTGAAAGTAGGAAGGAACGTAAACATGGAATTAAGAGGGCTAAAAGGGGCCATGAAATGTCTTTAGCAAACATGGTCAAGGAGAATCCCAAGAGTTTTATGCATATATTAGGAGCAAGAGGGTAGCAAGAGAAAGAGTAGGCCCACTTAAGGACATGGAGGGAAATTATGCGTGGAACCACAGGAAGTGGGTGAAATCCTTAGTACTTTTTATTGGCATTCACCAGGGAGAAGGACATGACGGATGTTGAGGTCAGGGATAGGTGTATGAACTCTCTTGAGGACATCAATATCAAGGGAGGAAGTATATAGTATCCTAAATTACATTAAGGTAGACAATCCCAGGGGCCGGATGGAGAATCAAATTACATTGTAAATGGCAGAACGCTCAGGAACATTAACATACAAAGGGATCGGGGTGTGCAGGTCCATAGTTTCCTAAAATGGCAACACAGGTGGCCAAGGTGATTAAGAAGGCATATGGCATGCTTGCATTCAGGGCATTGAGTACAAGAGTTGGGAAATCATGTTGCAGCTATATAATACCTTGGTTTGGCCGCATTTGGAGTATTGCATGCAGTTCTGGTCACCACATTATCAGAAGGGCATGGAAGCTTTGGAGAGAGTGCAAAGAAAGTTCACCAGGATGTTGCCTGTTCTCAAGGGTGTTGGCTATGAGGAGAGGTTGAATAAACTAGGATTGTTTTCACTGGAAAGACAGAGGCTGAGGTCTATAAAATTATGAGAGGCACAGACAGGGTGGATAGTCAGAGGCTTTTTCCATGGGTGGAAGTGTCAATTACAAGGGGGGCACAGGTTTAAGGGAGATTTTCGGGGTACGTTTTTCACGCAGAGTGGTGGGAGCCTGGAACGCGCTGCCAGAGGATGTGGTGGAAGGAGGCACATTAGCAACATTTAAGAGGCATCTGGATGGGTACATGAACAGGGAGGAAATAGAGGGCTATGGACCGAGTAAGGGCAGAAGGTTTTTTTTTAGTTAGGGCATCATGATCGGAACAGGCTTGGAGACCAAAGTGCCTGTTCTTGTGCTGTACTTTTCTTTGTTCTCTTTATTCTGCTACCAGGCTGATTCCTGGGATGGCGGGACTGTCATATGAGGAGAGACTAAGTCCATTATATTCAATGGAGTTCAGAAGAGTGAGAGGAATCTCACAGAAACTTTAAAAATTCTAACAGGATTAGACAGGGTAGATTCAAAAAGAATGTTCCCGATGTTGGGGGAGTCCAGAACTAAAGGTCATAGTTTGAGGATAATGGGTAAACCTTTTAGGACTCAGGTGGTGGAGGAGGCTCAAAGGGCTGAATGCCCTCCTTCTTCTATTTTCTCTGCACGTTTATCTTTAAATCCGTGTGTATTTGTTAAGCTAAGGGGGGAATAATAATCCAACTTTTCATGTTTAATAAATCTGTTTTCCTTGTTGTCAAACTAATTAGCGGTCCTGTGACTCTGTTCCTCCACATTTTATTAACAAAAGTTACAGTCTATTGAACCAGAGTTCCATTCTGGGATCTTCCCATCCAGTTATAACACCACCTGAATTGTAGCAAAAGTAGGGGCTCGTCCGGGATTTCAAAATGTGGAGAAAGGGTTATTAGATACTGATTAATAGGATGTTGGGATACTTTGAAACATGGAAAGCGAGTTACTGGTTGCTGAATAGTAAAAGGTGTTCTGGAATTTATTGTTAAATGGTGGGATCTGTCAATTCTTAAAAAAAAATAAGTGGGGTACTGGAAAAAGGAATTGGAGTTACTGTGAAGTGTATTGTACAGGTTGGAAAACCAAGTGGCAGTGAAATTTGCTCAGACTTTCTCTGATCTAACACTGACTGGTTTACAGATAGTAACCAAGAGTCAGTGAATTAAATTGGCAGAGAAATTAAAATCTGATATTATTGGAAGCATAGTGAAACATTTAAAATTGCAAGAGTTATCATAAAGACAATGTGAGGAAATTGAATTAGCTAAAATTCAATTACAAATGAAACAATTAGAAATGAAGGAAAAAAGAAATAGAAATGAAAAAAACCTGGATGAGCTAAGCAGGAAAAGCAAAAAGAAAGAGAGCTTTTCAAAAGAATATTGATGTGGAAATGGAAAGATGAGCAAGGGAAGACAAAAAGGGGAGACAGGGGGCTGGATTCACCATTTTTCAGGCAAAATGCCGATGCCGGGGTGGGAATTGTGGCGTTTTACGATGCCAAAATCGGCGCCGAACTCTCACCGATCCTGTGGACCAGTGAGGAGCTCGCAGTCACGCTGAGTAAAACTCACGGCTCCCACGATAAAACATGGCGCCGGCCATGCACGGACCTGATCCGCAAAATAGTGTGCACCCTGGCCACCCCCCACCAGTCCCCACAGCCCTCGTGGAAGCCTCCCCAGCCAGCAGCATGGCTTCCGGCCGACTGTGATGGCACTGGACACAGTCCGCAGCTGCCACACCGGGTTCCCGACCACTGAGACCACACGTCCCCCGCGAGGTCGGGAACTCAGCCCATCGGGGGCGGAGCATCGGGCGAGGGCATTCAGATGATGCGCCAATGCCGTTCAAATAGTGCGCAAAGCGATGACGCCATTTCAGAGGGGGCAGAGGCTAGAAAACCGGCATCAAATGTCAGCACCCCCGCTGGAAGGGATTCTGTGCCCGATTGCCAATTACAATATCAGCATCGGGGAACGATGAATCCTACCCAGGGAATTTCAACATAACATGTGGGAAGTTAAAGCAGAGACACAAGAGCAGGTTGAGAAAGGAAGTAGTTCTACACATGAGCCTAGTGGGGGAAATGTTTGAATTTATACAAGCTTTCTTAAAATTTGAGCAAAATGATGTGGAAACAATGGGCGGGATTCTCCCCTACCCGGCAGGGCAGGCCATGCCGGCGCCGAGGAGTGGAGTGAACCACTCCAGTGTCGGGCTGCCCGGAAGGTGCGGAATCCTCCACACCTTCAGGGGCTAGGCCAGCGGCGGCGGGATTGGCGCCGCACCAGCCGGCACGGAAGGGCTTGGCTCCGCGCCAACTGGTGACGAAGGGCCTCCGCCGGCCGGCGCGAGTTGGCACATTCACGGGAGCGCCAGCATATGCCGGCGTCATACCAGCGCATGCGCAGGGGGGTTCTTCTCCGCGCCGGCCATGGCAGAGATTGACAGCAGCCGGCGCGGAGGGAAAGAGTGTCCCAGCGGCACAGGCCCACCCACGGATCGGTGGGCCCTGATCACGGGCCAGGCCACCGTGGGGGCACCTGCTGGGGCCAGATCCCCCTGTGCCCCCCCCGAGGACTCTGCAGGCTGCCCGTAGAGCCAGGTCACGCCGGTAGGGACCTGGTTTGATTTACGTCGGCGGGACTGGCCGAAAACGGGTGGCCGCTTGGCCCATTGCAGGCCGGAGGATTGCAGGGGGGTCCCGCCGACTGGCGCAGTGCGATTCCCACCCCTGCCAAACCCCAGCGCCGGAGAATTCGGCAGCCGCGGCGGGGCGGGATTCACGCCGCCCCCCCGGTGATTCCCACACATTATTTATTTTGAAATTGTACCTAAACAGATGAAATGAGCAAAAGATATTTGCACATTACTTTTGCAAAGTAGATTGATAGGAGAGATAGTGAGATGTATCTGTAGATTATGATGGAGTAAAGAAAGCTATCCATAGTGCAGATGCGCAGGTTCCTGAGGGGTACACGCAGAAATTTCAAAATGCAAGAAAACAGCCAGGACAAACTCACATTGAATTCAAAAGGGTGAAGCAAAATAATTTTGACCATTGGATTCGGCTGTTAAAGATAGAGAATACGGGCGGGATTCTCCAATCCCGTGGCAGAGTGTCCACGCCGTTGTAAACGCCGTCATGTTTTACGATGGCGTGAACGGGCCGCTCCCACGACTAATTCTGGCTTCTACAGGGCGCCAGCACAGCGCTGGAGTGGTTTGCACAGCTCCAGCTCAGATCCTGGGGCAAACTGTGCGCCGTGGGATCCGCCCATGTACAGTTGCACCGGCGCCAACGAGGACATGCGCAGTGGCACCGGCGCAAATGCGCGCATGCGCAGTGGCCTCCTTCAACGCGCTGGCCCCGATGCAACATGGAGCAGGACAACAGGGGCCGGCGCGTATGGAGTTTGAAAGCAGGCCCCCAAGCCACAGAAGCCGGCCCGCCGATCGGTGGGTCCCTGGGGTCGAATCCCCCCCCCCCCGATGGCTGCCACCCGACCCTTACACGCCGAGGTCCCGCCGGCCCAGAGCAAGATAGAACGGCGCCGGCGGGACTCGGCTCTTTTCTTACGGGCGCTCAGCCCATCCGGGCCGGAGAATCGAAGGGCCGGCCGCATAGAGCGGCCCACGACTGGCGGCGCGCCAATGGCACCAATTCTCCACTCTGCAGAGAATCGCGTGCCGGCGTCGGGGCAGCGTGGCCCGATTCGAACGGCCCGCCGGAGATTCTCCGACCCGGCGCGGGGTCAGAGAATCCCGCACCCTATCTCTGCTGAGGGTGTGAAGGCAAAGTGGACAGAAGAGCTGACTCCACTCTTGGATGTTTGGAGTGAGGCATTGAGTAGAGTGAACTCAACCTCATCCTCTGCGAGGCTGAGTCTCATCCAGCTGAAAGTGGTGTTCCGAGCACATCTTACGAAGGCTAGAATGAGTTGATTTTATGAAGGGGTGAATGATAGATGCGATCAGTATCTGGTTGGCCCAGCACATCATGCGCACATGTTCTGGTCGTGCTCAAAGCTGGCGGACTTCTGAAGTACTTTTTGGAGACTATGTCAGCAATCCTGGACATTGGGTTAGAGCTTTGCTCATTGGTGGCGATTTTTGGGGTTTTCGGTGTGCCGGAATTCCGGACAAGGGCATGGCCTTTGCCTTACTAATGGCAAGGATGCAGATCCTCATGGGCTGGAGGTTAATTACACAGCCAAGCACCTTGGCATGGCTGGGTGACTTGATGGAGTTTTTACATCTCGAGAAGGTTAAGTGCATTGGAAAGGTATTACCACAGATGGCGGTCATTTATAATGTTCTTTAAGGAGCTGGTCACTGTTAGCTATTGGGCGGGGTGGGGTGAACGACGCAGTAACTAAGTTTTACTTTCGTAAGAGAAGAGGGGGTGGGGGAGGAGACGTTATTCTGTGATTTTGTAGGTTTTGTACTAAAATTGTGAAAAAGTTTTAATAAGAATTAAAAAACAAAAAGAAAACATATGAAACCCTTGGAGAAGTGATTCTTTTAGAAGAATTTAAAGATTCACGTAAAACTGCTCAACAGACAGCAGAGCTAGTTGATGATTACGAATTGGTCCTTAATAAAATAAAACTTTTTTCCGGCACGGTAGCACTGTTGCTTCATAGCTCCAGAGTCCCAGGTTCGATTCCCGGCTTGGGTCAATGTCTGTGTGGAGTCTGCACGGTCTCTCTGTGTCTGCATGGGTTTCCTCTGGGTGAACAAAGAATAAAGAAAGGTACAGCACAGGAACAGGCCCTTCGGCCCTCCGAGCCTGCGCCGACCGGGTGCTCCGGTTTCCTCCCACAGACCAAAGATGTGCAGGTTAGGTGGATTGGCGATGCTAAATTGCCCCTTCGTGTCCAAAAAGGTAGGGTGGAGTTATTGGGTTAAGGGGATACGGTAGAGCTGTGGGCTTAAGTGGGTGCTCTTTCCAAGGGTCGATGCAGACACGCCGGGCCAAATGGCCTCCTTCTGCACTGCACATTCTATGATTCTATGATCCTTTTAAACATGAGAAGGCTAGAGAGAGGGAAGGAGAAAAGAAAACAAATAGTCAAGAAAGAGATAAACAGTTGGGAATGGTCAAGAAATTTCACCTCAGATAAAAAGGGATAATGATGAGGGTAGAAGTGACATGGAGGCCTGAGTGTTTCTGTTGTGACAATGTGGAACATATTTGGGAAGTTGTTGGAAATTAAATGGAAGACCCATTGCAGTAGTAGGAAAGGAAGCATCTGAAAAATAAATGACTGTTTAAACTGTAGCAGTGGTGCAGATGAAACCTGCTCCATCAGAATCAATGAGAAAGGGGATAGGTCGCAAGATAGTTCAGAAAATTATCTGAATACTGGTGAAGGCAGCCTGGCTATTGGAGGTTCTGGATGTTTTGTTTCAAAGAACTTTCCCCTTGCTCATCTAACAAAATAAGTAAACAAATTAAAATTTTAAGAGATAGAGAAGCAGATCAATCATTGATGGTGGCTGATGATGCCATTTGTATCCTAGGAAGTTTTATGAAGGAGAAAGTATTAATACCGGATTTTAATGGAAGGGATGAACATGTTTCTTTGTGTAAAGTTAATTTAAGAAGTAACTTTGTTAATGGAATTTTTAAGGTGGGAATTATTTCTAAATTACCTACTGGAGGAATAGATTTCAACCTCGACAATGATGATCTTAACAAACTTTTGAAAAATACTGTGGAGCCACTTATTGCAGATAACAAGCAATTGAAGGAAAACCTGATTAACACAGACAACCAACTTCCACATATGAAAGAAGAGTCTGTGAATGAAAAAAAGAGAACTGAAGAGAACAATTGAGAATCAGTCAGAAAAAGTGGAACATTTGATCAAGGACATGAATTGTCTAAAAGACATGCATTAAAAAGCAAACTTGGCAAAGGTTGATCTTCAGTTAAAATTTGGTGAACTACAAGCATCAGAAGTATTTACGAAGCACAGTGGAAAATGCCTTGAACAAGAAGAGGTGGTTCTGATAAATCAGAATAATTTGCAGAATGCAGAATTAAAAAGCAAAACTGACGAACTGTTAGAGCTTCGCCATGAAAAGAACAATGAGATTTTTGAACTTCAAAGCAAAATGGAGGAAATGAAGAAGAAGATGGATGGCAAGGAGTGTTGCAATTCAAAAGTTGTTTCTGTGAATATAAGCTCATTGTGGAATACTGATCCAGTTGAGCAAATACTGATCCAAGTAATATTACTGGGGCGGAATTCTCCAATAATGGGGCTAATGTCCCCACGCTGGCGTGAAAACCGGCGCCAACCACTCCGGCGTCAACAGCCCTTGAAAGTGAGGAATTATCCACTTTCTAGGGGGCTAGGTTGACGCCGGAGTGGTTCCCACAGCTCCAGCCGGCGCCAAAGGGCCAGCGCGAGTTTGTGCATGTGCGAAACGGACAGCGTATTTCTGCGCATGCGCGGAACGGGCAGCGTATTTCTGCACATACGCGGAATTGGCGGCATATTTAAGCACATGTGCGGGGATTCCCTTCTCCGCACCGGCCCCCGGGCAATATGTCAGAGCCCGCTGGGGCCCGGCACGGAGGAAAGAAGGCCCCCACGGAACCTGCTCGCCCACCCCGGTAGGCCCCGATCGCGGGCCAGGCCACTGTGGGGGCCATCCCTGGGATCGGGCCCCCTCGCCACACCCCCAGGACGGCCCCCGCACACTTACCTGCCAGCTCCCATCGTGTGTAAGGTGAGTAATTCATGCCGGCGGGACTGGGCAAACCTTGTCGGCCACTCGGCCCATCGGGGCCCGGAGAATCGACGTGGGGGCCGCTGTCAACGGCCTCCGACCGGCATGGCAGGAATCCTGCGGGCGCCTGAAAAACAGCGCCGGAGAATAGGGAAGCCTGCAGCGGGGCGGGATTCGCGCCCCCCCCCCACCCCCCACCCCCCCCACCCCAGGGATTCTCCGACACGGCGCAGGGTCGGAGAATCCCGGCCTTGATGTATCAAGATCAGTAAGTGCCAATAAGAAATACCTGCAAAATTTGAAAGTAGGAATTGTCAACCAGAAGTGCTGACATTGCAAAGTGATCTTTCTGAGTCAATGACCACAGACTCTGATTTTAAAATGCTTGTCCATATTACTTTACAAGATGTAGTAGTTGGAAGAAAGGCAAGTGAACAGTTTGCCAAAGACCATTCAAACTCTACTGAGAGCTGGACTGAAATATTTCCAAACTTGTGAAAAAAGGTTAAAGGGTTAGAACGAACTGTGAAATTTCAGAGAGAGGAAGTGACTGACATGGTTCAAACAGAATTGAAAATAACTCATTTGAAATGGGACTGGGAGAAACAGTAAGCTCACAAAATGTTCACAGAACAAACAAGGCAAGGGTGTGATACTATTCTGAGTGAACATAAGAAGCATCTTAACGACATTCTTGAAACAGCTAAAAGAGATTTCGCAAAAATTTAATTTTGACTGTGTTAAATCAACATGTGAATTTACTCTTTGTGATTTTGGAAAGTGGGCTTAAGAGTGAAATTATGCGTACAAGTTACTAAAGAGACAGTTGCAATGTTGGTTAAAATTAAACATTTTTTTCTGAGTTGCAAACTGGAAATCAGATGAAAAAGAAACACAAGACTTGAGTTGTTATGATGTTGCCATGTACAGAGTCTGACAGTACCATTAAGGTAGTGATTTTCAAAGTGGGGGTTGCGATGATGGGTCGTGGGATGGTGTAGAATGGGTCGCTAAAAGATCACCAAAAACGTTCCCCAAAGATCTCCTGACCACTTTTTCCGTTTTCACTCTCAGTAAATTCTCAGTGTATAACCACATGAGGCTGATGTTTAAGCCAGTGCCATGGATTTCCTTGCCTCTCTGAGACACAGTGCATTTCGGCAGTTTGCAGTCAGAGGCATGTAAAATTTTCTCTGGGTGGCATTTCCTGCAACTGTGTTCAGCATCAGGATCTATATTATTTCTTGAGTGTGTCACTAACAAACCCTGTGAGTCTTTTATCATTGTCTTGTTAATCAAGTCATGCAGCCTCCTCTACCACTTCCAACCCCTATGTCCACCCCTTCCGCTTCCCAAATGTCTCTCCACACCGGGGCTCTTGTCCTTCCAGAACGTTTCTTTTTTTCATCACCACCCCCGCCACTATCCATCCTCTTTCCCCACGTACTCATCTTCAAGCTTCCGTCCATGCCATGGGGCTACATGGACTCCATCAGTTGAATTGTTTCTTGTACTGCACGGAGTTTTGCATGTAACTTTATTGGGACTTCAACTGTTTGCCATGGATGGCACTGGCTGGTGGTGAAACTACACTCACGTATACAGGAGCTGGCAAAATGTTGCAAGTGTATGAAATGGAATGCGTCTGCACGTTTTGCATATTCATCAGCTGAGTTATGCCCAGCATTGTTTTTTTTTAGCATGTTTTCAGTCTGTTATATATTTAACTGAGAAACGGTACTGACAGGAGTGCGGTGACATTCTGTCTTACCGTGCTTTTAGTTCAGCCGTTAGGGCTACTGTTTCTGAAGTGCAAGATTTAAGTTTAATTTCCTATCCGGGGTCGTGTTAGGTTTTGAACGAATGAATAGGACGTTGTTAAAACTGTGCAACATTGAGCCTGATAATCTTTCCAATGCTTGCACGCAATTCTCCAAATGCTAAGAATGGGTGTGAAGATATTAAATGATCAAATAATCCTGAGTTACACCCTTTAGCAAGATGTCAGGGTGCAGCTGTCATTTAAGGTGAAACAGCAGCTCAATTTATAATTTTACATATTACAGAAGTGCCAACAATGAGTGTGAATTTTTAAAGTAACTATGGAGAATCCTTTGTGAATGCGGCATGGGTCGTATGAGACGGCCATTCTGTAAACGTGGGTCACTGGGAAACAGTTTGAAAAACACTGCATTAAAGTTATTGTCGTTATTTTGGTTAAATCATTGCAATTATATAATATGAATATGACATGTGGAATTGTGAAATAAGAAAACGAGACATGTATGATGTAATAAGTTATGCAGTTAGATATTTATAATGTTAAGTTTGTGTTAAGTGGGTGTAAAATCAATGTAAACAAATCTGATAGGAAATATCGAAACATAGGAATAGGAGTTAGCCTGTGGCCTAATTCCATATACCTGCCTTTGGCCCATATCCCTTAATATCTTTGCTTAACAAAAATCTATCTGCTGAACAAAAATCTATCTATCTCAGATTTAAAATTAACAACGGTTCGAGCTTCAACTGCTGTTCGTGGGAGAGTTCCAAACTTCTACCACCCTTTGTGTGAAGAAGTGCTTCCTAACATCTATCCTGAACGGTCTAGCCCTAATTTTTAGACTATGCTCCCAGGCTTTAACATCCCCACCCAGTGGAGATTATGGAGATTATGAAGATTTATTTGTTTCAAAGGGGGTGTATTTAATTTAATGTTTCTGTGCCTGGAAGGGTAAAACTTATAGTTAGATTCATGCTGGACAAAGGTATGTGCATGCTTGGGGGTTGGTTAAGTTTCAACTCTATTTCTATTGTGCTTAGAGAGGGTTATGGCACGAAGAATAAATAAATAGGCCAACAGAAGTAAGTTTAGCAACAGGAGGCCACTTGCCAGGGAAGGGCTTTCCTTCATTCTTGGTTTTAATTGGAAGCCAGAGCAGTTGGAACCAAGTGACTGAGGAGCGAACTTCTCTCAACACTGCCAGGACAGGCCAAGGGAGTTGCAAAGATGCAACCTTTTAAGGAACAAGATACAATCCAGGTCATCAGGGAATTAAGACAGAAAGACTGTCTAAGAAGCCTGGAGTTAAGTGAACACATAGCAAGGTATTATTCAGAAGAATTTAAGGAAGAGTAAACACAGTGTTCCGAGTTAAAGAGACAATCGCAGTCAGTAGATTTAAAGTGGGACAGCAGACTTCAGAGGTACAGTAAATATTTGATGCAATTCTAATACAGTCTTGGAATTGAGCGTTCAAGAAATTGTGAGCAGTTGCACAGCAGTCAAGACAAAGAACTTCCAAAGGGATTGGTGTGAATTATTGGATTAGATTCGCTGTTAAAAGTGGAGCAGAAGTTTTGGTTGAAAGTGTGATTTGTAAAACCTGGACTGAATTTCAGAATGTAAACCGTTAAGAGAAGGAATTATTATGAGAGAAGATTTTAAAACATGATTTCGGGAGTGGAGTTTGGAAACTGTCATGTGACAATTATCAGGAGGCCGGATTCTGAGGAGAAAATCACAAACACTAACTTGGGTTCAGAACGGAGTGTGTATTTGACCACAGTCACCTTGTCTGCTTAAAAGTAACTTTTGTGTAAGAAAGACCATTGCAGATTCAGATATACTTTGGAATCCATATTAATCTTTAAATCTGTGTGTATTTGTTAAGCTAAGGGGAGGAGTAAAGGAGCATTGTATAATAATTGAACTTTTCATGTTTTCCTTGTAGTTAGCAGTTCTGAGGCTCTTTTCCTCCACATTTTATTGAAACAAGTAAAAGTTACAGCCTGTTAAGCCAAGGTTCCATTCCAAGACCTTCAACTGGGATCATAACGATCCTTCCTAGACCAGGACGGAATACTCCAACCGAGGCCTAACCAATGTGATATACAAGCTTTCTGTATTTTGTTCCTCCATTCAAGGCTCCCTTATGCTTTGCCAACAGCCTTCCTCCTGCCGCTTTTAAAGATTTATCTGCTTATACCACCAGATCTCTCCGTTCTGAACCTGCAAAGAAACAAGTGTATCATCCTCGGATCCCAGACCCAATTCTATTGCACGCAGCTATTTTGGGGTATTGCTTCGCCATTTTCTTTCAGACATAGACCATATTTCTGAATCATATATTTAACTATGGATTCAACCAGCCCTTATGCATTGACCCACCTGATCTAGATCACACATGATGATCTCTACATTCAGTAGCTGCTCACTTAAGTCACAAAGTGGATCGTTCAGGATTAATCTGAATGGTGTTAGACTTGTGTTGTGACAAGGTTTGGAACTTGGGTATCCGCTATTTATCTTGACAGCCTTCTCAACGTAGGTGACAGTTTTGTTCTCAATCACTCCTTCAAGAGCTTATTTTTTGAGAAATTAGTTTGATTGCTTTTAGTTTATTATGTACAAGTATGTTAATGTTACATCAGTACTATCAGTTCAGCCCAGATCGAATGGAAGAACCACTTCAGCATCCAACCAAATAGGTTTTATTTCTGATATTAGACTGGATTCAAGGTGCACATGTGGATTTTTACAGTAACTTCATTGCAGTGTTAATGGAAGCCTACTTGTGACACTAATAAAGATTATTATTAGAATATCACTGGCATTCCCAGAAAGCTCATGCAATTCGAATGATTTTGATTGAACTCGTCTCTAATTAGCTCAAACAATTTCTCAGCATTGCAGATGGCATTGTGATGTTCAATTGTACAGTAATCGCGTTTGTTATATATCTCAACAACAACTTGTATTTATACAGTGTCATTAATGTAATAATATGTCCCAAGACCATTCACAGGGGCATTATAAAACTCGATGCCACATAAAGAGATATCAGGACAGATGACCAAAAACTTGGTTAAGGAGCTCCTTAGAGGAAGAAAGTCAGGTAGAGAGATGTTGAAGTTTAGGAAGGGAATCCCAGAGGTTAGGGCCTCGGCAGCTGAAGGCATGGCCATGAATTATACAATGACATTTTCTTTATGGGTTGCTGAGCATTACCGACAAGACCAGCATTTCTTGCCCTTCTCCAATGGCCGTAGAGAAGGTGGTGGGCTGCCTTTATGAACCGCACCAGCCCACCTGGTGTCAGTGCAACCACAGTGCTAGAAGCAACAATATTTTTCCAAGAAAGGATGCAGAGTGGCTTGATGGGAAACTTGTACTTGGTGGTGTCCCCATGCATCTGCTGCTCTTGTCCTTCTAGATGGTAGAGGACATGGGTTTGGAATGTGCTGACAAAGGAGCCTTGGTGAGTTGTTGCAGTTCATCTTGTAGATGGTTCACACTGCTACCACTGTGCACCTTTGATGGAGAGAGTGAATGTTGAATGTGATGGATGGGGTGTCAATCAAGTGGGATGCTTTGTCCTGGATAGTTTCAAGCATCTGGGGTATTGTTGGAGCTGCACTTCAAGTGGAGAGGATTCCATCAAACTTCGGACTAGCGCCTTGTAGCCTTGGGGGAGTTTGGTGAGTTACTATCTGCAGAATTCCCAGCCCCTGATCTTTTTTTAAAATTCATTTATGGGATGTGGGCATCGCTGGTTCAGCCAGCATTTATTGCCAATCCATACTTGCCATTCAGAAGGCGATGGTGAGTTGCCTTGTTTAACCGCTGCAGCCCCTGAGGTGTAGGCACACCCACAGTGCTGTTAGGGAGGGAGTTCCAGGATGTTTCCCCCGTGACAGTGAAGGAGCGGCAATATATTTCAAGTCAGGGGAACCTCCAAGTGGTGGGGTCCCCAAGTAACTCCTGCTCTTGTCCTTCTAGATGGTAGTGGTCATGGGTTTAGAAGGTGCTGTCTAAGGGACCTTGGTGAGTTACTGCAGTGCATCCTGTAGATGATACACCATCTGACATTATTCATCGGTGGTGGAGGGTTTGAATGTTTGTGGAAGCGAGAACAATCAAGCGGGCTGCTTTGTCCTGCATGGTGTTGAGCTTCTTGAGTGTTATGAGAGCTGCACTCATCTAGGCAAGTGGAGAATATTCCATTACATTCCTGGGCTGTGCCTTGAAGATGGTGGACAGGCTTTGAGGTGTCAGGGGGTGAGTTACTCACTGTAGCCTTCCTAGCCTTTGACCTGCCCTGGTAGCCACAATATTAATGTGGCTAGTCCAGTTCAGTGTCTGATCAATGGTAACCTTCCAGGATGTTGATTGTGGGGGATTCAGCAATGGTAATGCCATTAAATGTCAAGGGGCAATGGTTAGATCCTCTCTTGTAGGACATGGTCATTGCCTGTTGCTTATGTGGCACGGATGTAACTTGCCACTTGTCAGCCCAAGCCTGGATATTGTCCAGGTCTTGCTGCATTTGGACATGGACTGCTTCCTTATAAGACGCAATGTCAGTTAGAGGGGTGCAGTGCTCTGACTGTGAGATGTGGCAGGTCCGGGAGGCTTCCAGCGTCCCGGATGGCTTCATCTGCAGAAAGTGCACCCAACTGGAGCTCCTCACAGACCGCATGGTTCGGTTGGAGCAGCAATTGGATGCACTTAGGAGCATGCAGGTGGCGGAAAGCGTCATAGATCGTAGTTATATAGATGTGGTCACACCCAAGGTGCAGACAGAGAAATGGGTGGCTACCAGAAAGGGCAGGTAGTCAGTGCAGGAATCCCCTGTGGTTGTCCCCCTTTCGAACAGGTATAGCCCTTTGGATACTGTCGGAGGGATAGCCTATCAGGGGAAAACAGCAGCAGCCAGAGCAGTGGCACCATGGCTGGCTCTGATGTTCAGAAGGGAGGGTCAAAGCGCAGAAGAGCAATAGTAATAGGGGACTCTATAGTCAGGGGCACAGATAGGCGCTTCTGTGGATGTGAAAGAGACTCCAGGATGGTATGTTGCCTCCCTGGTGCCAGGGTCCAGGATGTCTCCGAACGGGTAGAGGGCATCCTGAAGGGGGAGGGCAAACAGGTAGAGGTCGTTGTACATATTGGTACTAATGACACAGGCAGGAAGGGGCATGAGGTCCTGCAGCAGGAGTTCAGGGAGCTAGGCAGAAAGTTAAAAGACAGGACCTCTAGGGTTGTAATCTCGGGATTACTCCCTGGGCCACGTGCCAGTGAGGCTAGAAATAGGAAGATAGAGCAGCTAAACACATGGCTAAACAGCTGGTGTAGGAGGGAGGGTTTCCATTATCTGGACCACTGGGAGCTCTTCCGGGGCAGGTGTGACCTATATAAGAAGGACGGGTTGCATCTAAACTGGAGAGGCATAAATATCCTGGCCGCGAGGTTTGCTAGTGTCACACGGGAGGGTTTAAACTAGTATGGCAGGGGGGTGGGCACGGGAGCAATAGGTCAGAAGGTGAGAGCATTGAGGGAGAACTAGGGAATAGAGACAGTAAGGCTCTGAGGCAGAGCAGACAGGGTGAAGTTGCTGAACACAGCAGGTCTGATGGCCTGAAGTGCATATGTTTTAATGCAAGAAGTATTACGGGTAAGGCAGATGAACTTAGAGCTTGGATTAGTACTTGGAACTATGATGTTGTTGCCATTACAGAGACCTGGTTGAGGGAAGGGCAGGATTAGCAGCTAAACGTTCCAGGATTTAGATGTTTCAGGCGGGATAGAGGGGGATGTAAAAGGGGTGGCGGAGTTGCGCTACTGGTTAGGGACGATATCACAGCTGTACTACGGGAGGACACCTCAGAGGGCAGTGAGGCTATATGGGTAGAGATCAGGAATAAGAAGGGTGCAGTCACAATGCTGGGGGTTTAATACAGGTCTCCCAACAGCCAGCAGGAGATAGAGGAGCAGATAGGTGGACAGATTTTGGAAAAGAGTAAAAGCAACAGGGTTGTGGTGATGGGAGATTTCAACTTCCCCAATATTGACTGGGACTCACTTAGTGCCAGGGGCTTAGACAGGGCAGAGTTTGTAAGGAGCATCCAGGAGGGCTTCTTAAAACAATATGTAGACAGTCCAACTAGGGAAGGGGCGGTACTGGACCTGGTATTGGGGAATGAGCCCGGCCAGGTGGTAGAAGTTTCAGTAGGGGAGCATTTCGGGAACAGTGACCACAATTCAGTAAGTTTTAAAGTGTTGGTGGACAAGGATAAGGGTGGTCCTAGGATGAATGTGCTAAATTGGGGGAAGGCTAATTATAACAATATTAGGCGGGAACTGAAGAACATAGATTGGGGGCGGATGTTTGAGGGCAAATCAACATTTGACATGTGGGAGGCTTTCAAGTGTCAGTTGAAAGGAATTCAGGACTGGCATGTTCCTGTGAGGAAGAAGTATAAATACGGCAATTTTCGGGAACCTTGGATAACGAGAGATATTGTAGGCCTCGTCAAAAAGAAAAAGGAGGCATTTGTCAGGGCTAAAAAGCTGGGAACAGACGAAGCCTGTGTGGAATATAGGGAAAGTAAGAAAGAACTTAAGCAAGGAGTCAGGAGGGCTAGAAGGGGTCACGAAAAGTCATTGGCAAATAGGGTTAAGGAAAACCCCAATGCTTTTTACACGTACATAAAAAGCAAGAGGGTAGCCAGGGAAAGGGTTGGCCCACTGAAGGATAGGCAAGGGAATCTATGTGTGGAGCCAGAGGAAATGGGCGAGGTACTAAATGAATACTTTGCATCAGTATTCACCAAAGAGAAGGAATTGGTAGATGTTGAGTCTGGAGAAGGGTATGTAGATAGCCTGGGTCACATTGAGATCCAAAAAGACGAGGTGTTGGGCGTCTTAAAAAATATTAAGATAGATAAGTCCCCAGGGCCTGATGGGATCTACCCCAGAATACTGAAGGAGGCTGGAGAGGAAATTGCTGACGCCTTGACAGAAATCTTTGGATCCTCACTGTCTTCAGATGATGTCCCAGAGGACTGGAGAATAGCCAATGTTGTTCCTCTGTTTAACAAGGGTAGCAAGGACTTCCGGTTGCGGTGATGCCTTGCTAGCCGCACGTTTCGACGGCTCCAGCTCCAACGGACCTTCGGGCTCTTTTAAGAGCCCCAACGGGAAATTTTGGGGCGACGCAACCCGGTGTGGGGTGAGTGAGAAGGGAGTCCCACCCCAATGAAGGAGGAAAAAAACGGCGGCGGCGGCGGCTGCAGCGCGAGGAATCGTCGACCAAAGAGGCAGAAAGGGAGAAGCACAAGATGGCGGCGGAGAAAGCGCAGGCGACATGGGGGCCCGAGCAGGATGAATTTTTGAGACGGTGCATGGAGCTGCTGAAGAGGGAGGTGCTGACCCCAATGCTACAGGCAATTGAGGGGCTCAAGAAGACACAAAAGACTCAGGAGACAGAGCTCCGCGTGGTGGAGCAGAAGGTGACGGATAATGAGGACGAGATCCTGGGCCTGGCGGTTAAGACACAGACGCACGAGGCACTTCATAAAAAGTGTACTGAAAGGATCGAGGCCCTAGAAAACGGAGCGCGAAGGAAGAACCTTCGGATACTGGGTCTCCCTGAGGGTGTGGAAGGAGGGGACTGTGGAGCTTATGCAAGTACGATGCTGAGCTCACTGATGGGTGCTGAGGCCCCTACGGGCCCCTTGGAGATGGAGTGGGCACATCGGACCCCGGCGAGAAGACCAAAAGCGGGAGAACCACCCAGGGCGATAATCGTGCGATTTCACCGCCTTAAGGATAGAGAAGAGGTCCTGAGATGGGCTAAAAAGGTGCGGAGTAGCAGATGGGAGAATGCAGTGGTACGGGTGTACCAGGATTGGAGTGCGGAGGTGGCGAGAAGGAGGGCGAGCTTTAACCGAGCCAAGGAAGTGTTGCATAAAAAGGTGAAGTTCGGGATGCTGCAGCCGGCAAGACTATGGGTCATGTATCAGGAGAGACACCATTACTTCGAGACGGCAGAGGAAGCATGGACCTTTATCAAAGAGGAGAAACTGGGTCGGAACTGAGGGACTGATGCTGCAGGAAATGTTATTGTTAATGTTATGGTTGAAGTTAATTGAGAAGTAAATTGGGAAGGGGTGAGACATTGGGAAATGTGGGCACCGGTGAGGGGGGAAAGACGGGACATAGATGGAGAATGAGGAAGGGGAGGGGGAGGGGAAAGGGAGCTGCGCCACAAGAGGCGGGTCAGGTAAAGGGATGTTCCCGCGCCAGAAAGAATATGGCGGGAAGACAGGCGCAAGGCGGATGGGAGTTCCCCACACGGGGGGGTCGAGGAGTGAGCAGGAGTAGCCGGGGTCAGTTGAAGTCAGCTGACTTACGGAAGTAATATGGGGGGAGCAATCACACTAGAAAGAGATCTAGCGGGGGGTGGGGGGGGCAACTGGGTTGCTGCTGCGGAAATCCAAAAGGAAATGGCTAAAGAGTGGGTGGACGGGGATGGAATGCGACGCCTGGGGAGCGAATGGGAGCGCGGAGGCGGGATATGGGACTGGCCTAGAGAAGGTAATGGCTAGTCGACAAGGGAGGGGGGCAGGTAGCCCCCTAGTGAGACTGATCACGTGGAACCTGAGAGGCCTGAACGGACCGATAAAAAGGGCCCGAGTGCTCGCGCATTTGAAAGGACTAAGGGCAGACGTGATTATGCTCCAAGAGACGCACCTAAAGGTGGCGGACCAAGTTAGGTTAAGAAAAGGATGGGTGGGACAGGTGTTCCACTCAGGACTAGACGCAAAGAACAGAGGGGTGGCCATTTTGGTGGGGAAACGGGTAGCATTTGAAGCAAAGAACATCGTAGCAGATAGCGGAGGTAGATATGTAATGGTGAGTGGCAGGCTGGAGGGAATGGAGGTCGTGTTGGTTAATGTGTATGCCCCAAACTGGGACGATGCGGGATTTATGAGATGGATGCTGGAGCGTATACCGGACCTGGAGGTAGGAAACTTGATTTTAGGAGGGGACTTTAATACTGTGCTGGACCCGGGGCTAGATAGATCCAGCTCAAGGACCGGAAGAAGGCCGGCAGCGGCCAAGGTGCTTAAGGGGTTTATGGACCAAATGGGGGGAGTGGATCCATGGTGATTTCTTAGACCTAGGGCTAGGGAGTTCTCCTTCTTCTCCCATGTCCATAAAGTGTACTCCCGGATAGATTTTTTTGTTTTGGGAAGGTTGTTGATCTCTAGGGTGGAAGAAGCTGAGTATTCAGCCATAGCGGTTTCGGACCATGCCCCACATTGGGTGGACCTGGAATTAGGAGAGGAAAGGGAGCAGAGAGCACTCTGGCGATTAGATGTGGGATTGATGGTGGATGAGGGAGTGTGTGCAAGAGTGCGGGGGTGTATTGAGAGATACCTGGAGGTCAATGACGACGGCGAGGTCCCTGTGGGAGTGGTATGGGAAGCACTAAAAGCATCGAGGAGAGCTGATCTCTATTGGGGCCCACAAAAGGAAAACAAAGGCCAAGGAAAGGGAAAGATTACTGAGGGAGATTTTAAGGGTGGATAGGGAATTTGCAGAGACCCCGGAGGAGGGACTGTACAGGGAGAGGAGACGACTCCAGACGGAGTTTGACCTTCTGACCACCAGAAAGGCGGAGGTGCTGTGGAGGAAGGCACAGGGGAGGAGGTATGAATATGGGGAAAAGGCTAGTCGCCTGCTGGCTCATCAATTGCGAAAGAGGACAGCAGCGAGGGAGATAGGAGGAATTAGAGACGAAAAGGGAAGAGCAGGAAAGATAAATGAGGTGTTCAAGACCTTTTATGAGGGACTGTATAGGTCTCAGCCCCCAGAGGGAGAGGAGGGGATGCGGCAGTTCCTGGATCAATTGAGGTTCCCGAAAGTGGAGGAGCAGGAGGTGGTAGGCCTGGGGGCACCGATTGGGGTAGACGAGGTTATTAAGGGACTGGGAAGCATGCAAGCAGGGAAGGCTCCGGGACCAGACGGGTTCCCGGTGGAATTTTACAGAAAATATGTGGACTTGTTAGCCCCGTTGATGGTGAGGACGTTCAATGAGGCCAGGGAAGGAGGGACTTTACCCCCGACAATGTCGGAGGCGACGATATCGCTAATTTTGAAGAGGGATAAAGATCCGTTGCAGTGCGGGTCCTATAGACCTATTTCATTATTGAACGTAGACGCCAAATTGCTGGCAAAGGTACTGGCATCGAGGATAGAGGACTGTATCCCGGGGGTGGTGCACGAAGACCAGACAGGGTTCGTAAAAGGGAGACAACTGAATGTTAACGTGCAACGACTATTAGGGGTGATAATGATGCCCCCAGTGGAGGGGGAGGCAGAGATAGTGGCGGCAATGGATGCAGAGAAGGCATTTGATAGGGTGGAGTGGGAGTGTTTATGGGAAGTGTTAAGGAGGTTTGGGTTCGGGAACGGGTTTATTAGCTGGGTCAAACTTCTTTATGGGGCTCCAACGGCAAGTGTAGTTACGGGTCGACAAAGATCGGAGTATTTCCGACTATATAGGGGAACAAGACAGGGATGCCCGCTGTCTCCATTGTTGTTCGCGTTGGCAAATGAACCTCTGGCCATGGCATTGAGAGACTCCAGGAAATGGAGAGGGGTGGTTAGAGGGGGAGAAGAACACCGAGTCTCGCTATATGCAGATGACCTATTGTTATACGTGTCGGACCCAGCGGGGGGGATGATAGAGGTTATGCGAATGTTGAGGGAGTTCGGGGATTTCTCGGGGTATAGGCTAAACATGGGGAAGAGTGAATTATTTGTGATACATCCAGGGGACCAGAGTAGAGAGATAGAAGGCCTGCCTCTAAGGAAAGTGGAAAGAAACTTCCGATACCTGGGGATTCAAATTGCTAGGAGCTGGGGAACCTTGCACAGACTTAATCTGACACGGCTGGTAGAACAAATGGAGGAGGACTTTAAGAGGTGGGACATGCAGCCTCTGTCGCTGGCGGGCAGGGTGCAGGCAATTAAGATGATGGTCCTCCCGAGGTTCTTATTTGTATTTCAATGTCTCCCTATACTAATCACTATGACCTTTTTCAATAAAATAGACAGGAGCATCACGAGCTTCGTGTGGGCAGGGAAAGTTCCGAGAGTAAGGACGGGGTTCCTTCAGCGAAGTAGGGACAGAGGTGGATTGGCACTACCGAACTTGGGCGATTACTATTGGGGCGCCAATGTGGCAATGATACGTAAATGGATGATGGAGGGTGAGGGAGCGGCGTGGAAAAGACTGGAGAGAAAGTCCTGTAAAGGGACGAGTTTAGAGGCGCTGGTGACGGCGCCGCTATCGTTCTCGCCAAAGATGTTTACCACGAACCCGGTGGTGGCGGCAACATTGAATATCTGGGGACAGTGGAGGCGACAGAGAGGGGTGCGGGGTGCCCTGGTGGGGTCCCCAATTAGGAACAACCATAGGTTCGCCCCAGGAAGAATGGATGGAGGATTCCAGAGCTGGCACCAGGTGGGAATTGAGAGGGTGGGAGATTTATTTATAGATGGGACTTTTGCGAGCTTGGGAGCATTGGAGGAAAAGTATAAGTTGCCCCGGGGAAACTTCCTGAGATATATGCAGGTGAGGGTGTTTACTAGACAACAGGTGAGGGAATTTCCACTGCTCCCGACACAGGGGATTCAGGACAGGGTGCTTTCAGGGGTGTGGGTCGGAGAGGGCAAGGTGTCAGAGATATACCGAGGGATGAGGGAAGAGGGGGAGGAGTTGGTGGGCGAACTAAAAGGAAAGTGGGAAGAAGAACTAGGGGAGGAGATTGAGGAGGGTATGTGGGCTGATGCCCTAAGCAGGGTAAATTCCTCTTCCTCATGCGCCAGGCTTAGCCTGATTCAATTTAAGGTGCTACATAGAGCACACATAACGGGAGCGAGATTGAGCAGGTTCTTTGGAGTGGAGGACAAATGTGGGAAGTGCGGCGGGAGCCCGGCAAACCACGCACATATGTTTTGGGCGTGTCCGGCACTGGAGGGGTATTGGAAGGGAGTGACGGGAGTGATTTCGAAGGTGGTGAAGGCCCGGGTCAAACCAGGTTGGGGGCTAGCTCTATTTGGAGTTGCGGATGAGCCGGGAGTGCAGGAGGCGAAAGAGGCCGACGTTGTGGCCTTTGCGTCCCTAGTAGCCCGGCGTAGGATCCTACTCATGTGGAAGGAGGCGAAACCCCCCGGACTGGAGGCCTGGGTAAACGATATGGCGGGGTTCATTAAACTGGAGCAGATCAAGTTTGCCCTGAAAGGATCGGCTCAAGTGTTCACCAGGCGGTGGCAGCCATTTCTCGACTACCTAAGGGAACGTTAGAGGGAAGACAGATGACCAGCAGCAGCAACCCAGGGGGGGAGGGGGGGGGAGGGGGGAGGGGGGGGGGTTAGTTTAGTTTATGTCAAAAGATTATGGGGTTTAGTTATTTGTGTATTGTTAAAAATTTCTTTACTGTTACGTTTGCTTTGTAAGAGGGAAAAAATTGTTGTTTGGAAAAAAATTTCAATAAAATATATTTTAAAAAAAACAAGGGTAGCAAGGATAATCCAGGGAACTACAGGCCGGTGAGCCTTACTTCAGTGGTAGGGAAATTACTGGAGAGAATTCTTCGAGACAGGATCTACTCCCATTTGGAAGCAAATGGACATATTAGTGAGAGGCAGCATGGTTTTGTGAAGGGGAGGTCGTGTCTCACTAACTTGATAGAGTTTTTCGAGGAGGTCACAAAGATGATTGATGCAGGTAGGGCAGTGGATGTTGTCTATATGGACTTCAGTAAGGGCTTTGACAAGGTCCCTCATGGTAGACTAGTACAAAAGGTGAAGTCACACGGGATCAGGGGTGAGCTGGCAAGGTGGATACAGAACTGGCTAGGTCATAGAAGGCAGAGAGTAGCAATGGAAGGATGCTTTTCTAATTGGAAGGCTGTGACCAGTGGTGTTCCGCAGGGATCAGTGCTGGGACCTTTGCTGTTTGTA
The DNA here is from genome assembly GCF_047496885.1 of Scyliorhinus torazame. Lineage (NCBI taxonomy): Eukaryota > Metazoa > Chordata > Chondrichthyes > Carcharhiniformes > Scyliorhinidae > Scyliorhinus > Scyliorhinus torazame. The sequence continues at coordinate 150,102,395 of NC_092713.1, forward strand.
GTGTACATAAATGATTTGGAGGAAAATGTAACTGGTCTCATGAGTAAATTTGCAGACGACACAAAGGTTGGTGGAACTGCGGATAGCGATGAGGACTGTCAGAGGATACAGCAGGATTTAGATTGTTTGGAGACTTGGGTGGAGAGATGGCAGATGGAGTTTAATCCGGACAAATGTGAGGTAATGCATTTTGGAAGGTCTAATGCAGGTAGGGAATAAACAGTGAATGGTAGAACCCTCAAGAGTATTGAAAGTCAGAGAGATCTAGGAGTACAGGTCCGCAGGTCACTGAAAGGGGCAACACAGGTGGAGAAGGTAGTCAAGAATGCATACGGCATGCTTGCCTTCATTGGCCGGGGCATTGAGTATAAGAATTGGCAAGTCATGTTGCAGCTGTATAGAACCTTAGTTAGGCCACACTTGGAGTATAGTGTTCAATTCTGGTTGCCACACTACCAGAAGGATGTGGAGGCTTTAGAGAGGGTGCAGAAGAGATTTACCAGAATGTTGCCTGGTATGGAGGGTATTAGCTATGAGGAGCGGTTGAATAAACTCGGTTTGTTCTCACTGGAACGACAGAGATTGAGGGGCGACCTGATAGAGGTCTACAAAATTATGAGGGGCATAGACAGAGTGGATAGTCAGAGGCTTTTCCCCAGGGTAGAGGGGTCAATTACTATGGGGCATAGAGGGGCAAGGTTTAGAGTAGATGTACGAGGCAAATGTTTTACACAGAGGGTAGTGGGTGCCTGGAACTCGCTATCAGAGGAGGTGGTGGAAGCAGGGACGATAGTGACATTTAAGGGGCATCTTGACAAATACATGAATAGGATGGGAATAGAGGGAAACAGACCCAGGAAGTGTAGAAGATTGTAGTTTAGTCGGGCAGCCTGGTCGGCACGGGCTTGGAGGACCGAAGGGCCTGTTCCTGTGCTGTACATTTCTTTGTTCTTTGAGGAGTTGTGAATGGTGCTGAACATTGTGCAGTCATCTGCAAACATCCCCACTTCTGACCTTATGATGGAAGGGAGGCCATTGATGAAGCAGCTGAAGATGGTTGGGCCTAGAACACTACCCTGAGAAACTCCTGCATTGATGACTTGTACCTGAGATGATTGGCCTACAACCACCACAACCATCTTCCTTTGTGCCAGGTCTGACTCCAACCAGTGGAGAGTTTTCCCCCTGATTCCCATTAGCTCCAGTTTAGCTAGGGCTCCTTGATGCCATACTCGGTCAAATGCTGCCTTGATGTCAAGGGCAGTCACTCTCACCTCACCTCTGGCATTCAGCTATTTTGTCCATGTTTAAACAAAGGCTATAATGAGTTCAGGAGCTGAGTGACCCTGGCGGAACCCAAACTGAGCGTCCATGAGCAGGTTACTGCTGAGTAAGTGCTGCTTGATGGCACTGTTGATGATTCCTTCTATCACTTTGCTGATGATGGAGAGTAGACTGATATGGCGGTAATTGGCTGGGTTGGATTTGTCCTCATTCTTGTGTACAGGACACACCTGAGCAATTTTCCACATTGCCGGATAGATGCCAGTGTTGCGACAAGTTCTAAACCACAAGTCTTCAGTATTATTGGCGTAATATTGTCAGGGCCCATAGCCTTTGCAGTATCCAGTGCCTTCAGCTTCTTTATATCACGAGGAGTGAATTGTATTGGCTGAAGACTGACATCTGCTTTTGCAGCCGCAGAACTTGTATGGCTAGTCCACATAGGTTTCTGATCAATGGTAACCTCCAGGATGTTGATAGTGAGGGTTTCAGTGATGGTAATGCCATTTAATGTCAAAGGGGGATGGTTAGATGCTTTCTTGTGGCAGATTGTCATTACCTGGCACTTGTGTGGTGCAAATGCTACTTGCCAATGATCAGCTCAAGCCTAATATTGTCCAGGTCTTACCGCATATGGACATGGACTACTTCAGTATCTGAAGAGTCACAAATGATGAACATTGTTACAAACATTCCCAATTCTGACTTTATGATGGAAGGGAGATAATTGATGAAGCATGTTGGGCCTAGGATATTACCTGGAGGAACTCCGGCAGTGATGTTCCGGACTGAGATACCATTTTCCTTTGTGCGAGGTATGACTCCAACCAGTGGAGAGTTTTTCCCAGATTCCCATTCACACTAACTCAAATAATGCCTTGATATCAAAGACAGTCACTCTCACATCACCCCTGAGGTTCAGCTTGTCCATGTCTTGACCAGGTCTGTACTGAGATCAGGAGCTGAGTGACCTAAATTTTGCATTGCTGAGCAAGTTCGTACTATGTAGGTTTTACAGCACTCTCAGCGACACCTTACGTCACTTTGCTGATGATTGAGAGAGTAGACTGATGGGGTTGTAATTCGCCGGATTGGATTTGTCCTGCTTTTTGAGAACAGGACACACTGTCAATTTGCCACATTGCTAGATAGAGGTGATGCACGATCAATTACACAAAGATGAGAGTTGAATGCAACTGAGGCTTTATTACACTAAGATGTGTGACGTCCTCCAGCAGCTGGCGAAATGACTGCTGTATGGGGAGCACACATATTTATACTCCACCTACTGGGCGGAGCCAGCAGGCAGACTACCCCCGTACCTGTAGTACAGGGCCTTACCACAAATCACCTGATATATACATCAGTGGTGACTACCACATTCACCCCCTGTTAAAATTGAGTCCGACGGGGGTGGTGGAGAACTATATACAAGTACATGTTTTAACTACAGAGAAAAAATGGAGCCCCGATCAAGTTACAGGGTCAGTCGGTCCACAGCCTTGATCTGCCATTAGGAGCGCCGCAGTAATGGCGGCGATTCCGGTGTCGGTCTGGTCCTCGGTGAGTCCGGGAGCGTGCCGAAATCCTTGTCATCCTCAGGCATGGGCAGGGGGAGGACGGATTGCCCTGGGGCGGGGGCTGCTGTGGGGTGCGCCGGGGAAGGGGAGGGTGGCGCTGGGTCGGAGGGGTGAGTGTGTGGAACCAGCTGGTGCCAGGTCCCTGAGGGAGACAGTATCTTGGCGGCCGTCGGGGTATGCTACATAGGCGTACTGCAGGTTGACGTGGAGTAGCTGTACCCTTTCAACCAACGGGTCCGTCTTGTGGAGTCGTACGTGCTTATGGAGGAGTACGGGTCCTGGAGCTGCCAGCCAAGTCGGGAGCGACACCCCGGAGATGGACTTCCTGGGGAAGGCAAAGAGACGTTCATGGGGTGTGTCATTAGTCGCAGCGACCGAATGGAGTGCAGTGCGTCGGGGAGGACCTCCTGCCAGCGGGAGGCCGGAAGATTTCTGGACCGTAGGGCCAGCTGGACGGCCCTCCAGACCGTCCCATTCTCCCTCTCCACCTGCCCGTTTCCCCGGGGGTTATAGCTGGTCGTCCTGCTCGAGGCGATACCCTTGTTGAGCAGGAACTGACGCAGCTCATCACTCATGAATGAGGATCCCCTGTCGCTGTGGACGTAGGCGGGGAAGCCAAACAGAGCGAAGATGGTGTTGAGGGCTTTGATGACGGTGGCAGACGTCATATCAGGGCATGGGGTGGCAAAGGGGAATCTGGAGTACTCATCGACTACACTAAGGAAGTACGTGTTACGGTCGGTGGAGGGGAGGGGCCCTTTGAAGTCCACGCTGAGGCGTTCAAAGGGGTGGGAGGCCTTCACCAGGTGCGCACGGTCTGGCTGGTAGAAGTGCGGTTTGCACTCCGCACAGACATGGCAGTTTCTGATGATTGCCCTGACTTCCTCGACGGAGTAGGGCAGATTGCGGGCCTTGATGAAGTGGTACAAACATGTGACTCCCGGGTGACAAAGGTTGTCGTGCAGAATCCGGAGTCGGCCTACCTGAGCGCTGGCACATGTACCTCGGGATAGGGCATCGGGGTGCTCGTTGAGCTTACCGAGGCGATACAAAACCTCGTAGTTGTAGGTGGACAGCTCGATCCTCAACCTCAAGATTTTATTGTTTTTGATCTTACTCCACTGTGTGGTGTTAAACATGAAAGCTACCGACCGTTGGTCAGTGAGGAGAGTGAATCTCCTACCGGCCAGGTAATGCCTCCAATGCCGCACAGCTTTAACGATGGCTTGGGCCTCTTTTTCGACGGAGGAGTGCCGAATTTCAGAGGCATGAAGAGTTTGTGAAAAGAATGCCACGGGCCTGCCTGCCTGGTTGAGGGTGGCGGCCAGAGCGACGTCTGATGCATCGCTCTCGACTTGGAAAGGGAGCGTCTCGTCGACTGCGTGCATCGCGGCCTTGGCGATGTCGGCCTTAGTACGGTTAAAGGCCTGGTGAGCCTCGGCCGTTAGGGGAAAAAGAGTGGATTGGATGAGTGGGCGGGCCTTGTCTGCATAATTTGGCACCCACTGGGCGTAGTAAGAAAAGAACCCCAGGCAATGTTTGAGGGCCTGGGGGCAGTGGGGGAAGGGGCGCATGCGGTTGGGATCGGGCCACAGAACTCCGTTCTGGACCACATAGCCGAGGATGGCTAAGCGGTTTGTGCTGAACACACACTTCTCCTTGTTGTAAGTGAGGTTAAGGAGAGTGGCGGTGCGGAGAAATTTGGCAAGGTTGGCGTCATGGTCCTGCTGATCGTGGCCGCAGATGGTGACATTGTCAAGGTACGGGAAAGTGGCCCGCTGCCCGTTCCGGTTGACCATTCGGTCCATTTCCCTTTGGAAAACCGAGACCCCATTGGTGACGCTGAAAGGAACCTTGAGAAAGTGGTAAAAGCGGCCATCTACCTCGAAGGCAGTGTATGGGCGGTCCACCTTACGGATGGGGAGCTGGTGGTAGGTGGATTTCAGGTCCACAGTTGAGAAGACTCGGTACTGTGCAATCTGATTGGCCATATCAGATATGCGTGGGAGGGAATGTGCGTCGAGCTGCGTGTACCGATTGATGGTCTGGCTGTAGTCAACGACCATTCTGTGTTTCTACCCAGTTTTCGCCACTACCACTTGGGCTCTCCAGGGGCTGTTGCTGGCCTCGATGATGCCTTCCCGAAGCAGTCGCTGAACTTCGGACCAGGTGAAGGTCCTGTCCTGGGTGCTGCACCGTCTGCTCCTGGTGGTGACGGGTTTGCAATCTGGAATTAAGTTTGCAAACAGGGAAGGTGGGTCGACCTTTAGGGTCGCGAGTCCGCACACAGTAAGGGGTGGTAGGTGCCCGCCGAATTTCAATGTTAGGCTCTGGAGGTTGCTCTGGAAGTCCAGGCCGAGTAGTAAGGCAACGCAGAGGTTGGGGAGGACGTAGAGGCAAAAGCCGGTAAACTCCACGTCCTGGAAATTGAGAGTGGCAGTACCCCCGGATCGCCACGGAGTGGGACCCGGCGGCCAGGGAGATTCTCTGATTGGCGGGGTGTACCGCGAGGGAGCAGCGCCTTACCATATTGATTTGAATGAAGCTCTCGATGCTCCCAGAGTCCAGCAGCCAGGAGATCTCATGCCCATCGATTTTCATGTTTGTAGAGGCAGTTGCTAGGTTGTGTGGGCGAGACTGGTCAATCGTGACCGAGGCGAGACGCAGCTGATCGTCAATGGTGGCTGACGATGGGGTGCCCGGGGGGCATGGGTCCTGGTAAGATGGCGGCGCCCACGGGCCGCACATGCCGTGGGGGAGACAAGATAGCGGCGCTTGATGTTCCTGGGGAGGACAAGATGGCGGCGCCCACGGGCCGCATGTGGTGGGGGTTGAACAAGATAGCGGCGCCCACGGGCCGCACGTGGTTCGAGGGGGGGAAGATGGCGGCGCCCACTGGCCGTGCGTGGTCCGAGGAGGGGAAGATGGCAGTGCCCACTGGCCGTACCGGGGAGGGGGGGTCGGAACAATAGCGGCAACTGAACGGGCCTGGCACACCGCCGCGAAATGCCCCTTCTTGCTGCAGGCCTTGCAAAGGGCGCTCCAGGCCGGGCAGCATTGTCGGGGGTGTTTTGGCTGCCCACAGAAGTAACATTTGAGGCCCCGGGGTTGGTTGGCTACCGCGTAGCACAGGCTGAATGGGGTCCCCGATGGGGCGGCCGTCTGCGGAGTCCACGATGCGTTGGAGGGGTGGGCCGCGCGGCCGGGGGTGTTGGCCTGGGTGTTGCGCGAGGTGACCGTCAGCGAGAGCGCAAGCTTTTTGGTTGCCGCGAGGTCGAGCGTGGCCCCTTCTAAAAGGCGTTGGCGGATGTAATCTGACCCTATCCACGTAACAAAAGCGACCCTCACAATCAAGTTCAAGTGTTCCGTGGCCGTGACGGCCTGACAGTCACAGTCTCTGACTAGGGGAATTAGAGCATGCCAGAAGTCTTCTACTGACTCACCAGGGAGTTGACTGCGCGTGGAGAGGATGTGTCTGGCGTAAAGAGTGTTAGTCCGCTGAGCGTAGTTTTCTTCCAGGAGCATCATGGCTTTGTCGTAGTTCGGTGCGTCCTGGATAAGCGGAAAGACGTTGGAGCTCAGCCGCGTGTAGAAGATCTGAATCTTCTGAGCTTCCGGAATTGAGTCTGGTGCAGACCTGAGTAAGCTTCGAAACAGGCTAGCCAATGTTCAAAGTCCTTTTTGGCGTTGCCTGATTGCGGATCCAGCGGCAGGCAATCCGGCTGGATGCGGAGGTCCATCTTCTGAAAACTTTAGTGTAATAAATTGATGCATAATGAATTACACAAAGACAAAAGTTGAATGCAACTGAGGCTTTATTACACTAAGATGTGTGGCGTCCTACAGCAGCTGCTGAAATGGCTGCTGTATGGGGAGCACACATATTTATACTCTGCCTACTGGGCGGAGCCGCAGGGAACTACCCTCGTACCTGTAGTACAGGGCCTTACCATAAATCACCTAATATATACATCAGTGGTGACTACCACAAGAGGCCCGTGTTCTAGCTGTACAAGGAACAGCTAATTCTAGAGGACAAATCTTCAGTGCTCCTGCTGAGATGTTGGCTTGGTCCATAACCTTTGCTACTCCCAATGCCTTCAGCCATTATTTGATATCATGTGGAATGAACTGAACTGGCTGAAGAGTAGCAACCATGATGCTGGCAATCTCCTGGGAAGATCAAGATGGATCATAGAAGCGCAGAAGCAGAAAATGATTAAAGCATAGAAGGAAAAGATTGGCAATCTCAGTGCTAGCCCTCTGAAGGAGCAATTCATCTAGTGCCATCCCTCTGCATTTTCCCCACAGCCCTGCTAAATTTTCTTTTTCAGATAATGAACCATTACCCCTTTGAATGATTTCATTGAACCTGCCTCAGGTGAGCAAATCCATGCTGACTTTCCTCAATTAACCAGCAATTATCCAATTGATTGTTAATTGTGTTCTAAAACGTCGGCCAATATTTTATGACCCGTCCTATCCGGTTCTGTCCCAGCATTCCTGATTCCCGATACACCAGCTCTTGCCCAGTCGTCCTGTTTCCTGATGTATCGGCTCTATCCCAGTCTTCCTGTTTCCCAGTACGCCAGCTCTATCTAGTCTTCCTGATTCCCAACACAGCAGCTCTATCCCAGCATTCCTGTTTCACGATACACCAGCACTATCCCAGTCTTTCTGTTTCCCGATACACCAGCTCTATTCCAATATTCCTGATGCATTCCTGCTGTCTTCTTATTCACCAACTCTAACCAAGCATTCCTGTTTCCTGGTATGCCAGCTCTATCCCAGAATTCCTGTTTCCTGGTCCACCAGTTCTATGCCTTGCATTCCTCATAAGCCAGCTCTATCCCAATCCTGTTCTTTCCTGACACACCAGCTCTATCCCAAACCTGCTGTTTCCTGACACACCTGCTCTATCCTAATCCAGCCATTTCCTGATACATCGCTCTCGACCAGTTTTCCAGTTTCCTGATATGGTTCAATTGGTGCAATTCCACCAGAGCAACACTTCTACTGAGAACTGCCTGAATGTTTGCCCTGCAATTCTTTCGATATCTGCCTGAAGCCTAAAATACTGTCATTAAACCTCACCTTCTCAAAACAAGTTAAACTGACTCCTTCAGAGGATAACCAGCTGTATACAACAGTTTCAGTGCGCAGCACGGTGGCACAGTGGTTAGCACTGCTGCCTCACAGTGCCAGGGATCCAGGTTCGATTCTAACCTCGGGTGACTGTGTGGAGTTTGCTCTTCCTCCCCATGTGTGCGTGGGTTTCCTCCGGGTGCTCCGGTTTCCTCCCACAGTCCAAAGAAGTGCAGGTTGGGTGGACTGAACATGCTAAATTGCCCCTTAGTGTCCAGGGATGTGTGGGATAGGGTGGAATGGACATGAGTAGGGTGCTCTTTCGGACAGTTGGTGCAGACTCGATGGGCCAAATGGCCTCCTTTTGCACTCTCGGGATATTATGATACTGTACTTTTGCTGCAATTCTGGATAATTGACATTATCATAGGGTTCCAGGTGATCTTCTCAACTTCTTGCCGAGAGGATGATCAGATTGTCAGCCACAGTCACATCTCTCATTGAAGTTTCAAAATTAGCTACGCACCAGCTGAGGCCTCATCCTTAAAACTTTAAAGAATTCTGATCCATTTATTTTCTTTGGGGATGATGTCAACATTAAGAATCATTGTTATTGCTGGCATCGCTCTTCGCCCTTCGAGATTTGAAAGATTACTCCAACTCTTAATTGTAAAATTGCTGTGTGAAGCTGTGTGTGACAGTTAGGTATGCAAAGGAAATGTCGGGCAGATACATTCTGACAGGTTTGAAATGCTGCCCAACCTCAATACTTGGAGCACGAGACATGGTTCGTAGCTTTAACACGAGCACAGGCCACATAATGTGCTTTAACAAAATGTGTGGTACACAACAGGAATGTAGTGACTCAAACCTTTGCAAGTTCACTGTTCATTTGGGTCGGAAGAATTCTGAAGGACAACCTTTGAGGTCCAGTCTTTCATCAACAAGACCTGGCTGCTGTACCTGCACTGATGCTGCCCAAGAGTCTGTGACCAACATGCAGAGACTTTTGTTTTAAATACCACACAAGGGGCTTAGAATTTAATTTTGTGCAGATCTACTGTACTCCCTACACACACAGGACTGTGTGGCAAGATTTAACTCCAACTCAATCAGCTGGTGGTGGGCCGTATCTCAAACAACGACGAATCAGACTACTGAAGGAAGCTAGATCATTTGGTTGCAGGGTGTACTGAAAACAAACTCCCTATAAATGTCGGAAAGACCAAGGAACTGATTTTCGACTTCAGGAAACGTAGCACGACACCCCCCCCCCCCCGGTCTACATCAATGGCTCCGAAGTGGAGATGGTCGATAGCTTTAGGTTCCTGGGGGGTCACCATCACCAACAGTCTGGCCTGGTCCACTCACGTTGATGCAACAGTCAAGAAAGCCCAACAATGTCTCTACTTCCTACAGAAGCAAAAGAAGTTTGGCATGTCTGCATCGATTCTCACAAACCTCGACAGATGTGCCATAGAGAGCATCCTATCCAGCTGCATCACAGCCTGGTATGGCAACTGCTCGGTCCAAGATCGCAAGAAACTGCAGAGTGTGGTGAACTTAGCCCAACGCATCACACAAGATTGCCGCCCCCACATTGATTCTGTATACACATCCCGCTGCCTCAGGAAGGCAGACAGCATTATCAGAGACCCCTCCCACCCAGGCATTGCCTACTTCCAGACCCTTCCATCAGGCAGAAGTACAGAAGTCTGAAGACTCGTACATCCAGACATAGGAACAGCTTCTTCCCCACAGCTACAAGACTCCTCAACGACTCCCCCTCGGACTGATCTGTTCCCTGTAAGAACACTATTCACGACACCCTGTGCTGCTCTTGCTCATGTGTTTGCTTTGTTTGGCCCCTTGTTCCGCACTGTAACCAATCACCGTTTGTCGATGTACCATTTGTCAATGTTCTCTGTTGATTATTCTTTCTGTCTACTATGTACGTGCTGTATACGTTCCCTCAGCCGCAGAAAAATACTTTTCACTGTACTGAAGTACATGTGGCAATAAATCAAATCAAATCAAATCAAATCACATTGTATCAAGCTGATCAACCTATTGTTTCAAATGCCTTTCAATAAATTACAGGAATAGTTTTCTTCAAAAACCTTCACAGACTGTGATTTTAAAGGTTTTGTAAACCAAATGTTAATATTTCACAACCACATTATCACCTATACTCATAACCAGGAATTCATAAGGTCATCACAACACAAACCGTCCAGAACTCATCTGTCATTGGAGGAAGTTTACATGGGATTCCATGTAAAGGCAGTGATTGGTTGTCCTGCAGTGTGACTGATACATAGAACTTACAGTGCAGAAGGAGGCCATTCAGCCCATCGAATCTGCACCGACCCACTTAAACCCTCACTTCCACCCTATCCCCATAACCCAATAACAAATGGCCTTCCGGCATACTGAGCAGAAGCTCAGTCACATTCTTGAAAATCATTAGAGAGACTCCTGAATTCGCAAGAGGCCGAGATATCGGGGCTCAAAGCAGGAAGAGAAAATTGGCATCCTGCAGGGTCCTCCAAGAGGGGCAAACTGGACGGGGTGAACAACCTTTCAACTCGTCAAAAGGTGAGGGCTGCTACTTTGATCTTATTGAAAAGTATTTGTTCCCCAGCTGATTTATGAAATTTTCATCATAAGTCGCTCCTCGTCACTTCCTCCAAAGCATCAAATTTGATGTCTCAAGGATACGGGCAACAACATGGGTCTCATCCTTCACCTGGGACTTCATAAATTTCCACATGTAGTGATTCAAAATCCTAACACCCAATCCCCAGTGATCAATGGTGCCTTTCATAGATTTTCCCCAAGAGCTGATATCACAGTATCAACAAGAGGTGAAGGAGGAGCAGAAGATGTTTCTGAGATTTGGCGTTAAAGTATGATAACTTTGATAGAGAGTTAAATAGCTAAGTAATGTCAGTTAAGCAGAACTGGAGAGTGTATCCTATATTGCAGCATTTAGTTGTAAAGAATAGAGTTGATCAGAGAGAGGTTCCATCACATAGCTATTATGCTACAACTGTCCTCTATAGCACTAAGGAGAAAACCAGTCAGGATCTTACCCTGATTCCTATACAACACCTGTATGTGTAGATGCATCATCAAATTGCCTGATGACATTCACTTTTTACATTTTTTAAATCTATTCTCAGGGTGTGGGTGTCACAAGGTCAGATTTTATTACCAATCCCTCATTACCCTGAAATGAAAAAAATGAAAATCGCTTATTTTCACAAGTAGACTTCAAATGAAGTTACTGTGAAAAGCCCCTAGTCGCCACATTCCGGCACCTGTTCGGGGAGGCTGTTACGGGAATTGAACCGTGCTGCTGGCCTTCGTTGGTCTGCTTCCAAAGCCAGCGATTTAGCCCTGTGCTAAACAGCCCTGCTGACAGGGTGGTTGTGGGCCTTCTTCTTAAATCATTGGTAGCAATTTGATACAATTGTGTGATGTGTTTGACCACTCCACGAGCCAATTGAGAGTCAATCTCAATGGTGTGGGACTGGGAGTTACAACCATAGACCAGACTGAGTTAGGGCATCAGGTTACCTTTCGAAATGACACCAGGCATTTACGATAATCTGACAGTTTCATGGCCATTTATTGCTACTAGTTTTATTTTTTTTATAGCTAATTTTAAACTATATTCAAATCTTAAACCATGATAGAAGGATTTGTTTTTATTCAGTTAGAGGATGTGGGTGGCGTTGACAAGGCCAGCATTTATTGTCCATTAATTGCCCTTGAAGAGTGGCTTACTTGGCCATTTCAGTGGGCATTTAAGAGTCAACCACATTGCTGTGGATCTATAGACCACATGTAATAATAATAATCTTTATTAGTGTCACATGTAGGCTTACATTAACACTGCAATGAAGTTACTGTGAAAATCCCCCAGTCGCCACATTCCGGCTCCTGTTCAGGTACACAGAGGGAGAATTCAGAATGTCCAATTGACCTAACAAGCACGTCTTTCGGGACTTGTAGGGAGGAAACCAGAGCACCCAGAGGAAACCGACGCAGACACGGGGGGAACGTGCAGACTCTGCACACACAGTGACCCAAGCCGGGAATCGAACCTGAGACCCTGGCGCTGTGAATCAACAGTGCTAACAATTGTGCTACCGTGCCACCCCCGGCCAGTTAAGGATGGCAGATTTTCTTTCCTAAAGGCTGTTAGTGAACTAGATGGGGTTTTTTTGCAACAAAACAGGTTTAGTTCCAGTTTTCATTAAAAATTGAATTCATCTTCACCATCTGCCATGATGGGATGCAAAACCGAGTACCCAGAGCATTACCAGTTCAGTAACATTATCACTACCGAGTCATTCGTGCAAAGTACAAGAAGGCTACTGGCTCCCAGAGAGGCATTACCCTACAAGAACCAGTGCATGCCTCCAAGGAAAGAATAAAGATGGGGATGGTTCTCCTTTCTCCTTTGCATTATTAAGTGTCAACCTTGGCTGGGTGGGAGCACTCAAGCCTCGAGTCAGAAGGTGGTGAGTTCACATCTCATTCCAGAGACTTTGAGCACTTAACCGAGGCTGACAATGTCAATTCGGTGCAGCCGCAGCGCTACGTTGTCAGGGCATTTTGGTTGAAATATTAAGTCAAGGTTGCCCTCTTAGGTGGACATAAAAGATCTGATGGCACAATATTCAGAATGAGAAGGAGAGCACTTCTAATATCGGGATGACAAAGTGGTACAGTGGTTAGCACTGCTGCCTCACAGTGCCAGGGACCTGGGTTCGATTCTGATCTTGCGCGGCTGTGCCATTCTCCCCGGTCTGCATGGGTTTCCTCCGGGTGCGTCTGTTTGCTCTCTCAGTCAAAAAATATGTGGGTTGGGTGGATTGGCCACCTAAATTGTCCCCTCATGTCAAAAGGTTAGGTGGGTTATAGGATCAGGCAGGGTAGTGGGCCTAGGTTAGGATGCTCTTTCAGAGCATATGCGACTATATCTACATGTAGAACTATTTACATTAAATGGCGAGTAGATGAAAGCGAGTGGATGAATATATACATAAGAGGTATTTAGCGTGCAGATACAGAACAAAATTTACAAGATAACTGCCTGTAAGTCCAATCTTTGGGGCTTGCGCCTGATCCTTGTCGACCGCCTGAGAGGTGGAGGTGGGGATGACGGCGTCTTGACAGGCGGGATTTCTGCCAGTTTGGTTGCCTCGTGGTGCGAGGTGTCCAGACAACATGACAACATATGGAAAAGTAGGATCTGGTGGTGGGCAGGCAACTTTGCGCAGTGCCTTTCCATTGCGCCTGACAATGGAGCCTTCAGCCATACTGCTATTTGTGATTTTTATCAATGACTTGGAGGAGGGGGCTGAAGGGTGGGTCAGTAAATTTGCTGATGACCCCAAGATTGGTGGAGTAGTGGATGAGGTGGTGGGCTGTTGTAGGCTGCAAAGAGACATTGATAGGATGCAGAGCTGGGCCGAAAAATGGCAGATGGAGTTTAACCCTGATGAGTGCGAGGTGATTCATTTTGGTAGGACAAATTTGAATGCGGATTACAGGGTCAACGGCAGGGTTCTGAGGAATGTGGAGGAACAGAGAGATCTTGGGGTTCATGTCCACAGATCTCTGAAGGTTGCCACTCAAGTGGATAGAGCCGTGAAGAAGGCCTGTAGTGTGTTAGCGCTTAGTAACAGGGGGCATGAGTTTAAGAGCCGCGGGGTTATGCTGCAACTGTACATGACCCTGGTGAGACCACATTTGGAGTATTGTGTTCAGTTCTTGTCACCTCACTTTAGGAACGATGTGGAAGCATTGGAAAGGGTGCAAAGGAGATTTACCAGGATGCTGCCTGGTTTGCAGGATAGGTCTTATGAGGAAAGGTTGAGGGAGCTAGGGCTTTTCTCTTTGGAGCGGAGGAGGATGAGAGGCGACTTAATAGAGGTTTATAAGATGATGAGGGGGATAGTTAGAGTGGACGTTCAGAGACTAATCCTCGGGTGGATGTAGCTGTTACAAGGGGGCATAACTATAAGATTCACGGTGGGAGATCTAGGAGGGATGTCCGAGGTAGGTTCTTTACTCAGAGAGTGGTTAGGATGTGGAATAGACTGCCTGCTGTGATAGTGGAGTCGGACACTTTCGGAACTTTCAAGCGGTTATTGGATAGGCACATGGAGCACACCAGAATGACGGGGAGTGGGATAGCTAGATCTTGGTTTCGGACAATGCTCGGCACAACATCGAGGGCCGAAGGGCCTGTTCTGTGCTGTACTGTTCTATGTTCTACCCAAACCCAAACCCCACTCTATTCCTGCATCCCCACCATTTTTCAAAAAAAAATGTATTCAGGAATTTGCATAAACAAACAAACAAAACAAATGAAAGAAGAAGTAAAATTATCCAACATAATAAATAATCAACACGCACTCCCCTCCCACGCCATACCCCCTCCTCCCGTCACGCCTTCCCCATTTAACCCCTTTACTTTGACACCTCAATCCTCCTTAAAGAAGTCAATGAACGGCTTCCACTTCGAAGCGAACCCATCAACCAACCCTCTCAGGACAAACTTGACCTTCTCCAGCCTTGGGAATTCCGCCAGGTCGCTCATCCATACTCCCGCTTTCGGCTACTCTGACCCCTCCAATCAAGCAAAATCTGTCTCAGGGTATCAGGAAGGCAAAGGCCAAGTCATTGACCTCTCTCGCCCCTTGGACTCCTAGGTCTTCCGACACCCCAAATATCACTACCTCACGAATCGGGGCCACCTTTACCTGCAACACCTCGGATATTACATCCTCAAACCCTGCCAGAACCCCTTTAGCTTCGGACATGCCCAAAACATGTGGACATGATTCACATGCCTCCCTGCGTACTGCCCACAACTATCCTATATTCCCTCAAAGAACCTACTCATCTTCGCCACTGTCATATGCGCATTTTGGACTACTTTAAACTGAATAAGACTGAGCCTCGCACATGACGAGGATACATTCACCCTCCACAGGGCCTCAGCCCACGTCCCGGCCTCCACTTCCCCACCCAGCTCCTCCTCCCACTTCCGCTTAATGTCCCCCACCGGGCACCCCTCCCAATCAATCAGCTCCTTGTAGACCTCGGACAACTTCCCCTCTGTAGCCATCTAAGATGGCCATCTGCAAAGGGCCATGGGAATTATGGCCAACCAAAGACTCATACAGATACAGAGCCTATGAGTATCTGAAACACAGGGAACCAGACCTGATCGAAACCCCCCACTCGTTTGCATTTTAATGGCCCATTTTCCCAGGACAATAGAACTCCAATCAAGCAATCGGTACAGCCACAGACTGATCGGCGTCACTCCCCTTACTCAGAAAGCCCAACTGCCAGGGTCAATGACCGCTCAGGGCCCGCCCAGCTACCAAGGCACCCGCCCCTTTATTGGCCGAAATCGAAGACAGTGATCAGAGCCCTGTCGAACTGATCCAAGGTTAAGGACCGCCCCAAAGAGCGAGATATCCCAGAGGGATAAAAGAGGACACAATCATGTGTTCTGTCTCTTTTTTGGATCCAGCCTGTGCCAACCCAATTGCAGCAGGAACAGCCAGCCAAGTTCAAGACCAACGATCGCTACCTGACAGTTGAGCCCAGCAGAGACAGAGCCACTTTCTTTGAACCAGCCAAGTGAATTCCAGAAAAAGGCCTTATCCATTTGCTCAGTGCCGGTTGCCCTGAAGTTAAGTATAGGTTATTGCAGCTGATTGGTGTAGTTTAACTCATAGTAGATATTGGGTGGGATTCTCCGCTCCCGCGCCGGTTGGGAGAATCGGCTAGGTCGCCGAATTTTTCCGCGACGCCGGTCTGACACCCTCCCGCGATTCTCCCAAGTGGCGAGAATGGTCCCATCGAGTTCCGCGCGGCGCAGGCCGGAGAATCGCCCGAGACACCCAAAATGGCAATTCTCCGGCACCCCTGCTATTCTCAGGCCCGGATGGGCCGAGTGGCCAGGCCAAAACGGTGGGTTCCACCCGGCGCCGTCCACGCCTGGTCGCTGCCGTTGGGAACAGCGTGGGAACGCTGGGGGGGCGGCCTGCGGGGTGGGGAGGGGGGATCCTCCACTGGGGGGGGGGGGCCTCAAATGGGGTCTGGCCCGCGATCGGTGCCCACCGATCGTCGGGCCGTCCTCTCTGAAGGACCTTCTTTCTTCCGTAGCCCCGCAAGATCCATCTGCCATCTTCTTGCGGGGCGGACTCGGAGAGGACGGCAACCCGCATGCGCAGGTTGGCGCCGGCCAACCCGCGCATGCGTGAGTGACACCAGTTATGCGGCGCCGGCCGCGCCATGTATGCAGTGCTGCCTTTACGTGGCGACAAGGCCTGGCGCGTGTAAATGACGTGGCCCCGCTCCTAGCCCATTATCGGGCCCTGAATCGGTCGGGATAGGGGCCGTTTTGCGCCATCGTGAACCTCGGCGGCGTTCGCGACGGCGTGGGCACTTCGGCGCGGGAGCGGAGAATCGCGCCCATTGTGTTTGCATGTTGAGATAACTCTTCTGTATGTAAATAAACCACCTTTTGAACTAACTAACTGGTTGTATGGTCATTTGATCGATATAAGGGAAGGCTTGTGGTTCACTAAGATAAATAGAAATACCCACAGTATTGGCGGCACTGTTGGGTGGGACCGAAAAATACCAACACCTCCCCAAACTCCTCCTTCGACAACACCTTATCCTGCTGCCCCATGGGCAGCAACCCGGGAAAGGACGGCACCTCCCTACTTACAAAATCCCAGACCCGCAGGTACCTGAAACCATTCCTCCTGGGCAGCTCATACTCTTCCTCCAGGCCCTCTAATTTCGCAAAGCTGCCCCCTATAAACAGGTCCCTGAATCATTCAAGCCATGTTCCTTGGCACCCCTGAAACTTTGCATCCAGCCCCGCCGGTGTAAACTAATGATTATCACACTTCGGTGCCCACACCAAGGCCCTTTCCAATCTCAAATGCTGCTTCCACTGCCCCCACATCCTCAAGGCCAACACCACCACTGGGCTCTCGGAGTACCTGGCCGGCGAGGACGACAGAGGCGTCGTTAGCATTGCCGTCAAGCTCATTCCTCTACAAGTGGCTGCCTCCATCCTCCCCCTTCCCCACTTTCCTAACCATAGCAATGTTTGCCG
Source organism: Scyliorhinus torazame (assembly GCF_047496885.1). Taxonomy (NCBI): domain Eukaryota; kingdom Metazoa; phylum Chordata; class Chondrichthyes; order Carcharhiniformes; family Scyliorhinidae; genus Scyliorhinus; species Scyliorhinus torazame. The sequence goes on from NC_092713.1 coordinate 150,119,513, forward strand.
CCCAGTGGTAATTTATCATATTCTGCAACATCAACCCTCCCCCCCCCCCCCCCCACTCCTCATCCCCGTTCCAAAAAAACCTTGTGACCCGTGGGGTCTTCCCCTCGCATACAAATCCAGAGATCAGCATTGGTATTTTTCGGTCCCACCCAACAGTGCCGCCAATACTGTGGGTATTTCTATTTATCTTAGTGAACCACAAGCCTTCCCTTATATCGATCAAATGATCATACAACCAGTTAGTTAGTTCAAAAGGTGGTTTATTTACATACACAAGGGTTATCTCAACATGTTAAATTTTAAAAAAATCTAGAGTACCCAATTCATTTTTTCCAATTAAGGTGCAATTTAACGTGGCCAATCCACCTCCCCTGCACATCCTTGGGTTGCGGGGGCGAAACCCACACAAACATGGGGAGAATGTGCAAACTCCACACGGACAGTGACCCAGGGCCGGGATCGAACCTGGGACCTCGGCACCGTGAGGCAGCAGTGCTAACCACTGCGCCACCGTGTTGTCCCGTGTTAAACTTTTTAAAGAAAGGCTTTGGGACAAAGATCGGGAAATTCTGAAATATGAACAGGAACCTTGGCAGTACCGTCATCTTTACTGTCTGCACCCATTCTACCAATGACAGTGGTAGCACATCCCACCTCTTAAAGTCCCCCTTCATCTGCTCCACTAACAGAGCCAAATTGAACTTGTGCAACTGTGCACAACCCAGCATCACCTGAATGCCCAGGTATCTACAACTCACCTCCACTACCTTAAACAGCAGCTTCCCCATCCTTCTCTCCTGCCCTCTGGCTTCAATCGTGAATACCTCGGTCTTTCCCATGTTCAACTTGTACCCAGAGAACCGGCCAAAGTCCTCCAAAATCCCCAGAATGCCCTCAATGCCACCCAATGAGTCCTAATTATATAACAAAAGGTTGTCCGCCCCCTCGCACAATCCCTCCCCAGTCCCTCGACCCTATAAGCGCCATTGCCAATGGCTCTATAGCCAAGGCAAAAAGCAATGGGGAGAGTGGACACCCCTGCCCAATCCCATGGTTCAGCCCAAAATATCCCGAGCTCACCCGGTTCATCTGCACACTTGCGACAGGCGCCCAATACAGCTATTGGACCCAATCTGCAAACCCCTGCCTGAACGCAAACCATCTCAGCACCTCCCACAGATACTCCACTCCACTCGGTTGAAAGCCTTCTGCACGTCCATTGCCATTGTCACCTCCACGTCCTGCACGTCCAGGGGCATCTTAATCACATTAAGCAACCTCCTGACATTTGCTGACAACTGTCTCCCTTTCACAAGCCCCATGTTGTCCTCACCTATCATCCCCGGGACACGGTCTACAATTCATGAAGCCAACACCTTTGCCAATAACTTACCGTCCACATTCAACAACGATATAGGACAGTACAATCCAAACTGCTCCGGATCCTTGTCCTTTTTCAATACCAAGGAGATGGATGTCAGCGAACGTGTAGAGCAGAGCTCCCCGCTCTCCCTAGCCTCATTGTATGCCCTCACCAGCAACGGACCCAGGTCCCCCCGCAAACTTTTAATAAAACCCCACTGGGAACCCATCTGGGCCGGGGGCCTTCCCTGCTTGCATCACCTCTCCATACTCTCCATCACCTCCCTCAACCCATAGGGACCCCAATCCCTGCACCAGCTCCTCGTTCACCCTGGGAAACGCCAACTCGTTCAGGAACCACCGCATTCCCTCCCCTCCAGCCAGGGGTTCCGATTCATACAACTTCCTATAAAAATCCTCAAACATCCCATTCACCACCCTTCCCGTCCCGTCCTTCACTCTACCAATGTCCTTTGCTGCCTGCTGCTTCCTCATCTGGTGGGTCAACATCCTACTTTCGCGGAATGGTAGCATAGTGGTTCGCACTGTTGCTTCAAAACGCCAGGGTCCCAAGTTCGGTTCCCGGCTTGGGTCACTGTCTGTTCGGAGTCTGCACGTTCTGCGTGGATTTCCTCCGGGTGTTCCGGTTTCCTCCCACAAGTCCTGAAAGACGTGCTGTTAGGTGAATTGGACATTCTGAATTCTCCCTCTGTGTACCCGAACAGGGGCTGTAGTTTGGCGACTAGGGGATTTTCACAGTAACTTAATAGCAGTGTTAATGTCAGCCTACTTGTGACACTAATAAAGATTATTATTATTTAAATGGATAGGATGGGTATAGAGGGATAGGGTAAAAGGAAATGCTGAGGGTATTGGCCAAGCATGGTATCATGGCCAGTACAGACTTGGAGGGCCGAAAGGCCTTTTCCTGTGCTGTACTGCTCTTTGTTCTCCCCATACTCATATATTGCCTCCCTGGCCCTCCGCAACTGCCCCACCGCCTTCCCCTTGAACACTAATCCAAACTCCATCTGGAGCCTTTGCCTCACCCTCAACAACCCTACTTCCAAATCCTCCGAATACCTCTTGTCCACCTTCAGAATCTTGTGCACCAGCCTTGCCATCTCTGCCCATTCCTCCTTCTCCCTATGTGGCCAAATTTAAATAAACCACCGCCTTTAGTGTCTCCCACAGCCCACAGCATGGCTGCCGTGACCTCCCTCGTGTCACTGAACTTCACATACTCCCCAGATGGCAGCCCTCACCCGCTCAAACACCTCATCTGCCCACATCCAGCCTCCACTGCAGACACTGTTGCCCGCCCCCCCCGATCCACTCGCAAATCCCCCCAGTACTGCATGAGACCACAATTGCTGAATACTCTGAGTCGACCACCCCCGCCAGCAATGCCTTCTCTACCACTTAGAAGTCAATCCGTGAGTACACCCGCTGTCCATGGGAGAAATATGAAAATTCCTTCGCCCTGGCGAAATCCACATCATCCCAATTAAGGACATAAACGTTTACCAGGAGCACCGGCATCCCCTCCAGCTTCCCACTCACAATCACGAATCTCCCCCCCGAATCGGCCACAATGTTCCCCACCCACTTATTCACCAGCAGCACCACCCCCCTCGTCTTCATGTCCAGTCCCAAGTGGAACGCCTGCCTGACACCGTTTCCTCAACGTTGTCTGGTCCTCTATCTTTAAGTATGCCTCTTGTAAAAAGGCCACGTCCGCCTCAGGTGCACAAACACACGTAACCGCTTGACCAGCCCATTCAGCCCCCTCACATTCCACATGACAAGCCTGGTTGGGGGGGGGGGGGGGGGGGGGGGGAGCCACTATTTCCCTTTTTGGGCCAGCCCCCGCCCCCTGTCACCCCACCCTCCAGGCCAACCCTCGGATGTCCACGATCATCACTCCCTGTACAACTGCGCCACAACAACCACACACTTGTCAGCAGCACCAACTCCCCCTTCCCAAACAAAGCAACAACCCCACCCCCACCTCTGCGTCTACCTCCTGACCACCCCCCTGTTATATTCCTTGCTTTTTCCTCCAAAGTAGCCAGATATGTAGAGTTGACAAAGAATATATAAATAAGAAGTTTGAATCAAAACAAATTTATTTTACAGTACTAACTTTGATTAGGCTCACACACTTTACTGAGTAACCGATACTAAACTGATAGTACTGAATCTGTAGTACAGTAATCAATATTCTCTCTAACTATTAAACTACAGTATAACTTGACCTCTGGCTATATCTCAACAATGAATTCTCACTCTGCTCTCATCAGCTTCTCATCATGTTCTCCCAGAATTCCTAGAGATGCTGCCTGATATACAATGACTTAGTAACACCATCTAGTGTTTTATTTGCACATAGTTTCTGATGTTAACCCTTTACTACACTTGTACTATACATATTATTACACCCCCACTGTGCTCCCTTTAACTAGTTCACCCAGCTAGCATGGCAGTCACCGCCCAACGCCTCTAAACATCCTACCCCCCCCCCCCGCTGATTCTCCTTCCACCGGCCACATTCCCACGAACAACCAAGAAACAGAAAAAAGCGCACCCACTCTTGATGCTCCCCAAACACCTTGCCACCAAACCCAAACAAACATTTAAAGGGGAAAGGTTTCCCGAGAACAAAGAAACCTCCTCACAATTCCTCCGAAGTTCAATGTCCTCCTTCTCCTGCTAGTCCATTGTCCCTCAAAAAGTCCATTGCCTCCTCTGGCATGCCAAAATAATATTCTCGCTTCTGGAAAGCCATCCTGAGGCGTGCCGGGTCCAGCACTCCAAACTTCACTGCCTTCTGGAAGAGGGCTGCCTTGACCCGATTAAACCCAGCCCTCCTCTTCACCAATTCTGCACCCAGGTCTTGATACACCTGCAGCTCGCTCCCTTCCCAGGTGCACCTCCTTGTCTGTCTCGCCCATCGAAGAATCCTCCCTTTGTCTAAGAAGCAGTGCAACCATACCACCATCGCCCTTGGCAGCTCCCCTACTTGTGGCCTCCTCATCAGCACCCTGTGTGCTCGGTTGACCTCCAGGGATCGGTCAAAGGTCCCCTCCCCCATCAGCTATTCCAATATTTTGACCACATATGTGCCGGCCTCCGCTCCTTCAATGCCTTCAGCCATCCCCACGATCCTCAAATGTTGTCTTCTGGAGCAGTTCTCCAGATCCTCCACCTTCTACTTCAGCTTCTTTTGGATCTACCACCTCTGCTACCAACAAGTGCCCTCTGCTCCTCGTGCTCTCCTACCGCCTCCTTCACCTTCTGGATCACCCGGCCCTGGGACTCTGCTCCACTCGCTCAATCCCTGCTTTGAGCAGCTCCACCACCTTGGCCAGTTCCTTCCAAGGTCTCCCTCCTCTGCTGGCTGAACTTAGCATTTAAAAAGTCCACCAGCTACTCCGTAGATCACTGGGCGGGCAGAACAGGCCCTTTACCCTCCGCCATCTTGTCCTGTGGCACACCACGAAGACTTCCCTGCTCCAACAGATCCCTTCTTCTGAACCCACTCCTAGTTTGTGGAACCATCCACCAGCCACACCAAGGGAGTTACACCTTCTCCAGGTACTCCTACACCTCTTTCCATCCAAACATTCCATCCCTCAGATGGGGAAAGGACCAAAAAATACCACCTTGAGCGAGAGCAGCCAAATGTGCGACCGCTCACTCCATGGCCGCCACCGGAGGTTCCGCAACCACACCCTAAGAGGGAATTTAGCCTGGCCAATCCACCTAACCTGCTCATCTTTGGAGAGTGGGAGGAAACCGGAGCACCCGGAGGAAACCCACGCAGACACGGGGAGAAAGTGCAAACTCCACACAGACGGTCACCCGAGGTCGGAATCGAACCAGGGTACCTGGCGCTGAGGCAGCATTGCTAACCACTGTGCTGCTTGTTTGAAGGACAAACAGGATTGCTGCCATCACACAGGAAAGCTGCTGAAAGCATGGGTTATCCAAGGGTTGCGGTTTATAGTGACTGTTCTAGGTTAAGAGAAGTACAGTATCACAGTCTCTATAAATATGCATTCCACTAGGTGGTTATTCAGTTGAACATCAAAACAAACTGCACTGTAATCGATGGCTTGCATCAACCATCTTGAGTATAAAGCTATTGTTTTTTAATCAGTCCTGCTTCCAACCCATCACAACCTTTCCATATTGATTTTTTCTTCCCGCCCCCACTTTGCCAGCCTCTGTACTTGCTTAAAGCTGGTTATAGCTCCGTCTTCCCAGTTCTGACAAAAGGTCATTGACCTGAAACATGAACTCAGTTTCTTGCTCCACAGATGCGCCTTATCTGCTGAGTTCTTCCAGCATTTTCTGCAGATTTCCAGCACATGCAGCATTTGGTATTGTGTCAAATGCACACTTTCAGACATCACTCCTGAATGGTCTAGCCCTCATTTAAAAGTTAAGGCCCTAGATTTTGGATTCCTGCACCATATGGTTACGATCTATATACCCTACCAAATCCTTTGATCATCATTAAGACTTCAATGGCATCAACCCTTAATCTTCTAAAGCAAAGGGAATTCAAGACGAGTTTTTGAAACCTGTCCGTATAAGTTAATCATTAGTGCCCCAATATCAATCTGTGCTGCACCCCTTTCCAAGATTAATATATCCTTATTAAAATAAGTTACTGCAGATACTGGAATCTGAAACAAAAACAGAGAGCTCTAGACAATTTCAGCAGGTCTGACAGCATCTGTGGAGAGAGAAAGGAGCTATTTCGAGTCTGGATGACTCTTTGACAAAACTAGACAGAACTGGGAATAGGATAGAATTGTGGTTGGTTGGGGTGGGAGGGGGAAGTGGCAAAGCAGTGGGGCTAGATAGAGGACCAACGATGAGGGAGGTTGACAAAGATGTGCAGACAGAAAAACAAAGGGAATGTAAATAGTGATGATCAAGGGTAAGAAGGGTGCTGATAATGGCAAATTTAAATTAGAATGTGGTAATGGCAGAACAGAGGTGAGCAGTGTGTCAAAGGACAACTAGGAACAGGGAACAGATGGCCCTAGTGGGGTGGGATGGGAGGGGGAGAGGAGACAATGGTGAGGGAAAAACAGAGCGATGGGAGAAATGAAAGCGAATTGATAGAAATAAAAATGGGGTGAAGATGGAGGAAAGAGTTCACAGTCTGAAGTTGTTGAAGTCCAGAAGGCTAATTGGAAGATGAGGTGCTGTTCCTCCAGTTTGCGCTGGGATTCACTGGAGCATTGCAGCAGGACAAGGACAGACATGTGGACATGTGAACAAGACAGTGAGTTGTAATGGCAAGTGACACGAAGGTCTGGAACCTTCCTGTATCACAGTGCTCAGGTGAATAGGGGACTCCAGATGTGGTCTAACCAAGGCTTCATACAAATGTAGATTAAGTTCCATCCTCGCAGTGTATGCTTGGCAGATTAAACTATCACAGAGAGCTCTCCAACTCTTTCTTCCTTCATGCGCAACCTGGCAATAACAAGTCCATTGTGATAGTTACATCAAGGTTGGCATTTCACTAGTGGCACCTCCAAAAGCAGAAAGGCAGAAAGAGGAAATGACTCTCAAAACGTAACTTTGATCTGATCGTGTTATTCTGAATTCTTAAACTGTGTAACTAAAATTGCACTTAGATTTCATTGTTCCAGTATTCCAATTTAATGTTCAACAGTCTAGATCCAGTTTCCTTCCTCTCTCTGGCTCAATATTGTTTTGAAGTGAGGGATGTTAAGGATGGAAAACGTTCCTATTTCAGGCACTCTCAGTTCCTGAAGAACTCGGCCAGCGACAATATAAATACTCTCTGTTCTGGTCAGAACCAACCACATGTCCAAACACGAGAAAGCATACTGAATGCACCAGTGATGATTTTACTGACTCTTCTTTCACTGTGATATAAAGTCAATGGTGTGCTTGGGGCCATGTGCAATAGCGGGAGTCTGAGCCTGCTGAAACCTATTCAAGTTATACCATTAAGGCTGGCTGAGTGATAAAATATTCAGGATGGCTAATTGAACCCTGCCACCTCTCGAGTTCAGCTCTCTATGTGCTAATTCATGGTGTCAACTGGTTCCAAAGATCTAAATTAAACCTTCCATTTCTCACATCCACCAACCAACCCCCATGTCTCGCAATGAGAGTTTACTGCCAAATTAGAAGCATTTCTGTGCAGTGGGCTCATGTCCAAAAGGAACTGGGCTGAGACTGTCCAAACTCATCTCCAATAGACTCCGAGCAGCCTTTAGAGCAAGCAGGTTTTTACCACATCAACCATGGAAATGAAGTCAGGTCCCAATCTGGAAGGACAGTATTCAGTCCACTGAAATACTCAGGCCCTCCGATCAATGCAATGGCAATTCAAGATAGTTCACCTGGGACATTTGCACCTGTCTTCACCATTTGACAGGAACACTGAATTCATTCCATTGAGTCCACGTTATAGCCAAGAGACACTGGTTGTGTTTGAAGGGACTCCACAGTTGCTGGCTCTAGACTGATGGGGAGCATCTGTATACATCAACATCCAACACTGTGGCCACAATTTAATGGAATAAAAACAGAGTCCCACTTTGGGCAAAAATAGTGGGGTATTTCTGAGTGCCTGCAGCGCCGAGTACACCCCGCTAACAAACGGGACTCGTTGCTTTTGGCTTGGCGTGGAACGCCCCGCCAAGGCCGCTCTTACCTTCCTTTCCTGCACTGACGAGCTCAACTCTTCAGTGCAGGAAGAGATCGGATGCCATTCTTAAATGCGGCCCCAATCTCTGGAGCCCCCATCGCGGCCTCCAGACACCCCCCCCCCCCCACGCTAAAGCTTACCTGTTAGGGAGTCCTCGAGCCCCCTCCCTCACTTCACCTTATAAGGGCTCTGGAGTGTCAATCTGGACAGTTTAGCACTGCCACCCAGGCACTCTGGCAAAGCCAAGGTGCCCGGCTAGCAGGGTTGCCAGGGTTCCACCCTGCCCAGAGACCGACCACCCGGGGCCTCAGATGACCTGGGAGACCCAACAAGGTGCAGTTATGCTTGGTCCACGTTTATGTGGATCAGTGCTAAATGGCACCATGGCGAGGTCTCCCAGGCACGGGCATTCGATCCTGGGCCTTGGGAGAATCTGTGCAGACATATTTAAGTGAGCCTAACTGCTCACTTAAATATGCAAATCTGGATCCCGCCCAGGGATGGCAAGATCCAGATCGTGACATTTCGCGATTTCGTGTTAGATCTTGCGGTGAGGCGTCCTAAGCATCGCAAACCTCTTCTGAGATTTAACAGCCTCGTCGCATCCCAAGTTGAGCGTGACGAGGCTTTTCGATCGGACCCTGCATCTGCTCAGAGTCAATGAGTCAATTTGCCTTAGCAGAAGAGTAGATAAACATCACCAATGAAAGTTTGTCTTGTCCAAAAATGTTGTCAAGAGATCACCATGACATCTTTGGCACCCTCATTTTCTGTCAGTTGTAACACTGGCTGTCCGACATCCAGAACTGGATGAGGGAAAGATAGTGTCCTTTGTAAAAAGGATCAAGAGGCCACATGGTGTGATGTCTTCCTGGTGCCATGTTGAAAGGAACTTCAAACTAGTTTTAAAGAATTTGGGTAAGGGATGAAGAGGTCCATTTGTTGTGATCCTTGTTGTGACCAAACATAGGGAAGAGTGCAAGGTACAAGTCAGGAGTATGATGAAAACTCTCCATGTACCTGGATGACTGCTGCCCCACAACACTCAAAAAGCTTGACAACATGCAGGAAAAAGCTGAGTGTTTCGTCACCTGATCCACCACCTTAAACATTAATTACCTTCCCCAGCATACATGGAATAACATCAGGGGACTCTCAGGAAGAAGGTGCAGGTTTATGAAACCCCCATTCTCAGCACCTTGTTGTTTGACTGCAAAACATGGATAATTTTCGGCCATCAAGAAAAGGAGCTCAGCAATGTTTATCTTCCCTTTGGGGTGCATACTGAGAAAAAATATACAACAAGAACTCGGAGCAGGAGTAGGCAATTCAGCCCCTCGAGCCCGCTCTGCCATTCAATACAATCATGGCTGATCTTATCACGGCTTCAACTTCACTTTTCCGGCTTCAACTTCACTTTCTGCTCGTTCTCCAAAACTCTTCAACACATTACTAGTTAAAAATCTGTCCATCACCTTCTTAAATTTACTCAAAGTCCCAGCATCCACCGCATTCTGGTGCGGTAGTGAATTTCACAGATTCACGACCATTTGAGAGAAGTAATTTCTCATCTCGGTTTTAAATCTGCTATCCCTTATCCTAAAACTATGACCTCTCATTCAAGATTGCCCCACAAGAGGAAACATCCGCTCTACAAAAGCTTTGTCAATATGTCATGTGAGAGAACCTTTTGGAACTGGGTGTTTATTAAATAGTTGGAGTGGATGTACCTTTAAGAAATGGGTGTTTATCGAATAGCTGCAGTGATGTCAGAGTGTGGGTGGAGCTGGGCTGGCTGTCTTTCACTTTTGCTTTGGGCTGGCAGCTACAGGGTTTTTAGTTTTGTTTTGAGAGCTAGATAGCTGCAGGAAAAGCAAGCAGTTGTATAAGGATCTCTCTGCAATCTAAAGACTGTCTCCAGATCATTTGGATGATTTCAAAGTGATAACTGCTCTCAGTAGTGAATTTAAACCTGATCTCTGTGTTAAAAAGGGTCTTTTGTCTTCTGGATGTTGCAAGGAAAGATTAAGGTTTACTTATAGAATATTGTATCTGTGGGGATGATTGGTGTTGATAGTTATTAAGATGTTTACTGTGGCTTTTTAAAGTGTTAACTAGTTTCATAAATTGTTTTAATTTAAAAGTACTTTAGCCCTCTGTTGCACCACAACTGTAAAGTAGGCCCGTGTGCGCCCCATAACCACACTCTAGTAAAAGTTGTGGGTCAGGTGAACTCCATGATACACTTTGGGGTTCTCTAAACCCTGGCCCATAACAAATATTATCTGAAATACCTCAATTAGACCAAGGATTATCTTACACCAGTTTCAGGCCAACATACAGAGTGCACAAAATTTCAGGCCCAAGTATAGCGAATGTCATAATCCGACCGATGGTTAAATAACTACAACTACATGCCACACCAATATCAGGCAGGCATATATCCCGCACCAATATCAGGCTGACATATATCCCGGATCAATATCAGACGGACATATATCCCGCACCAATATCAGGCTGACATATATCCCACATCAAAATCAGACTGACATATCCGAACCAATATCAGGCTGACATATATCCCGCACCAATATCAGGTGGACATATATCCCGCACCAATATCAGGCGGACATATATCCTGCACCAATATCAGGCGGACATATATCCCGTACCAATATCAAGTGGACATATATCCCGCACCAATATCAGGCGGACATATATCCCGCACCAATATCAGACGGACATATATCCCGCACCAATATCAGGCTGACATATATCCCACATCAAAATCAGACTGACATATATCCCACATCAAAATCAGACTGACATATCCCGAACCAATATCAGGCTGACATATATCCTGCACCAATATCAGGCTGACATATATCCTGCACCAATATCAGGCGGACATATATCCCACACCAATATCAGGCTGATATATATCCCACACCAATATCAGGCTGACATATATCCTGCACCAATATCAGGCAGACATATATCCCGCACCAATATCAGACTGACAGATATCCCACACCAATATCAGGCTGACATATATCCCGCACCAATATCAGGCTGACATATATCCCGCACCAATATAAGGCTGACATATATCCCGCACCAATATCAGGCGGACATATATCCTGCACCAATATCAGGCGGACATATATTGCGCACCAATATCAGGCGGGCATATATCCCGCACCAATATCAGGCTGACGTACATCACCTCGACTGTACTGTGGGTAGCCGAACAACTCCTCCAGTGACAAACAGTAGGAAGTTCATCCAGTAGAGGCAGCAGAAGAAGATTTTGGGAGATGTCAACTCAGTCACCTCGACTGTATTGTGGGTAGCCAAAGAACCCAGTGACAAACAGGAGGAAGGTCATCATCCAGCAGAGGTGGTAGAAGAAGATTATGGGAGAAGTCAACACAGTTACCTTGACTGTACTGTGTGTAGCCGAAGAACTGGTGTCAAGGAGCGGTTAAGCCCGAAACACTACATTAGTGTTTCACTCCCTCCGTCTTCCTCTCACCAACAAAAAGGCACTCTGAGGACAAGCATGGTAAGATTCTTATTCTTATATCTTTCTTAAGTGTACAAAGGCAGGATGGCAGTTACAGCAGTGGTGTGCTCATGCTGCCTCATGTGGCAGATCAGGGAGCTTTCTCGCGTCTGTCATGATATTCAGGGAAATATCATAGCACAAACATACATACATACTGATGGACAGATCAACGGACCAATCAACACACACAACACCACAGCCAATCACAGGCAAGAGCATACACAGTACGAAACAGGGAACACAACACTTCCTGGGGATTCCAGCAGGAGACAGCTCAGGGCACAGAGCTCATAGCAAGCCACTCAGACATCCACCATGTGCTGAGTGCCACTACACGATAGTATTAGGATTAGGTCCACAGATTCTAGGGTTATGATCGAACCTCAGTAACCAGTTTACCACTGTAAATAAATGTTCGTAGTAAAACTGAGTTGTACCATTCGCAACCGTGTTGGTCTGTCTGTGTAGCAGAGTACCCAACACGTCATAGTACCAGGAGTAACTGTGGGACCTACCTACGGATCCTCCGGAATCTGCCATGCTGCGCCATGGACACCGTCAGCACACCGCAGCCGCTACAAGTCGCTGGAAACCTCGGCGTTAATTGGAAGCTGTTCAAACAGCACTTCCAGCTCTTCCTGGAAGCCAATGAAAAGGAGAGCGCTTCGGACACCAGAAAGATCGCCATCCTCCTCTCCACAGCAGGTCAACACGCCATCCATGTCTACAACTCCCTGGTGTTCGCGGAAGGTGAGGACAAGACCAAGTACAAGACGGTCCTTCACAAACTCGACCAACACTTCAACGTCAAGGTCAACAAGAGTTTTGAGTGGTATCTCGATCAGCAGCGCCTGCAGGGTAAGGATGAGCCCTTTCAATCCTTCCTTACGCATCTCCATATCCTCACGCAGTCCTGTGGTTACGACACCACCTCCAATTCCATGCTTCGGGACCAGATCGTTTTTGGGGTCACCTCGGGCACCCTACACCAGCAGCTCTTAAAAATAAAAGGCCTCACCCTAGCCTCCGCAATCGAAGCCTGTGTCCTGCATGAAAACGCGACCAGCCGCTACTCCCAATTTCAGGCGGCCGAATCGGCGCGGAAGGGGTCCTACGGCAGGGGTCCTACGAGGCCGAACAGGTCCAGGCGATCGAGTTCCTCCCGGCCCGCGGCCCGGACGGCCATTTCACGCACTTTTCGAGGCCTCCCGCGTTTGTGCGCGCCAAAAACGACGTCGATACAGAGGGACGTGATGCGCAGGCGCGCTCGACGCAAGACCAAACTGCGCATGCGCAGTGGCGCAACGAACGCCATGACGTCATGACGTTCGGCAACTGCGGAGCCGCACATTTAAAGCGGCAATGTCCCACAAGAAACCGACAATGCCTCCGCTGTGGCAAGATGGGCCACTACGCTGCCTGCTGTCGAGCAGCTCAACCTGCCAATGTTCCCCAATTCCGACAACCTCGCAGGGACGTGCGGACCATTCAGCCTCCTTACTACGAGTCATGCCCAGACGATACCAGACCAGTGACACAGACGACCGGGACGCCTTCCGTGTTGCGGTCATTGATGGGAACCGGATGTCTCCAGACAGGACCCACCAGCCGTTGCAGGTGAACGCTGTCAATCCGGGTGATGAATGGTGTGCCACCCTAACGGTCACCGATCGCCCATAACATTCCATCTGGACACTGGCGCCTCCACCAGCCTCATAGCATGGTCAGCCTTGAAGGTCAGACCACCAATTCGGCCATCCCGTTGCAAGATGGTCGACTACAATGGGAACGTTATCCCGGCTATGGGATCCTGCCAGCTCCAGGTGACACACAACACACACACGGCCACACTCTCATTCGAGATAGTCGGACCATCAAAGGACTCCCTGCTAGGCGCAAAGGCATGCAAGGTTCTTCACCTCGTGCAACGAGTCCACGCTCTGTCTCCAGAAGGCACATCTGACTTCCCGGATGCAGAATTCAGGACACAGTTCCAATCGCTCCTCGCCCACAACCAGGAGGCATTCGAGGGCATGGGAACACTGCCCTGCACCTACAGAATTCGGCTCAAACCGGACGCCACCCCGGTCATTCACGCACCTCGCAGGGTCCCAGCGCCACTCAAAGACCGGCTCAAGCAGCAGCTGCAGTATCTCCAGGACCAAGGGGTACTATCCCGGGTCACGGAGCCCACGCCATGGGTCAGCTCCATGGTGTGTGCTAAGAAGCCCTCTGGCGAGCTCCAGATCTGCATTGATCCAAAAGACCTCAACAACAACATAATGAGGGAACACTACCCCACGGGAAGAGATCACGAGCGAAATGGCCCGGGCTAAAATCTTCACAAAACTGGATGCCGCAAAGTGTTTTTGGCAGATCCAACTGGATCAGTCCAGCCGAAAGCTGTGCACCTTCAACACCCCTTTCGGCAGGTTCTGCTATAACAGAATGCCATTTGGCATCATCTCGGCATCCGAGGTCTTTCACAGGATCATGGAGCAGATGATGGAGGGCATCGAAGGGGTGCGCGTCTACATGGACGACGTCATCATCTGGTCCACCACACCACAGGAGCACATCAATCATCTCCAGCGCGTCTTTGAACGCATACGGGAAAACGACCTGTGCCTCAACTGAGCCAAGTGTTCTTTCGGCCAAACCGAGCTGAGGTTTCTGGGGGAACCACATTTCCCGGTCAGGGGTCCGTCCGGATGCTGACAAGGTGAGCGCCATTACAGCCATGCCGCAGCCGGCAGACAAGAAAGCAGTGCTACGCTTCCTAGGCATGGCCAACTTCCTGGGGAAGTTCATTCCCAACCTTGCCTCCCACACGACGGCTCTGCGCCACCTCATCAAAAAGTCCACGGAGTTCCAGTGGCTGCCCGCACACCAGAAGGAATGGGAGGAGCTCAAAATTAAGCTCACCACAGCCCCGGTATTGCCATTTTTCGACACATCTCGTGACACTAAAATTTTGACTGATGCCAGCCAGTCCGGCATTGGGGCGGTACTCCTACAGTGGGATGACACTGCGTCATGGGCCCCGGTCGCCTATGCCTCGCGGGCCATGACCCCCACAAAACAGCGCTACGCGCAGATCGAAAAGGAGTGCCTGGGTTTGCTGACCGGAATAGACAAGTTCCATGACTACGTGTATGGTCTCCCCCAGTTTACCGTTGAGACTGACCATCGCGATCATAAATAAGGACCTGAACGAGATGACCCCTCGCCTCCAGCGCATCCTACTTAAACTCAGGGGGTATGACTTCCAACTGGTCTACACCCCGGGAAAGGACCTTATCATTGCGGATGCCCTATCCAGAGCAGTGAGCACACCGCCCGATTCGGAGCGGTTCGTCTGTCAGGTCGAAGCGCAGGTGGCCTTCACATCGGCAAATCTGCCAGCTGACGACTCCAGTCTGGCCCGTATTCACCGGGAAACTGTGGCTGACCCCCTTCTACAATGGGTGATGCACCACATGACGGGTGGGTGGCTCAAAGGACAGTGCCCGCAGTTCTACAATGTCCGAGACGACTTGGCCGTCATTGATGGTGTCCTTCTGAAGCTGGACCGGATTGTGATTCCGCACAGCATGCACAAACTGGTCCTCGACCAACTACACGAAGGCCATCTGGGGGTCGAGAAGTGCAGACGGAGGGCTCGAGAGGCGGTATACTGGCCGGGCATCAGTGATGACATTGCCAATATGGTGCTCAACTGCCCCACCTGCCAAAGGTTTCAACCGGCGCAGCCTCCTGAGACGCTTCAGCCCCATGAGCTGGTGACATCCCCCTGGGCGAAGGTGGGTGTGGACCTTTTTCACGCGCTTGGCAGGGACTATGTAATCGTCATTGATTACTTTTTAAACTATCCAGAGGTCATATGCCTGCACGATTTGACATCGTCCGCTGTCATAAGGGCCTGCAAAGACACCTTCGCTCGCCACGGCATTCCGATTACTGTCATGTCGGACAATGGGCCCTGTTTTGCCAGCCAGGAATGGTCGTCCTTTGCTGCTTCGTATGGCTTCACACACGTGACGTCCAGCCCTCTGCATCCCCAGTCAAATGGAAAGGCGGAGAAGGGCGTTCACATCGTCAAGCGGCTCCTCTGCAAGGCTGCTGCTGCCGGATCGGATTTCTGCCGAGCCCTGCTGGCCTATCGCTCGGCCCCACTAGCCACTGGCCTCTCACCAGCCCAGCTGTTGATGGGTTGCGCCCTCAGGACCACTGTGCCATCCATTCTGGTACCCACAACCAACCATGCTCCGGTATTACACAGAATGCAACAGCAGCGCGTTCGCCAGAAGAGGGCATATGGCACACGGGCAACTGATCTTCCCGTACTGGCGCCTGGAGACAACGTCCGCATCCACCTACCAGAAGGTGGCTGGTCAGCACCTGCCGAAGTTCTCCGACGCGTGGCTCCCCGCTCGTTCCTGGTTCGCATGCCTGATGGCTCCACTCGCAGGCGCAATCGCCAGGCTCTTCGCCTACTTCCATGCTCGCTACGGGAACTTACACCGACACCGCGCCCTCCTGTTGTTCCTGATTTCGACTTCGTGGAGCTTCCTGCCACCATGCCCCTTCCGTCGTCGCCCATGGCCAGGCACATTCCTCAGCCGGTGGATCCAGACCCACCCTTGAGGCGGTCAACCCGAATTCGGCAGTCACCTACTAGACTGGACTTATGAGCCTGTTTGTACATTGAACTCATAATACTATATGGGGCAGCACGGTAGCCTTGTGGATAGCACAATTGCTTCACAGCTCCAGGGTCCCAGGTTCGATTCTGGCTTGGGTCACCGTCTGTGCGGAGTCTGCACATCCTCCCCGTGTGTGCGTGGGTTTCCTCCGGGTGCTCCGGTTTCCTCCCACAGTCCAAAGATGTGCGGGTTAGGTGGATTGGCCATGTTAAAATTGCCCTTAGTGTCCAAAATTGCCCTTAGTGTTGGGTGGGGTTACTGGGTTATGGGGATAGGGTGGCGGTGTTGACCTTGGGTAGGGTGCTCTTTCCAAGAGCTGGTGCAGACCCGATGGGCCGAATGGCCTCCTTCTGCACTGTAAATTCTATGATATAAATACCAGTGTGTTAATATGTTTCTGTTCTTCCTTGTCGTTACAGGAGTTTGTTTTGTCGTTCAACATTTCCCTGTTCTTTGTTTATGGTACAACCTCGTTGCTACGTCACACCCGACATCGCCCCTTGTATATAGTTTAGCCTCATGTACATGCTGTAGATATTGCACACACACACATTTAGCTGCACTCAGTCCACATCTCTATTTATAACTACATAGGCACATGTTCTTGTAAAAAAGGGGGATGTCATGATATTCAGGTAAACATCATAGCACAAACATACATACATACTGATGGACAGATCAACGGACCAATCAACACACACAACACCACAGCCAATCACAGGCAAGAGCATACACAGTACAAAACAGGGAACACGACACTTTCTGGGGATTCCAGCAAGAGACAGCTCAGGGCACAGAGCTCATAGCAAGCCACTCAGACATCCACCATGTGCTGAGTGCCACGACAAGATAGTATTAGGATTAGGTCCACAGATTCTAGGGTTATGATCGAACCTCAGTAACCAGTTTACCACTGTAAATAAATGTTAGCAATAAAACTGAGTTGTACCATTCGCAACCGTGTTGGTTCGTCTGTGTAGCAGAGTACCCAACACATCAGCGTCCATGACAATTATGTCTGTGGGAAGTGTGACCAGCTGCATCGCCTCACAGACCGCGTAGTTCTGTTGGAACAGCAACTGGACTCATTGCGGAACATACAGGGGGCGGCGGGTGTGATAGACACCAGCTTCAGGGAGGTGGTCACACCACAGGTTCAGACAGGTAGATGGGCGACTGCCAGGAGTGGCAGGCAGGTAAGGCAGGAGCCTCCTGTAGCTATTCCCATCTCAAACAGGTAGACTGTTTTGAATACTGTTGGGGGGTGGGGGATGGGTGAGTCTCTCAGCAAAAGATACCAGCTGCAGCCAGGCCTGTGGCATCACAAATGGTTCTGCTGTAGAGCAGGGTTGGGCTAAGTCTAAGCGAGTGATAGTAGAAGGAGACTCGATAGTCAGGGGCACAGGCAGGTTTTTCTGCGGCCGCTAAAGGGACTCTAGGATGGTGTGTTGCCTCTCTGGTGCCAGGGTCCTGGATGTCTCTGAATGGCTACAAGGCATCCTGAAAAAGGAGGATAAACAGACAGATGTCATTGTTCATATTGGTACTAATGACATAGGCAGGAAGAGGGAAGAGGTCCTGCAAAGACAATTCAGGGAGTTAGGTCAAGAGCTAAAATGCAGGACCTCTAGGATAGTAATCTCAAGATTACTCTCCGTGCCACGTGCTACTGAGGCTTGGAACAGGGAGATAGTAGAGTTGAACGCGTGGCTAAAGGGCTGGTGTAGGAGGAAGGGCTTTAGATATATGGATCACGGGGATGTCTTCTCGGGAAGGTGGGACCGGTACAAGAAGGACAGGTTGCACCTGAACTGGAGGGGCACCAATATCCTGGGCGGGAGGTTTGCTAGTGCTGTTCGGGAGGATTTAAACTAGTGTGGCAGGGGGGTGGGAACTGGAACAGCAGGCCAGTAAGTGTAGACTGGGGAACAAACTGAGACTGAGATAAACATAACGCAGAGTAAGAGCAGACAGAGGGAAGTCACAGAGCTCAGCGGGACTGTAGGTCTGGAGTACATTTGCTTAAATGCAAGAAGTATAAAAGGTACAACAGAAGAACTGAGAGCCTGAATTATGGCATGGAACTATGATGTAATTGCAATTACGGAGACATAGTTAAAGGAGGAACAGGACTGGCAGCTTAACATTCCGGGATATCGTTGTTTTAGACGGGACAGAAGGGAAAACAAAGTAGGTGGGGAGTTGCATTGCTGATTAGGGAGCAGATCACAGCTGTGTTGAGGGCGGAACATTGGAGGGATCTTGTAGCGAGGCACTATGGGGGGAACTCAGGAATTAGAAGAGTGAAATTAATATGTGCACTATAGACCTCCCAACAGCCCACAGGAGACAGAGGAGCAGTTGTATAGTCTGATACTGAAAAGGTGTGAAAATAGCAGGGTAGTTGTGATGGCCGATTTTAACTTCCCCCATATTGCCTTGGAATCCCTTACAGCCAGAGGCTCGGATTGAGAGCAATTTGTTAGATGTGTCCAGGAGAGCTTTTTGATACAGTATGTTGACAATCCAACCAGGGAGGAGACCATATTAGATTTGGTATTGGGGAATGAGCCAGGCCAGGTGATTGATGTTTCAGTGGGGGAGCATTTGGGGCCTAGCGACTTTAATTCCACCAGATTTCAAGTAGTCATGGATAAGGACAGGAGTGGCCCACGGGTGAGGGTGCTTAATTGGGCAAGGGCCAATTCCGTCCAAATTAGACAGGAACTGGGGAATGTAGATTGGGAGTGGCTATTTGAGGGCAAATCCATGTCTGACATGTTGGAGGCTCTTAAAGGCCAGTTGATTGAAGTGCAGGACAAGTATGCCCCCACAAAAATGAAGGATAGAAATGGCAGGATTCGGGAACTATGGGTGACAAGGGAAATGGTAAGCTTAGTCAAAAGGAAAAAGGAAGCATGCATAGGTCTAGGCATCTAAAAACTGACAAAGCCCATGAGGATCACAGTGAAAGTAGGAAGGAACGTAAAGGTGGAATTAGGAGGGCTAAAAAGGGCCATGAAATGCTATCATAGTCAAGGAGAATCGCAAGGCTTTTTATGCATATATTAGGAGCAAGAGGGTATCAAGAGAAAGAGTAGACCAACTTAAGGACAATGGAGGGAAGTTATGCGTGGAACCACAGGAAGTGGGTGAAATCTTTAATGAGTATTTTGTAGCGTATTCGCCAGTGAGAAAGACATGACGGATGTTGAGGCCAGGGATAGGTGTATGAACTCGCTTCAGAATATCAATATATATCAAAGGAGGAAGTGTTGAGTATCCTAAATTGCATTAAGGTAGGCAAGTCCCTGGGGCCTGATGGCATATCCCAGGTTACTGTGGGAGGCAAGGGGAGAAATGGCTGGGGCCTTAACAGATATCTGGACATCCTCTTTGACCACAGGTGAGGTCCCATAGGACTGGAGAATAGCCAATGTTATTCCCTTGTTTAAGTAAGGAAGCAGGGATATTTCCAGCAAATTATAGGCCGGTGAGCCTGGCATCAGTGGTGGGGAAACTTTTGGAAGAGATACTGAGGGACAGGATATATGCACATTTGGAGGAAAATGGACTAGTTAGTGACAGGTAGCATGATATTGTTTGAGGAAGGTCATGTCTCACCAACTTGATTGAGTTTTTTGAAAAGGTGTCAAAGAAAATTGATGAGGGAAGGGCTGTGGATGTAGTTTATATGGACTTTAGTGAGGCATTTGACAAGGTCCCACATGGCAGATTGGTACAAAAACTAAAATCACATGGGATTTGGGGTGGGCTGGCTAGATGGGTACAGAACTGGCTTGGTTATAGCAGACAGAGAGTAGCGGTTTAAAGGTGTTTTTCTGAATGGAGATCTGCAGCCAGTGGTGTTCCACAGAGATCAGCGCTGGGACCTCTGTTGTTTGTAGTATATATAAATGATCTGGAGGAAAATGTGGGTGGTCTGATTAGTCAGTTTGGCGGAGTTGCTGATAGTGCCGAGAATTGTGCGGAGTCGGCACATCCTCCCCGTGTGTGCGTGGGCTTCCTCCGGGTGCTCCGGTTTCCTCCCACAGTCCAAAGATGTGCAGGTTAGGTGGATTGACCATGATAAATTGCCCTTAGTGTCCAAAATTGCCCTTAGTGTTGGGTGGGGTTACTGGTTTATGGGGATAGGGTGGAGGTGTTGACCTTGGGTAAGGTGCTCTTTACAAGAGCCGGTGCAGACTCGATGGGCCGAATGGCTTCCTTCTGCACTGTAAATTCTATGATAATCTATGAAATACAACAGGATATAGATAGTTTAGAAAATTGGGCACGGAAATGGCAAATGGAGTTTAATCCGGACAAGTGCGAGGTATGAATTTTGGAAGATCAAATCTAGGTATGAATTATACTGTAAATGGCAGAACCCTTAGGAACATTAACGTACAGAGGGATCTGGGCATGCAGGTCCACAGTTCCTTTAAAGTGGCAACACAGCTGGCCAAGGAGATTAAGAAGGCATATGGCATGCTTGCATTCATCAGCCGAGGCATTGAGTACAAGAGTTGGGATATCATGGGCGGGATTCTTCGACCCCCTGCCGGGCCGGAGATTCGCTGGGGGGGGGGGGGGGCATGAATCCTGCCCCGCCGCCCCGACGCCGGCTGCCGGATTCTTCAGCGCCGGTTTTTCGGCGGGGGCGGGAATCGCGCCTCTCCGGTCGGTAGCCGTTGGCAGCAGCCCACCCGGCGATTCTCCGGCCCGCGATTGGCCAAGTGGCCGCCCGTTTTCGGCAAGACCCCCCGGCGTAAAATACACCAGGTCCGTACCGGTGGGACCTGGCTCTGCAGGTGGCCTGCGGGGTCCTCAGGGGGGGCACGGGGGGATCTTGCCCCGGGTGGGACCCCCATGGCGCCGGCCGGTGTAACGGTCCGCCATGGCCGGCGCGGAGAAGAACTCCCCTGCGCATGTGCTGGGATGACGCCAGCTCAGGCTGGCGCTCCCGCGCATGCGCCAACTCATGCCGGCTGGCGGAGACCCTTCGGCGCCGGTTGGCATGGTGCCAAGCCCTTCGGCACCGGCTGGCGCGGCGCCAAGCCCTCCGGCGTCAGCCTAGCCCCTGAAGGTGAGGAGGATTCCGCGCCTTCCAGGCGGCCCAACACCGGAGTGGTTCACACCACTCCTCGGCGCTGGTACGGCCCGCCCCGCCGGGTAGGGGAGAATCCCGCCCCATGTTGCAGCTATACAAAACCTTGGTTAGGCCGCATTTGGAGTATTGCATGCAGTTCTGTTCACCACATTATCAGCAGGACATGGAAGCTTTAGAGATAGTGCAAAGAAGGTGCACCAGGATGTTGTCTGGTCTTGAGGGTGTTGCCTATGAGGAGAGGTTGAATAAACTAGGTTTGTTTTCACTGGAAAGGCAGAGGCTGAGGGGAGACCTGATAGAGGTCTACAAAATTGAGAGGGTGGATAGTCAGTGGCTTTTTCCATGAGTGGAAGTGTCAATCACAAGGGGGCACAGGTTCAAGGTGAGAGGGGGAAGGTTTAAGAGAGATGAGCGTGGTACGTTATTCAAGTAGAGAGTTGTGGGAGCCTGGATCGTGCTGCCAGAGGATGTGGTGGAAGCAGGCTTAGCAACATCTAAGAGGCAACTGGATGGGTACATGAATAGAGAGGAAAAGGAGGGATACAAACCAAGCCAGGGCAGAAAGTTATTTTTTTTAGTTTGTGTATCATGATCAACACAGACTTGGAGGGCCGAAGGGACTGTTCCTGTCCTGTACTTTTCTTTGTTCTTTGTTCTAATCTCAGGCTGATATATATCCCGCACCAGTATCAGGCGGACATATATCCCGCACCAATATCAGGCGGACATATATCCCGCACCAATGTCAGGCGGACATATATCCCGCATCAATGTCAGACGGACATATATCCCGGACCAATATCAGGCGGACATACATCCCACACCAATATCAGGCGGACATATATCCCGCACCAAAATCAGACGGACATATATCATGCACCAATACCAGGCGGACATACAACCCGCACCAATATCAGCCGGACATATATCCCGCACCAATATCAGACGGACATATATCCTGCACCAATATCAGGCAGACATATATCCTGCACCAACATCAGCCGGACATATATCCCGCATCAATATCAGGCGGACATATATCCCGCATCAATATCAGGCGGACATATATCCCGCACCAATATCAGGCGGACATATATCCCGCACCAATCAAAACACAGGCTTGCATTATTATTGGCTCCAGGTATATTTTGCACTAAAAACGTATTCAGGAGATAAATTCATTATTAGAGGCCATGAGTACAGACATATAAGCACCATCTCATATTAGCCTTGGACAAGTATTGAAATAAATACTATCCTGTATCCATATTGTAATATACAGCATCCTGTGCTAATGTTGGAATATCAGCATTGGAATATATACCATCCTCTATAAGCATTGGAATGTATAGCAGTCCTTTATCAGTATTGGAATATACAGCATTGCTGTATCAGTATTGGAATATACACAGCAGTCCTGCATCAGTATTGGAATATACATCAGTCCTGTATCAGTAGTGCAAAGTATGCTATCCTGTAACAGCATTGAAATATACACATCCTGTACCTGCATTGGAATATATACCAGTCCTGTATCAGTATTGGAATATTGTTACGATATCCTGGGCTAGTCAATTCCAGCCCCACTTGACCCGGAGTTGCAACACAATTTAAATTAACAATTAATTCTTAGAAAATACCCAAAGTCTTTGGTCTTTGGCTGCCCTATAATGACAGTCACCAGATTGGTAATCTTAAGTACAATTAATTTTCATTACTAACAATAACTGTGAATAAATAGGCATCAAATACAACTGTTTAACTATTATCTAGTTCCTAACCACCACCCCGCTACACACACTCGACTTAGGGGTGTAAAGAGAAACAATTTTAAAAGTCGACGGATAAAAGCCTCTGCTTCAGATGGATGTCTTCCCTACACCTTTCTTCATCTAGGCCTTCAATAGGAGATTTTTGCTTCCCCCCTATGATGGTTATCACTGTAGGTTCATCAAGGTCTTGAAATGTCTCTGCAGGTTCAGAAAACAGCTGATAGGCCGCATTTCTGGAGAAAGAGGATGAGACACGGAGAATCACACAGAGAGAAAGGGAGAGAGTAACCACGCACACAAAAAGGGAGAGAGAGACACCACACAGAGAGGAGAAAGAGAGTAACCACACAGAGAGAAAGGGAGAGAGACACCACACACCGAGAGGTACTGGGAGAGAGGTACAGGGAGAGAGGTACAGAGAGAGAGGTACAAAGAGAGAGGTACAGAGAGAGAGGTACAGAGAGAGAGGTACAGAGAGAGAGGTACAGAGAGAGAAAGAGATACACAGAGAGATACACACACAGAGATACACGGAGAGATACGGAGAGAGATACAGAGAGAGGGAGAGAGAAAGAGAGCAACTCACAGCATCTTCTCTCAGCATCCAGGACTTGACTGTCTCTTCCTGGGTCCTCTGAAAACTGTCCCACTCAGGAAGGATCCAATCACCGCCAGTTGACAGGCAGAATGTCTTTGGCCAATTCATTGCCACCAGCCAACCAATCAAACTGAACCCTTCCGATCTCTCGGGTGCTAGAAAATATTTCTGTTCAAAAGCTAAATCTCCAATAGCACAGTGTTCTAATTCCTCACTTCCTCTGCTCGACTTAAAGCTACATGCCCATTAAATATCCATGGATCAAAAATGATAATGACAAATTAAAAGAAATGGGAAAAAAGGGAATCAACAGGAAAGGCCCTTACAAAATCCACCAGTCATGTTTCAGAATTTCAATGTACACCATCCTGTAACAGTATTAGAACATACACCAGTCCAGTCCTGGAACAGTATTGGATCATACACCAGTCCAGTCCTGTAACAGTATTAGAACATACACCAGACCAGTCCTGTAACAGTATTAGAACATACACCAGTCCAGTCCTGGAACAGTATTAGAACATACACCAGTCCAGTCCTGTAACAGTATTAGAACATACACCAGTCCAGTCCAGTAACAGTATTAGAACATACACCAGTCCAGTCCTGGAACAGTATTAGAACATACACCAGTCCAGTCCAGTAACAGTATTAGAACATACACCAGTCCAGTCCAGTAACAGTATTAGAACATACACCAGTCCAGTCCGGTAACAGTATTAGAACATACACCAGACCAGTCCAGTAACAGTATTAGAACATACACCAGTCCAGTCCGGTAACAGTATTAGAACATACACCAGACCAGTCCAGTAACAGTATTAGAACATACACCAGTCCAGTCCTGGAACAGTATTAGAACATACACCAGTCCAGTCCTGTAACAGTATTAGAACATACACCAGTCCAGTCCTGGAACAGTATTAGAACATACACCAGTCCAGTCCTGTAACAGTATTAGAACATACACCAGACCAGTCCAGTAACAGTATTAGAACATACACCAGTCCAGTCCGGTAACAGTATTAGAACATACACCAGACCAGTCCAGTAACAGTATTAGAACATACACCAGTCCAGTCCGGTAACAGTATTAGAACATACACCAGACCACTCCAGTAACAGTATTAGAACATACACCAGTCCAGTCCGGTAACAGTATTAGAACATACACCAGACCACTCCAGTAACAGTATTAGAACATACACCAGACCAGTCCTGTAACAGTATTAGAACATATATTGTTACCGGACTGGTCTGGTGTATGTTCTAATACTGTTACAGGACTGGTTTATTTTCCAATACTGTTACAGGACTGGTTTATATTCCAATACTGATACAGGACTGGTGCAAATTCCAATACTGTTACAGGACAGGACTGGTGTACTTTCCAATACTGTGACTGCATGGACTGGTGTATGTTCCAAACTGCTACAGCACAGGACTGGTGTATGTTCTTATACTGTTACCGGACTGGTCTGGTGTAAGAACACACACCAATCCTGTGCTGTAGCAGTTTGGAACATACACCAGTCCATGCAGTCACAGTATTGGAAAGTACACCAGTCCTGTCCTGTAACAGTATTGGAATTTGCACCAGTCCTGTATCAGTATTGGAATATAAACCAGTCCTGTAACAGTATTGGAATATAAACCAGTCCTGTAACAGTATTGGAATATAAACCAGTCCTGTAACAGTGTAGAAATATACACTATCCTGTAACAGTATTAGAATAAGCACCAGTATTATACATGTATTGGAATATTCAACAGTTTGTTATTAGTATTAGCATATCCATGAGCATTTTGATGTGAATTACTTTCCCCCCATTAACTCACTTATGTTCCTCTGGCTCTGCTTTAAGCCACCTCCTTCATTCCCTCATTTTCCAGTAACTCACCCATTTCAATCTCAACCCCCAATCGTTGTTCACCTTCACTCTCTGATCCTGCAATGAACCTACTTCAGTTCCCCACTCCCTGATAATTCTCCCGTTTTACCCCTTTGCCTGCACTGTGACAGACTTGGTATTTTTGCAAACTCGCTGTCCATTAATGGTTCTTGCCACGTGCGACGAATTCAATACAGATACTGCAGCTCTGGGCTTCCTCATTCATCTAGTCCTGGGGATTTAGTTTGGGATTTAAAAAATATTCCTGCAGGCAACCATAAGGTCATCCGGCAGGGCCGCCGACCACAGGCTTTAGGAGTGCTGCTGCAGTGTCATTGCGTATAACAGACAGAGGCATCGTTGATCATTCTCTCTATCACATGCCATCATAAACAAAGCATATCCAAAACAAACCTGCATTTCCCAGGGCCCCTGCCCTAGATTAATGGTACTTCATAGATTCTTCAAAATCAGCTCATCTAAGAATTGATTAAACACTCCATTCACAATAGGTAATAAATTCATTCTAAGTTCTTTTTAGAATCATTGCGATGAGCCAAGACCTTGTGTCCTGCCAGTCAGGCAATTTAAGTCATACCAAAAAATTAGACTAACCTTTGTCTGCAATAAAGAAATGCTTGCAAAAATATTTATTTCCAAACAACAATGCACTCAGTTAGAACATTGCAATCATATTACTGAGCAGCGCCGGTTCGACGTGGGTGGCACATTATCAGCTGCCCTGTGAGATCCTGGCCTGCAGAGTCAAAGTGTATGGAGAGTGAGGACACCTTGAGGCTGTTAACCCAATGTCAGCCTGTCTGAGTACTCCAGATTTCTGTGTCATTCGCAATTGAGCTGCTGGAGACAGATTTTGATGCTGAGAGACACTTCCAGTTGGCAGGATTATGCTTCTTTGGGCTGCGTTGTCAGTGGGATGTACCCACTGCGATCAACCCACCGGCCGCTGCCAACCTGGCACTCAAACCTGTACCTGTCTGAGCTTTCGGAGAACCGATCGCTGACTACCCTTCTTGAAGGAGGTGGCATGCGTGATCTCTTTTGAAGTCGAGGTCAGGATGGCTGCCTGGTAATGGAACTTTGGGAACAAGTCAGTGTGTTGCGACAGGCCTGTCAAACTGCACAAGTCCATTCCAAAGCGTTAGCCCCCAAATCATGGCTAACACTGTGGGAGTGCTACTCTGGTAGAAGTACTGGCTTTTATATGAAAAGCTAAGCTGACGCCCTGTCTGCCCTCATAGGCAGATGCCAAAGATCCTATGGCACTATTGTGAAGAAAAGCAAGGGAGTTGTTTCTCTATCCTGGCCAATGTTTATTCCTCAATCAGCATCACTAAACAGAGGTTAGAAGTGCAAAATACTGTGAATGTTGGAATCTGAAACAAAAACAGAGAAAGCTGGAAAAACACAGCCAGTCTGGCAGCATCTGTAGGGACAGAGTTAAATGTTTCCAATCCGGATCAAGTGGACACGAAACATGAACTCTTTGCTGCCAGACTTGCTGAGTTGTGTCAAGCTTTCTCTGTTTTCGTCACTAAAAGAGGTTGTTGGACATTATCACACTGCTGTCTATCGGAGGTTGCTGTGTGCAAATTGGCTGCTGTAATTCGGAAATTATTTTTGAAAAAGTGATGTGGATTTTGGAAGACAAGTTGAGCTTTGAAACCTCGAAAACCCCATCAAAAACGTGTTTATTGAGATCCTCGGTATATGGGAATTAGTTGGTTAGAACAAAGAACAATACAGCACAGGAACAGGACCTTCGGCCCTCCAAGCCTGTACTGGTCATGATACCACCCTTGGCCAAAACCCTCAGCACTTCCTTGTGCCGTATCCCTCTAGACCTATCCTATCCATGAATTTGTCGAGATGCCTTTTAAATAGCGTTAATGTATCTGCTTCCACAACCTCCCCTGACAATGCGTTCCAGGCACTCACTACCCTCTATGTAAAAAACCTGCCTCGCACAGCTCCTCTAAACTTTGCCCCACGGACCTTAAACCTATGCCCCCTGGTGACTGACCCCTCCACCCTGGGAAAGAGTGCCTGCCCATCCACTCTATCCATGCCCCTCATAATCTTGTAGACCTCTATCATGTCACCCCTCAACCTCCGTCATTCTAATGAAAACAGTCCGAATCTCTCCGCATAGCTAATACTTTCCACACCAGGCAACATCTTGGTAAACCTCCTCTACACCCTCTCCAAAGCCTCCACATCCTTCTGGCAGTGTGGAGACCAGAATTGTGCGCAAGATTCCAAATATGGCCTTACCAAGGTTCTATACAACTGCTGCATGACTTGCCACTTTTTATACTCAATGTCCCATCCAATGAAGGCAAGCATTCCATATGTTTTCTTGACTACCTTGTCCATTTCTGTTGCCACTTTCAAAGATCTGTGGACCTGCCCGGCAGATCTTTCTGACTTTCTATATTCCTAAACGTTTTGCCATTTATAGTATATTTCCCCTCTATGTTCGACCTACCAAAATGCATTACCTCACTTTTGTCCGGATTAAACACCATTTATCATTTCTCTTCCCAGGTCTCCAACCTATCTGTGTCCTGCTGTATACACTGACAATCCTCAACACGGTCTGCCACTCCACCAACCTTGGTGTCATCCGCAAACTTACTAATCAGACCAGCTACATTTTCCGTGAAATTGTTTATGTCTACTACCAACAACAGAAGCCCAAGCACAGATCCCTGTGGAACACCACTAGTCACAACCTTTCATTCAGAAAGATAGAAATTGGTTAATATTCTGAGATGCAGGTGCCTCTGTAACAGCTTTGACCTTTAAAGGCCTTGCACAACCCCTTGGCATTGATTACATGTGCCAGATATTCAATTGAAGATTAGAAAAATTAGCATTTGTCTTTTCGGACTCTTAACCCATAATCATCTCATCTCTGAAGTGTGGCATCTAGGTTGCGGAGATGTTCTTCCACGTTCTTCCCATTCACCAGGATGTCATTCAGGTAACCGGGTTAAAATTTGGTCCATACCCCTTTGGAACAATGCCAGAGCTGAAGTGATGCTCAAGGATGATCTTTTGTATTAAATAACCCTTTATGTGTCACAATTGTCAAGAACTATTGTGAATCCTGGACCTCATCAATTTGTAGTTATGCTTGACTGAGGTCGATCCTCAGCCAGTGTTGGCCCCCAGCCAACCCTGCAAACAGGTCATGAATCAGAGGTAGAGGGTTTGTTCTACATGGAGCACAGGATTAATCGTTATTTTGAAATCACCCCAAATCCATACGGATCCGTCTTTTTGCATGGCTGGCATTATCGGTGTAGTCCATTCATTCACTTTAACAGGTTCTAGGACTCCTGTCTTGACCAGTCACTCTAATTCTGCCTCGACTTTAGGTCTGATTGCATAAAACACCAACCTAGCCTTTAAGCATTTTGCCTGACTCACTACTTTGATTTTCAACTTTCTTGAGATAGGCTCCATATTTCCCAGGTCACCATTGCTTGTTACTTCAAGGTTTTGGCAAGGGCTGGTTTGGAATCTTTCATGAGGTTTACTTCGGCAGAATTTAACCTGATCTTTTCCAACAATTCTTCCCATTAACGCCGGACAATTTCCCTTGACTAGGTGCAAAGACAAATCTGGCATCTGTCCATTAAATTGTACTGTTACATCAATACGGGCCCTCAAGATTGTTTTTAACACCGTCTTTAAGGGTTTCAGAGAGACGTGTCAGAGCTTTTCTTCATAAACAGTCTCTGGCACCAGCGGGATTGCTCCACCTCCATCTTTACCAGCTGTCTATCCAGTAGTGGAGTAACCTAATACTGATCTGTAGCCCCAGCAATAACCAGTACATTGAATGACAACTCATCTTCGGACTGTGAATCAGATCTCTCCTCACTCCTTTTTGTGCGACATAGACTTTTTCCTTTATTTTGTTGTGCCATTTATTTAATTTGGCTCTTGGTTTTTGTAACTTTAACCTGAAGCTTTTTCCACCATGTGCATTCAATGTGGCCCTTTCTCCAATAATTTCTGCACATGATGTCTTTGTACCAACAATCTGCTGCTGAGTGTCTGATTTTAGCACACCTATGGCAAGTGCGAGTCTGTGTTTGCCGAGTTTCGGCCGACATCATGAATTCTTGCATGTGAACTCAACTATGGAGCTTCCTTGGCTACTAATTCCATTGACACAGCAATTGTCAAGGCTTTATTTAAAGTCAGGTTGCTTTTGATTAACAATTGTTTTTGAATTGCCTCACTCCTCAGCCAACAGACTAGACTACCTCGGACTGTATCGTTTAATACATCCCGAATTCGCAGTGTTCAATCATCTTTTCAGTGTAGCTACAAACTGTGCAATCGATTCTCTTTTTTGGGGTTTAGTTTATGAAACCTAAACCTTTCTGCGATGACACGAGGTTTCGGTGAATTGTGACCCTGTCAAAGGTCCACTATTTCTTTGTATGCTTTTGTGTCTGGCTTTTCCGACTGTCCCAGACTCCTGAGGAGGTGAAATGTACCCCCCCTCCATTGGGAATGTTGAGACTTTAATATCTGCTGCTATCTTGTTAGCTTAAACAAAATAGTTGAATTGTTCTGTATATAATCTCCATTGCTCTGTATTCTCATCAAATGGGCCCATGCCGCCGAAACCTCCTGTAATTTTCCTCTATAGAAGGATTTCGGTTTGCACAATGTGCCATGGAGTTTTAGCATCATCTTGCTTCCTTTCTTCCAAAATAAGGCACAGCCCAAGTTCAGCCTGTTTTTCTTTGTGTTTTACAACACCCCCCAGCTCTAAATCTGTTGTTGCAGAGTAATTGTCACTCACGGCTATTGAGTTTGTTTCGGGTGGAGCGCATGGTGAGCTTCTTTCCAAACTTATTTTCTTTGAATTTTCAGTGTTTGGTTTTGTTCCTCCAGGTGGCTGCTTCCACAACCTCCCCTGACAATGCGTTCCAGGCGCTCACTACCCTCTAGGTCAAGAAAGGAAAGGGGAGTGTTGAACATGAAGCATGTGATGGTCAGAGAGGGATGGAAATTGGAAGCAAAAGTGATCAATTTTTCCAGGTCCAGATAAAAACATGGGGCGGGATTCTGTGATCCAGAGGCTAAGTGTTGACGGCATCAACATGGCCTCAGGATCAGAAATTCTGGCCCCTACAGGGGGGCCAGCATGGCACTGGAGCGGTTCACTAGAGCAAACTGGGCGCCATGGGATCCGTGCGTGCGCAGTGGCACCAGCGCCAACACGCACATGCGCAGTGGCACCGCCGCCAAAGTGCGCATGCGCAGTCGCTTCCTTCAACGTGTCGGCCCTGACTCAACATGGCGCAGGACAACAGGGGTCGGCGCAGAAGGAGGCCGCCAGCCAGAGAGGCCGGCCCTTCAATCAGTGGGCCCCAATCGCGGGCCAGACCACATCGGAGGCCCCCCCCCCGGGGTCAGACCCCCCCCCCACAGGCTGCCCCCCCCCGACCCTTCCACGGTGAGTTCCCGCCGGCTGAGAGCAGGTGTGGGCAGCGCCGGCGGGACTCGGTGTTTTTACGATGGCCGCACGGCCCATCTGCCGGGAATTGGCAGGCCGGCCGCGCAGAGCGGCCCCCGACCTGCGCCGTGCCAATGGCGCCGATTCTCCGCTCTGTGGAGTGGGCGGCGTGGCTCAATTTGCGACGGTCGGGGAGATTCTCCGGCCCCGGGCTGAAAGAATCCCGCCCATGAAGTGGAACTGATAGTCATTCATCGATGTAACAGAGAACAAGTTGAGGGAGAGGGCAAGAACAAGGAATGTTCCACATACCCCACAAAAAGACATGCAGGGTAGCCACAGCCACACATTTTATTTGCAGGAAGTGAGACAATTTGAAGAGGAAGTGACACAATTTGAAGAGGAAGTGAGACAAGTTGAGGAGGAAATGAGACAATTTGAAGAGGAAGTGACACAATTTGAAGAGGAAGTGAGACAAGTTGACGGAGTACTTGTTGTGAGAGAACACTTATAGTTCGGCGGAGGATAGTAATGTTGGACAGGGATTGTTTGCACCTGCGCTCAAGGAAGAAGTGGACAACCCTGAGACCCACCTGGTGACAGATGGCGGTGTAGAGGACTTGGACATCCAGAATGAAGAGGAGGCGGTTAGGGCCGGGAAACTGGGAATTGTTGTTGTGACACATCAGGGGAAAGCAAATGTAGGTGGGAAGGGACTGAAAAAGGGAGAGAGGATGGAGTCACGATGGGAAGAAATTAATTCAGTGGGGCAGGAACAGGCTGATATGATGGATCTACCAGGATAGTCCTGTTTGTGGATTTTGGGGAGGAGGTAAAAGAGGGCTGTGCGATGTTGGGGGGGAGGTTGGACATTGTGGGGGTGGGAGCATCTCCAGAGGAGATGAGGCCAGTGACAGTCCTGGAAACAGTGGCTTGGTGTTCCATGGTGGGGTCACGGAGGTAGGAGGAAGTGCTTGAGAGGTGGAGCTCAGCATCTGTGAGGTAGAGGTTAATACGCCAGACAACAATGGCACTAAGTTGTCAGCAAATGTGACAACAAAGTCAGGGTTGCACCTGAGAGCAAGTGCAGCAAGTTCAGAAGGAGACAGGTTAGAGTGGGTAAGAAGAGCAGAGAAATTGAGATGGCCGATGTCACGCCAACAGTTCTCAATGAAAAGGTCAAGAGCAGGTCAGAGACCAGAGGGAGGGGTCCAGGTAGAGGGGGAAGACGAGAGGCAGGTGAAAGGTTCTGTCGAACAGGGGGTTGGACTCCAGACCAAATAAGTGAGCATGGAGATGGAGACAACGGAAGGAGAGTTCACCGTTGTGCCAAGCCCAAAATTCATTTGAGGTAAGGGGATGAAACTGAAGCCTCGGGTGAGTACAGAACATGCAGCATCCGAGAGGGGAAGGTCAGAGGGTATAGAGAATACACGACTGACCCCTTTTTTATTCTTTGTCCCAATGCAAACTCCATCATCATCACCACCTCCAAACGTCCAACATTTGTGTAGTTTTCGCGCAAGAGTCCCTTATGTAAAATGTTCTGGTGTTTCCCATACATTTCAACACAGAGCCTGTCATTTAAATACAATGCAGTGTTTAATGCCAGAGTTGTTGTAGCCTACAGGTTTAACCGCATGGCTGAATCCAGAAACCTGGCTGCAAAGCTGAGGGAACAAATTAGCGAGGTCACAGTGGGAATAATTTGGTCTCGTTTAAAATGCAGATTTCATACCTGCCATGGGGTTATTACAGAGGGAGGGAAATGTCAAGTTGTTACTTATTTATTTATGTAGTCACGGGCACGCTGTCAAAATCATAATCAAACTCAATCTCTCCCAGATCTGTGAAAGTGCTTCCTCGCTGTGGTAAACAAAGCTTCCCTCTGAATTGCAGACTGAGGCAGTCGGCCAGCCCTTCATCTGCACCGGGCAAGACCCAAACAAGAAAAATAACCACACGCATACGAGGTTTCTGCTGCACAGTGCCAGAGATGATGGCCTGTTAATTTTGCGCAGTTAAGGTTATGATATGGAAGTGAGGAATCACAGGACAAACGAATGGACTATGGAGGGTTGACATTAGCCTGCTTTGTGCCGTCCCCGTCCCCTCAACATCAGAAGGTTGCCAACTCCCTTGTGGGCTCGTGCCGAGTTGAAGGGTCTCAGCCAGGTTGCTGAAACTGGTGCAAAGGTCCCTCCCCCAGGATAAAGAGAAGGCAGAGTCAGCTAGGGTTCTGGTTCCCCGTCAGCATGCGGAAACCCCTCCATTGCAGCACACCAGGGGAGCTCAGGCCTGGACTCCTCTCGGACTCACTGTGCGAGCTCATAGGCGACTAACTAGCTGGAGTAGCGGGGGCTGCTGGCGCGGGGTGGCCGGTGTGGAGGCAGGGCTACACCGCCAACATGAAGAAGGCAAGAAAGATGGGTGTTCTTAAAGTCAGCACTGTTCAGACACCCCCCCCCCCCCCGCCGGCCCCCGCTAAAACACCGTGGTAGCCCGAAACAGCAATGAGAAAACTAGCAACTGCCAAAACAGGAAACAGTCTGGGAAACCGCAGGTGGGAGAATTGATCACAAAGGGGGAATGGTGTTGTTTTTGGAGAAGACAAGGCGCAATTCTGAGCATTAATTCCAACCTCATGACCACATCATACTGTAATGAGGAATCCAGTGAAATTGATGTTGTCACATCGCTCCTTTATGAACAGCAGTTGAAGTTGTGCCAAATGACTTTCCACGAGGGACGTTGCTGCTTTACATCTAAATTGGTGGAGTGTCGGTGGATGTTAACAGTTTACCAGCACCTGAACCCACCCCCGCCTTGTTAAACGTGGGCTGAAGCTGATATTCCCAGACACGCTGCAGTGCCAAGAATGGCCTGTCCTTCTGAATTTGAAAGGACTGCCCTGCATCTGTGTCCCTCGCTGTACCTCCTTGAAATGGCCTCGCTGCCACATTGGGCCACAGACCAAACTTGCTCATTTGAACACAGTGCAAAGGTATTGGCGTGGATCCCTCTCCTTTTCCCTATCTCAGCGAGAGGTACAGAAATCCACAATGTGATCAATTTCAAAGGCAAACGAACCTGAACACTGAACATGCAGCCTTTCGGGAGGGAGCAAGTTCCACTGCGGACATCAGCGAACAAGCCAAGCCTGCAATAATTGATCTTAGCAATGAATCTTAACAAGAGGATAAAGAGGAATCTTCTGACTGGGGGGGGAGGGGGGAGACTGTCAGCCTTGCTGATGAAACACAGAATCCTGGAAGGTCCCACATTTCCGTACCGGCCTCCCCAAACAGGCGCCGGAATGTGGCGACTAGGGGCTTTTCACAGTAACTTAATTGAAGCCTACTTGTGACAATGCGATTATTATTATTTGTTCCCAGGTTTCTGCAGAGTTGAACTAACCTGGACCTCAGTGACTGTAGGACGCCTACAAGTGACGTTGCAATTAGACCCAAGTGCCGAACTCACACTCGGGGTGGTTATTCTGTGATCACTGCTCCACAGAGCTGATGTGTGGATACTGGGGGATGGCAGGATTGGGTGAGGCTGAGATGCCCCCTAACCTGTCAACGGGTTTGGGGTCATGCATGGAGCGTGGTCACATGGGCAAAGTGCTCCCAGTTGAGACTCCACTGTACAGAAGGCGAGGCAAAGGCTTCAGGAGAGAACACTGGAAGAGGACGACAAACTAAGCCACTGGGAAGCAAAATGCTAAATGGTGCTGTCACCCCAAAATGGGAGGGAGTATTTGTCAATAAGGGTGCCAAACATCAATCGGAAGGTGCTGGATTGCCCCATTCTGCCTCCCGAGAATATAAACTCAAGAGGGATAATGGCTCAGCGAGCAATGGCATTTAACTGTTGAGTGGCCACGGTGAGGAATGGAAGCGATGGTCTGACACCCCCCCCCCCCCCTTCCCCATGGGTTTGGTGGGGCGGGGAGGGGGACAGAATCCATCCGAGGAGACAGCGCCAAGCAAACGGCGACTGGGGGATGCTGAGCCTGCAGACTGCAGAGTGGGGGCGACGGAAGGACCACACGGGGGAATGATATGCCTTCCAATCTGTCCGGCATTATGCAAGATGCCTGCGTTTCCAGGGTGGCGTTCTCGGCCCTAGCTGCCTCGGAGTCTTTTATGATGAGGGGATGGAGAAACGTGTATTCTCAAAAGCGAATTGGAGGTTAGACAGACTGCAATTTCTGCCCCTGCTGAACCCCCAAGTCAAAGATGAGAAACTGCAAACGCTAAGGAAATTAGCAGTAAAAATATATTCCCACGAACAGTGCAAATGAAATACTTCATCACCTGCACAAACACTGTATTCTTTCTCAAGCCTTCTTGCAGTCCACAGCACAGCTAATTGCTTCTGTATTTGGACTACTGACAACAGAGCTGCGCAAGGACATTCATATCCCCAGTTTATTGCTCGTGTGTTTTGGGTGCAGTACAGTTATACTTGGCAAAAGATGAAATGTTTAGAATGTTAAAAACTATTAAAGGCTGTTTGCATGACCTCAGCCTCAGGCGTAAATCACTTACCACTGTGAACAGGCCCCATTCTGGTCTGAATCTATCAGGTATGTGCATGCATGTGTATGTTGGAAAAAAGGTTATGTACGTCCCACTGAGGTTAGAACATATCCTCTAAGTGAGCAGGCGGTAGGCTGATTTACTTGCGCCTGCACATTTTAGATCAACGGCGAACTCGTATTTTCAATTTAAATGATATGTTTGATGGATTAATCACAATACTGTTCTTTCGCTGGACGCTCCTTGTCGAAGAGTTTGCCAGTTCACGGTCTGAAAATCCTCTTTTATTCGTTTCTTCAATAACACCTTGCAAGTATCTGGTTTCTGTTGTGCCTTCCAATCTCCATGTTTGTTCAGATATGGAGGAAGAATCTAATATTGACCCTGATCCCAGTAAAGTACCATACCATCCAAAGGTATTCCGAAATTCTGACTGCTTGTGGACACGTGTCTCTGGAGTCGGCATGAATCACTTCAACACGGAAATATCTACCACTCGGATTCAGTGGTGCCTTTTTGTACATACATGCGTTCGAGGTGCATTTAGTTGGCTAGACGGTTCATGATGCAGACTGAGGCCAACAACGTGGCCTTCTCAACCTTGTCCCCTGCCTAAAGTGTGGTGATCCTCAGGTTAAATCACCTCTCTCCCTCAAAGGGGAAAGCAGCCTATGGCCATCGGGGACTGTGGCGACTTTACTGTAGACGTGTGCTCAGATGTGCAAATGGCTATGCACATTGGTTGACTCATCCTCAAGTTCAGGGCAATAACCCATCATTAATTGACTGCCTCATGAATGGATGCATTATCATATCAAAGGCATGATAGTCAGTTTCTTCCCAGTGAGCGGGGCAGCGGTTACATAACCTTGACATGACCAGAAAATAGATAGACACTGTGCAGACCATGAACTAAGTCAGGAGTATTTGGTGTCTTAGCAGACTAAACGTTGATTGGTTCTGTTGCCGTTTGTCACGTTTAGGCAGAGCCCCGCCCAGGAATGGCCCTTTTTGCTTTATCCCTCATTGTCATTGCTTTGTTTATTTGGTTGCCCTTCCCACTCTCTTGCAGGTGGCTGCGGTTTCCTTCCAGCTGCCGCTCCCGATGCCTGGAGGTCATGTGCGGGTCACTATCGCCTCTGCAGCTGTGGTGACCGGGGGAGGGGAGCCAGAGGAAGCTGGAGACGACCTGCCAGCGCCAGGGGAGCAGCAACCCGATTTGGCGGTGCGCCTGTGTTTGGGACTATGTGCTGCTCCTGCCATGTAGGTTGTTGGTGCTTTTAGTTTTTCTTTTGCCTTTAGCTTTGGGTTTTTTTATACCGTGGCATTGCTAATAAACAAAAATATCGAAATGTCCACTGGTTCAGGGGCAAATGGGTGGAGTGAATTCGGTGCTGACTGCCTCCCAATAGGGATTAATAATTCTCCACATGTTAATACTTATCCCTTTAATCGTCCATTTATTTCCGAACCAGGGATCTTTCTCGCTCTTTTAAAGATGGTTACAGCTCCAAAGTCTTGTTGCACTTTATTCACTTGATGCGCTTGGGAGATTCCCAATTTTCTCCACCAGCGCTGACATTTTCTGGAGGGGTGGGGAGAAGGCTATTAACACATTTCTTTAAAAATGGGTGAGGCGAGGGCGGCAGGAGCAAAAGAGAAAGTATGGAACATGAAAAGGCCAATTACCCAATCGATCAATCAGCTTTGTTTCATTGCCGTTCAGTCCTGGAATTGATTCCGGGATGAATACGAACAGATCCAGAATTCACATCTTCAAAGAATTTAGCCTTAAAATCCACTAACGTCATCTTGGTTTTCACTGAAACACACCCAGAAAAAGATACAGCAATTTTCCCTTTTCCACGGGTGACCCACCGGTCTCCTGAAGTTACAGAGGAAATTGGGAGAAATCCCGCAGAATATCTCGGCCGAAATATCAATAGAAAACCCAAGCCCAGATGGGACAGGTGGCAATGGTTCTCCGGGTAAGCGGAGAGATACGAGGTGAATTCTGGTTAATATTTTCAGGAGCTTTGGTAGTCCAGAGGAACCAAAGGCCTGGATCATTGGGATTTCCTGCAGCTTCCTGAAGGGACTACATATGATCACAGTAAAGCAACTTTCCCCAAGAAATCAAACTAAAAGCAAAATACTGCAGCTGTTGAGAATCTGAAATAGCAACGTAAAATCCGGAATATACCCAGCAGGTCAGGCAGCATCGGTGGAGAGAGAGAATGAGAGTTAACGTTGCAGATCGGTGACCTGTCATCTGCAGGTGAAACGTTTATTCTTTTTCTCTCCATTGATGTCTCATCTGCTGACGGCTTCCAGCGATCGCTGCGTCCAAACTGCCAGTTTCTTGTACCTGATGTCAAGCAGCATCAAGTAATGAACACTGTCGTGCCTGGCATCGAAAGACTGGGCAGTACAGGGTTAACTTTGCAAAGCTCCCTTCCCAGTTTCGAGTCTCCCTGGCTGCTAGCACTGGTCGCAGAGTCAGTGTCGATTTTTGATCTGGGCTTATCTTTAACCTGAAATAAGTAGGCAGCCGAGTGACGAGACCCAGTTAGAGAAACTGACCTCGATGTATTTCAGAATCATTTCAATTAGTGTAAGTCGCAGCTCAGTGCCTTGCCCTCCGAGATCGAGGTCATGGGTGAGAGTCCCACCACAAAAACCTGATCACAAACTAATCCAGCGCTTCACTGCCAGAGGTGCCGTCTTTCCGAGACATTTAACTAAAGCCCTTACGGCCCTCACACATGGAGATCAAAGGACGCATGAAGAGCAGGGTGGATCTCGTTGCTGTCCGGTCCAGTATTTATTCTTCAACCAACATCATTAAATCCGATGAGTTGATCAATATCATTGCTGTTTGTGGGATGTGTAACTCTGGTATTTCCTGTATTATAAGAGTGAGGAGCCTGTTTGGGACATTGTGATTTGATGAAAGGCAGTAAGTCAAACCAATTCTCTCTTCATTACAGTACTGAGGACCTGAGGCAGTCTGCGTGTTGTTCAGAACTGAGCGCCAAGCAGACGTGGATTGCTTATAAATGATCACTTCCACATTCTCAGTGACTCAGAGGAGAGGGAAGGGCACAGCAAACAAAAGCATCGGTTCTCAATGTGTCCATTAGGGCCCAAAGCTTTGCTTTGATTGGATGGGGGCGGGGGCGCGGGGGGGGGGGGGGGCGGTTTGAGGGCCTCAACTCGGTGTTTCTCAGCAAGAAAGTGGTCGTCCGGCTCGATCACTTAAATCAGCACCATGGCCAGCTCCAGAGATTGAACCAAAAGTTAGTAAATAAAATCAGCTGGCTCTCTGCCTTCAGCACCCAGCGAAATGCTAATAATTCACCAATGATTTTGGCAGCCGCGGTTATCTAGACGGCGTCGCTTTCAGCGGAGCAGCTGGGTCACCTTCCGGACAGTGTTCCACCGGTGGAGAGAGATCCTTCCTTTTGGGTGAGAGTTTAAACCGAAGCCCCGTTCCGGCCTTCAATCGGCCCTCTCAGGTCGATGTCAAAGATTGCAGTTCCCCCTGGTGACCTGTCCAATAGATATACTTCCAGCAATATTGCAGAGACAGAATTTCACAGTGTAAGGGTCCTTCTTGCTCATTCCCTTATTTCCTCTTTCTTTATTTAGGTGTTATAATTTTTGATCCATGGATGCTTAATGAACATGTAACTTTAAGTCAAGCAGCAGAGATAATGAGGAATTCAAGAAGTTGCATTATAGTATATGGTGCTGCTAGCTTTGGACAACAGAACCCAGACTTCTTGGCACCTCAGAGATAGGTGAAACTCGGTTCAAATGGTTGGCTAGTAGCCAATGAGTTGGCCAAAAGGCTGTATTCTGTGTGGTAACAGGCGGTGACTGGGTCTTAAGGAGCTCCGTTTAACTCTTGGACATCAGGGCAAGGACCAGTTTTTCCCTCTCGCTCTTTCTCTCCAGAACAGTGGAGTTGCTGTATTTCTGAAACTGCAGAGACCTGAATGAGTGTACAATGAAAACCATCCAGGCTGCAAACAGAGACCTGAGAACTTAGGTTGAAGGAAGGTCTGCTGAAAGACAACCATCTGGAACAAATTCTCTTTTTCCTACAAGTTATTTTTTGACACCCTCCCCTCTGTGTTTATCTGTCCTTGTGTGTGTGCATATTGTGTATATATATATATATATATATGGGTGGTGGGGCAAATTAAAGTGGGCGATTAGGAATTAGATAATAATAAATGTAAAAATAATAATAGTCGCTTATTGTCACAAGTAAACTTCAATGAAGTTATGGTGAAAAGCTCCTAGTCACCACATTCCAGCGCCTGTAGGGGGAGGCCAATATGGGAATTGAACCTGTGCTGCTGGCCTTGTTCTGCATGACCAGCCACTGTTGCGCCCACTGTGTTAAACCAGCCCCTAATAGATAATAGTTAACCAGCTGTATTTGATGCATAGTTTATTATAGTTCTTGTTGTTAATAAAAAGTAATTGCGTTTAAATTTACAAACCTGGTGACTGTAATTAGTGGGCAGCTAAGGGCTAAGACCTTTGGGTATTTTTCTATGTATTATATAAGTATTTTCTAAGTATTATTCAGGTGTGTTGTGACTCTGGATCAAGTGGGGCTGGAACTGACCTTGCACTAGCCCAGGGTGCCATAACAATGGTCATTCCCGCCAATGGGATTTTCCGGTCCCACCAAAGTCAAAGGACATTAAAATGGCTCGCTGTTTACCTCTCTCCCTCTGGTTCTTTCTTACCATCAAACAGAAGTCCAAGGTTATATCACTTAAAAGGAGACTGATATTTATGGATAATTCCTTTGCCATCTCCCTGCTTTCAGTTCAACAACTAGGCATAACCAATTTCTCATACAAAATGTTAAGGAACACTTGCATTCAGAGGGAACCTTGCTTAGAGCTTCTCAGCAATATCAGAGTTATTATCACAATTAGTTATAAGTATGGCCAAGATGCACTGAGAACAGTCATCAATTTAATGTTTTCTATTGGTTAATGGAGGAATGCAGGTCATAAAACTAGTGGACCCTCTTGCGCTCCTTGTACTATGAGATCTTCAATGTCAACAAAAATTACTCAAAAGTTGGCAACTTCAATAACGTGACATTCCATCAGCAATACGCCCGATTCTGGGCTAGGAACAGGGCTTAAACCCACATGTTTTGGTGTCAAGCAAAGTAAAAGTTGCGATGTAATTCTGTCCACCCCAAGAGTTGAATTTGCTATAATGTTCTCCCATGTCATAAGAAAGAGGTGAACATTTAACGAACCGTAGGTCAGCCATCTCCCAATGGAAAACCTGCAATAGTCCCACAAAGACAACCCATTTCCTCTTGAATGTCTCTGACATTTTTCTTCACTGCCCCAACAGAGTTCTGTTTCAAGTATTCATTGATCTTTTTGTGAAAGCAATCTTTCCCAATGTGACTCCTTAATTTTTAATAGCTAGAATTTTCCCATCCTGCCACGACAGGCTCCCCCATGGTGGATGCCGTGAGTCATTCAA
Organism: Scyliorhinus torazame; assembly: GCF_047496885.1. Taxonomy (NCBI): domain Eukaryota; kingdom Metazoa; phylum Chordata; class Chondrichthyes; order Carcharhiniformes; family Scyliorhinidae; genus Scyliorhinus; species Scyliorhinus torazame. The sequence goes on from NC_092713.1 coordinate 150,160,815, forward strand.
ATGGCTATTGCCTTGGATGGGCGTAGAAGATCCCGCCTGGAGGAGGAGCCAATATATTCCCCAGCCTACGATTTTGAACCTCACCCCTCTGATCTATTTTTTGGGTTATTTGGAAGCAAAGGTCCAATTCTCTTTTCTATCCCTCATAGTAGTTTGATTTTTAGGAAATTCTTTCAAGGCTAAAAAGCCCTTCCACTATGTTGAAATATCATAGACTTATTGGCCTGACTCATAATTGTACATCACCATGTACAAGTCTACTTGCTACCTCAGTCCTCCTCCGAATCAGTTTCTTGGATTGCCTTGTCAAGGTTTGAAAATTCCTACCAGTTACAGCAAGTGGGAGCCAAATGGTCAGTAGAATTTTCTACTATTCAAGACAGTTAGGATTCTGTTTGAACCAGCAAATTTAGGAAGTTCCCAAGGATTGGGTTACTTGTACAAACACGCACTCCTCCTGGGCCTAGCCAAGATAGCCATTAATAGATCCAAGCAGGGAGGCGGTCAATAGGGTCCTCAACCCCAACCATCCGCCCCTCTACCATGGTTGTATTCGCTGTCTGGAAAGGGATAGGCAGTGTCTGCCAGCACCATTGAGGTCTTTCGTGCCCGGTGGGCACCACGGGGACGGGAGTATTTCATGAACTCCTTTAATTAAATTATTTTTGATGTTTTAAGTTTCCTTTGAGCTTCTGTTTATTCTGATGTATTCCTTTAAAGAACTATGGGTAGGATTCCAGGGTCTCCAATGCCGAAATCATGACCAGTGATCGGCCGGAGAATCCCCTTTTGCACCAAAATCGGGGGAGGGGAGGGGGGGGGGAGGGGAGGTGCCACTTTTGAAATGCTCCGCCCCCTCATAAATGGTGTACTCGCAGAGTACGCCGCATGCTCAGGACATCACCTGACAACGTCCCTCGATGCTCCGCCCTCGATAGTTCGAGTTCCCAATGACATGGAACACTTGTCCTTTTTACTTGAACCCGGCATGGCGGCTGCGGACTGAGGCCAGCACCGCCACAGTCGGGGTAGGGGGATCTGTTCTGCGGGCACAGGGGGCTCTGGCGGGGGCTGGTGACACTGGTCGGGGGTGTTCCAAGAGTGGAAAGCCTGATTATGGGGGCAGCTTTTGACAGGCCACGGGCGTTATTCTCCACTCCCACGCCGAAGTGGCCGCGCCGTCGTGAACGCCGTCAAGGTTTACAACGGCGCAGAATGGCCCCGGTCCCGACCGATTCAGGCCCTGACAATGGGCCAGGATCGGGGCCGCGTCATCTACACGCGCCAGGCCTTGTCGTCCGCATAAAAGCGGCGGTGCATAGATGACGCAGCCGGCGCCGCATAACGGACGTCGTCCGCGCATGCGTGGTTGCCGTCCTCTCTAAGTCCGCCCCGCAAGAAGATGGGGGACGGATCTTGCGGGGCCGCGGAAGGAAGGAGGTCCTCCTTCAGAGAGGACGGCCCGACAATCGGTGGGCACCGATCGCGGGCCACCCCACATTCCAGGAGAAGCCCAGTGCAGGATCCCCCCTCGCCCCCCCCACAGGCCGCCCCCCCAGCGTTCACGCACTGCCCACGACTGCAGCGACCAGGTGTGGACGGCGCCGGGGGGAACCCGCCGTTTTGGCCTGGCCGCTCGGCCCATCCGGGCCTCAGAATAGCGGGGGTGCCGGAGAATCGCCATTTTCGGTGTCTCCCGCCTGCGGCCCGCGAAACTCGACCGGGCCGTTCCCGCCGCTTGGGATAATCGCGGGAGGGCGTCGGACCGGCGTCCCCGGAAATTTTGGCGGCCCAGGCGATTCGCCCAACCGGCGTGGGAGTGGAGAATCGCGCCCATGGTCTGTGCACGGCCGGCACCATGTTGCACAGCGCGGCTGCTGCAGGCCGTCGCCTTGCGCATGCGCAGCTACAGACCTGGCAATTGCGGCTGCATCCACAAGTAAAGCCAGGGGCTTTACACTACGTGTCTGCTAGCCCCCCACTAGACAGAGGATCGGTGCAGCTACTGTTCCCATGCCGCTGTCAGCACTTAGTCTGTAAATCCGAGAATACAGACCTACATCTTTAATTTATCCCATACTTTGTTGACTTAGGAAAAAAGCTCACCTTCTCCGAGATATCCCAAAGTAAAAAAACTGGTCATCTGACTGGTCACTCTAATCTCTGGATTTTATTAACTTGCTGTGGTTTATGGATAGTGTTCATGTATTTTCCATTTTGAGTGTGATGCTCTTATCTCTCTGAACAAAGCAACTTGTATTTATATAGCAGCTTTAACTTAAAATAATGTCTCAGGGTGCTTGACAGAGGAGTTAGAAAACAAGGTATAAGGTCAGATGATCTCAAGCTTGATCACAGAAGTATGCTTTAAGGAGTATCTAAAAGGAAGAAAACAAGGTGGAGATGGTGAGAGCATTGGGCTGAGGCAGTTGAAGGTGTGGCCACCAATAGTGAACTGATTAAAACTGGAGGTGTAAAAGGGGCCGGAAATATAAGAGCGCAGATATCTTGGAGGGTTCAAGGGCTCAAAAGAACTTACAGAGATAGGGACCTTTCAGGCCATAAGGGGATTTGAAAATAAGGATGGCTTTTTTTCCCAAATTGAACCCTTGCTTAACTGGGTGCCGGTGAAGGTCAACAAGCACAGTGGGGGTTAGGTGAACATGATTTGGTGGGACTTAAGACACGGGCAGCATGGATGAACGCAAGATGAGGGAGAGTAGAATATGGGAGGCCAGTAAGGGGGGAGGAATTAGAATAGTCAAGTCTAGAGGTAAAACATGCATGGATGAATGGCTGAAGTTTCAAGAACGCGGGCCGGGATTCTCCGAGCCCGCGCTGGGTCGGAGAATCAGCGGTGACGCGGGAAATTTCCGACGGCAGGACTCGATTCTCCGGCGACTGGAGAATCGGCGGCAATCGTGCCGGCGTGGTCGACGCGGCGCCACGATTCTCCGCCGTTGACTGGCCGAATTCCTGCCGAGTTCTGCCGGCGTGGTTCCAACCTGGTACCACCCGGCGGGAGCTCGGACCCGCGGCCGCGGTGGCCATCCTGGTGGGGGGAGACCTCCACGGCGTCCGGGCCCGCGATCGGGAGCAACCGATCGGCGGGCGCCCGCAATCAGGAGGGGGCCTACCTCCTTCCACGTGGGTCCGCTCTAGGGCTCCGCCATGTTGCATGGCGCCGGCTGCAGACACAGCCACCATGCGCATGTGCTGGCGCAGAGACGGCCATCGCGCACATGCGTGGACCCGCGCCGGCAGTGCAGGGCCACGTATTGGCGCCGGAGTAGCGTGCATCATTCCATCACGGTGCTGGCCCCCTGAATCTCTGGCCCAGGAGGCCCGTTAACGCCAGCGTGCACCACTCCAGCGTTTATGCCGGCGCCAACACTTGCTGGGATTTCGGAGAATCCCGGCCACCATCTTTACTTCCTTCGTCCTCCTTAGATTGAAGTGAAGATTCACTGCTCCAACTCCAACTCAATTTTTCCACAGAAACTGAAATCTCTGAAGCTTCATAAAGAGACTTCATAAAAGAGCGCTGAGAGACAGGGGCGAGACTTCATTAAAGAACGCGGAGAGACAGGGGCAAGACTTCATTAAAGATCGCGGAGAGACAGGGGCGAGACTTCATTAAAGAACGCGGAGAGACAGGGGCGAGACTTCATTAAAGGTCGCGGAGAGACAGGGGCGAGACTTCATTAAAGAACGCGGAGAGACAGGGGCGAGACTTAATTAAAGATCGCGGAGAGACAGGGGAGAGTCAGAGCGGAGATTTTAAAAGATCACGGCCTAGTTTCGGGAGCCGTTCGGAGGAGGAGGAGCAGTCTCTGTCAGGGAGAGAACCTGAGAACATCTAAGACACTCAGAAGGTAAGAAGGTAAGTAAGTGATTTTTACTCATTTTTACTTTTATACCTTTTTCAAATTGTGTGTGTCAGGGGGAAACAGAAAAGCTGTGACCTGATTGGCTGGTTGGGAATATACACTAATTTTTTTAAATTAAGCATTGGTAGCTAATTAAACATAATTACTGAATTATAATTTAGAGGGGTATCTAAGCCAGAGATCGGAGAGTACTATATTTAGGTTTCGCATTTATGTTAGAAATCTAGTGCTACGAAACAGATAGTTAACAGTAACTGTGTAAAAAAAAATGTTTTTTTAAATATAAATTTTTAAAAAAAAACTTTTAATTTTAATTAATTGACGCAATGTCAGTTAGAGGGGTGCAGTGCTCTGACTGTGAGATGTGGCAGGTCCGGGAGGCTTCCAGTGTCCCGGATGGCTTCATCTGCAGAAAGTGCACCCAACTAGAGCTCCTCACAGACCGCATGGTTCGGTTGGAGCAGCAATTGGATGCAGTTAGGAGCATGCAGGTGGCAGAAAGCGTCATAGATCGCAGTTATATAAATGTGGTCACACCTAAGGTGCAGGCAGCAAATGGGTGACCACCAGAAGGAGCAGGCAGTCAGTGCAGGAATCCCCTGTGGTTGTCCCCCTCTCGAACAGGTATACCCCTTTGGATACTGTTTGGGAGGGTAGGCTATCAGGGGAAAACCGCAGCAGCCAGAGCAGTGGCACCACGGCTGGCTCTGATGTTCAGAAGGGAGGGTCAAAGCGCAGAAGAGCAATAGTAATAGGGGACTCTATAGTCAGGGGCACAGATAGGCGCTTCTGTGGACGTGAAAGAGACTCCAGGATGGTATGTTGCCTCCCTGGTGCCAGGGTCCAGGATGTCTCCGAACGGGTAGAGGGCATCCTGAAGGGGGAGGGCAAACAGGCAGAGGTCATTGTACATATTGGTACTAACGACATAGGCAGGAAGGGGCATGAGGTCCTGCAGCAGGAGTTCAGGGAGCTAGGCAGAAAGTTAAAAGACAGGACCTCTAGGGTTGTAATCTCGGGATTACTCCCTGTGCCACGTGCCAGTGAGGCTAGAAATAGGAAGATAGAGCAGCTAAATACGTGGCTAAACAGCTGGTGTAGGAGGGAGGGTTTCCGTTATCTGGACCACTGGGAGCTCTTCCGGGGCAGGTGTGACCTATATAAGAAGGACGGGTTGCATCTAAACTGGAGAGGGATAAATACCCTGGCCGCGAGGTTTGCTAGTGTCACACGGGAGGGTTTAAACTAGTATGGCAGGGGGGTGGGCACGGAAGCAATAAGTCAGAAGGTGAGAGCATTGAGGGAGAACTAGGGAATAGGGACAGTGGGGCTCTGAGGCAGAGCAGACAGGGAGAAGTTGCTGAACACAGCGGGTCTGATGGCCTGAAGTGCATATGTTTTAATGCAAGAAGTATTACGGGTAAGGCAGATGAACTTAGAGCTTGAGTTAGTACTTGGAACTATGATGTTGTTGCCATTACAGAGACCTGGTTGAGGGAAGGGCAGGATTGGCAGCTAAACGTTCCAGGATTTAGATGTTTCAGGCGGGATAGAGGGGGATGTGAAAGGGGTGGCGGAGTTGCGCTACTGGTTAGGGAGAATATCACAGCTGTACTGCGGGAGGACACCTCAGAGGGCAGTGAGGCTATATGGGTAGAGATCAGGAATAAGAAGGGTGCAGTCACAATGTTTACTACAGGCCTCCCAACAGCGAGCGAGAGATAGAGGGGCAGATAGGGTAGACAGATTTTGGAAAAGAGTAAGAACAACAGGGTTGTGGTGATGGGCGATTTAAACTTCCCCAATATTGACTGGGACTCACTTAGTGCCAGGGGCTTAGACGGGGCGGAGTTTGTAAGGAGCATCCAGGAGGGCTTCTTAAAACAATATGTGGACAGTCCAACTAGGGAAGGGGCGGTACTGGACCTGGTAGTGGGGAATGAGCCCGGCCAGGTGGTAGATGTTTCAGTAGGGGAGCATTTCGGGAACAGTGACCACAATTCAGTAAGTTTTAAAGTGCTGGTGGACAAGGATAAGAGTGGTCCTAGGATGAATGTGCTAAATTGGGGGAAGGCTATTTATAACAATATTAGGCGGGAACTGAAGAACATAGATTGGGGGCGGATGTTTGAGGGCAAATCAACATCTGACATGTGGGAGGCTTTCAAGTGTCAGTTGAAAGGAATTCAGGACCGGCATGTTCTTGTGAGGAAGAAGGATAAATACGGCAATTTTCGGGAACCTTGGATAACGAGAGATATTGTAGGCCTCGTCAAAAAAAAAGGAGGCATTTGTCAGGGCTAAAAGGCTGGGAACAGACTAAGCCTGTGTGGAATATAAGGAAAGTAGGAAGGAACTTAAGCAAGGAGTCAGGAGGACTAGAACGGGTCACGAAAAGTCATTGGCAAATAGGGTTAAGGAAAATCCCAAGGCTTTTTACACGTACATAAAAAGCAAGAGGGTAGCCAGGGAAAGGGTTGGCCCACTGAAGGCTAGGCAAGGGAATCTATGTGTGGAGCCAGAGGAAATGGGCGAGGTACTAAATGAATACTTTGCATTAGTATTCACCAAAGAGAAGAAATTGGTAGATGTTGAGTCTGGAGAAGGGTGTGTAGATAGCCTGGGTCAAATTCAGATCCAAAAAGACGAGGTGTTGGGTGTCTTAAAAAATATTAAGGTAGATAAGTCCCCAGGGCCTGATGGGATCTACCCCAGAATACTGAAGGAGGCTGGAGAGGAAATTGCTGAGGCCTTGACAGAAATCTTTGGATCCTCACTGTCTTCAGGTGATGTCCCGGAGGACTGGAAAATAGCCAATGTTGTTCCTCTGTTTAAGAAGTGTAGCAAGGATAATCCAGGGAACTATAGGCCGGTGAGCCTTACTTCAGTGGTAGGAAAATTACTGGAGAGAATTCTTCGAGACTGGATCTACTCCCATTTGGAAGCAAATGGACGTATTAGTGAGAGGCAGCATGGTTTTGTGAAGGGGAGGTCGTGTCTCACTAACTTGATAGAGTTTTTCGAGGAGGTCACTAAGATGATTGATGCAGGTAGGGCAGTGGATGTTGTCCATATGGACTTCAGTAAGGCCTTTGACAAGGTCCCTCATGGTAGACTAGTACAAAAGGTGAAGTCACACGGGATCAGGGGTGAGCTGGCAAGGTGGATACAGAACTGACTAGGTCATAGAAGGCAGAGAGTAGCAATGGAAGGATGCTTTTCTAATTGGAGGGCTGTGACCAGTGGTGTTCCACAGGGATCAGTGCTGGGACCTTTGCTGTTTGTAGTATATATAAATGATTTGGAGGAAAATGTAACTGGTCTGATTAGTAAGTTTTCAGACGACACAAAGGTTGGTGGAATTGTGGATAGCGATGAGGACTGTCAGATGATACAGCAGGATTTAGATTGTTTGGAGACTTGGGCGGAGAGATGGCAGATGGAGTTTAATCTGGACAAATGTGAGGTAATGCATTTTGGAAGGTCTAATGCAGGTAGGGAATATACAGTGAATGGTAGAACCCTCAAGAGTATTGAAAGTTAAAGAGATCTAGGAGTACAGGTCCACAGGTCACTGAAAGGGGCAACACAGGTGGAGAAGGTAGTCAAGAAGGTATACGGCATGCTTGCCTTCATTGGCCGGGGCATTGAGTATAAGAATTGGCAAGTCATGTTGCAGCTGTATAGAACCTTAGTTAGGCCACACTTGGAGTATAGTGTTCAATTCTGGTCGCCACACTACCAGAAGGATGTGGAGGCTTTAGAGAGGGTGCAGAAGAGATTTACCAGAATGTTGCCTGGTATGGAGGGCATTAGCTATGAGGAGCGGTTGAATAAACTCGGTTTGTTCTCACTGGAACAAAGGAGGTTGAGGGGAGACCTGATAGAGGTCTACAAAATTATGAGGGGCATAGACAGAGTGGATAGTCAGAGGCTTTTCCCCGGGGTAGAGGGGTCAATTACTAGGGGGCATAGGTTTAAGGTGAGAGGGGCAAGGTTTAGAGTAGATGTACGAGGCAAGTTTTTAACGCAGAGGGTAGTGGGTGCCTGGAACTCGCTACCGGAGGAGGTGGTGGAAGCAGGGACGATCGTGACATTTAAGGGGCATCTTGACAAATACATGAATAGGATGGGAATAAAGGGATACGGACCCGGGAAGTGTAGAAGATTGTAGTTTAGTCGGGCAGCATGGTCGGCACGGGCTTGGAGGGCCGAAGGGCCTGTTCCTGTGCTGTACATTTCTTTGTTCTTTGTTCTTTGTTCTTGCTTCCCTTGTGTTCATCTACAGACAGGCTCGGAAAATCACAGATTTTGCTTCAACCCTTGAAAGACCCTTTCCTCTTCAGCCTCAGTAATGCGCTGCACTCTTACATACAGCTCTTCACTTGGCTTCTCAATGTTCACCTTACTTCATCAGGCCACCATTCCACAGTTTTCCCACCCTCATTTTGACACATTAGTTTTTCAGGTTGTCAACCAGACTAGCCCTTGGTTACAGAAACTCACAAATTTTCATTTCAGTATTTGACAGTTAATCAACAATGGCAGCTTTATAACTGGGCTTGAAGTTGAATGTCTGTCCATTCAACAGAAGAGACACTTATCGGGACAAGGTCCAGAGAGACGGAGAGAGAGAGCAGGACGCGGTCCAGGAAGAGTGAGAGAGAGAGAAAGAAGAGAGAGAGGCAACGGTCCAGAGAGCAGGACATGGTCCAAGGAGAGCAAGAGAGAGAGAGCACGACACGGTCCAGGGACAGAGAGCAAAACACGGTCCAGGGAGAGAGAGAGCAAGACATGGTACAGAAAGCAGGGAGGGCGAGAGAGCAAGACATGTTCCAGGGAGAGAGAGAGCAAGACATGGTCCAGAAAACAGGAGAGGGGGAGAGAGCAAGACACAATCCAGGGGGAGAGAGAGCAAGACAGGGTCCAGGGAGAGAGCGAGCAGGACACAGTCCAGAGAGAGGGAGCGAGAGCAAAACACAGTCCAGGGAGAGGGAGAGAGAGAACAGGACACAGTCCAGGGAGAAGGGGAGAGAGAGAGCAAGAGACGGTCCAGGGAGAAGGAGTGAGAGCGGGACATGGTCCAAGGAGAGGGTGAGAGAGCGGGACACGGTCCAGGTAGAGGGAGAGAGAGAAAGACATGGTCCAGGGAGAGAGAGCAAGACTCAGTCCAGGGAGAGAGAGAGAGAGAGAGGAAGACACGGTCCAGGGATAGAGAGAGACAGCAAGACAGGGTCCAGGAAGAGAGAGAGCAAGAAATGGTCCAGGGAGAAACAGAGAGAGCGGGACACAGTCCAGCGAGAAGTAGAGAGAGCAAGACACAGTCCAGGGAGAGAGAGAGAGAGAGCGGGACACGGTCCAGGGAGAGAGAGAGAGAGAGCGGGACACGGTCCAGGGAGAAGTAGAGAGAACAAAACACAGTCCAGGGAGAGAGAGAGAGCAAGACACGGTCCAGGAAGAGAGAGAGGGAAAGAGAGAGCAAGGCACGGTCCAGGGAGAGAGAGAGAGGGAGGGAGAGAGCAAGGCATGGTCCAGGGAGAAGGAGATAGAGAGCAAGACACAGTCCTGGGAGAGAGAAAGCGCGGGACAGGGTCCAGAGAGAGAGAAAGAGAGCGGGACACGGTCCAGGGAGAGAGAGAGAGAGAGAGAGCAAGACACGGTCCAGGGAGAGAGAGAGAGAGAGAGCAAGACACGGTCCAGGGAGAGGGAGAGAGAGAGCGGGACACGGTCCAGGGAGAAGTAGAGAGAGCAAGACATGGTCCAGGGTGAGAAGGAGAGAAAGAGCAAGACACGGTCCAGGGAAAGGCAGAGAGCGAGCAAGACACAGTCCAGGGAGAGAGAGAGAGCAAGACACAATCCAGGGAGAGGGAGAGAGAGAGCAGGAAACGGTCCAGGGAGAGGGTGAGAGAGCAAGACACGGTCCAGGGAGAGATAGAGAGAGAGAGCAGGACACGGTCGAGGGAGAGGGAGCAAGACACGGTCCATGGAGAGATAGTGAGAGAGAGCAGGACACGGTCCAGGGCGAAGGGGAGAGAGAGAACGGGACACGGTCCAGGGAGAAGTAGAGAGAGCAAGACACAGTCCAGGGAGAGAGAGAGCAATTCACGGTCCAGGGAGAGAGAGAGAGAGCGGGACACGGTCCAGGGAGAGAGAGAGAGAGAGCGGGACACGGTCCTGGGAGAGAGTGAGAGAGAGCAAGACCCAGTCCAGGGAGAGGGAGAGAGAGCAAGACACGGTCCAGGAAAAGGGAGAGAGAGCAAGGCACGTTCCAGGTAGAGGGAGAGAGAGCAGGACACGGTCCAGGGAGAGAGAGAGAGAGAGAGAGAGCAAGACACAGTCCAGGGAGAGGGAGAGAGAGCAAGACACGGTCCAGGGAGAGGGAGAGAGAACAGGACACGGTCCAGGGAGAAGTAGAGAGAGCATGACACAGTCCAGGGAGAGAGAGAGAGAGCAAGACACGGTCCAGGGAGAGATAGAGAGCGGGACAGGGTCAGGGAGTGAGGGAGAGAGAGAGGGACACGGTCCAGGGCGAAGGGGGGAGAGCAAGACACGGTACAGGGAGAGCGAGAGAGAGAGCGTGACACAGTCCAGGGAGAGAGAGAGAGAGAGCAAGACACGGTCCAGTGAGAGAGAGAGGGAGAGAGAGAGAGAGCAAGACACGGTCCAGGGAGAGGGAGAGAGAGCAAGACACGGTTCAGGCAGACAGAGAGAGAGAGAGCAAGACATGGTCCAGACAGAGCGAGAGAGAGAGCAAGACACAGTCCAGGGAGAGAGAGAGAGAGTGCAAGACACGGTCCAGGGAGAGCGAGAGAGAGCAAGACATGGTCCAGGCAGAGAGAGAGAGAGCGGGACACGGTCCAGGGAGAAGTGGAGAGAGCAAGACACAGTCCAGGGAGAGAGAGAGGGAAAGAGAGAGCAAGACACGGTCCAGGGAGAGAGAGAGAGGGAGGGAGAGAGCAAGGCATGGTCCAGGGAGAAGGAGAGAGAGAGCAAGACACCGTCCAGGGAAAGTGAGAGAGAGAGCAAGACACAGTCCAGGGAGAGAGAAAGAGAGCGGGACACGGTCCAGGGAGAAGTAGAGAGAGCAACACACGGTCCAGGGAGAGAAGGAGAGAGAGAGAGAGCAAGATACGGTCCAGGGGGAGAGAGAGAGCAGGCACAGTCCAGGGAGAGAGAGAGAGCAAAACACGGTCCAGGGAGAGAGAGAAAGCAAAACACGGTCCAGGGAGAGGGAGAGAGAGCAAGACACGGTCCAGGGAGAGAGAGAGAGCAAAACACGGTCTAGGGAGAGGGAGAGAGAGCAAGACACGGTCCAGGGAGAGAGAGAGAGAGCAAGCCACGGTCCAGGGAGAGAGCGAGAGAGCGGGCCACGGTCCAGGGCGAAGGAGAGAGATAGCGGGACACGGTCCAGGGAGAGAGAGAGCGGGACACTGTCCAGAGAGAGAGAGAGAGCGCAATACGCCGTCCAGGACGAAGGAGAGAGAGAGCAAGACACGGTCCAGGGGGAGAGAGAGAGAGAGCAAGACACAGTCCAGGGAGAGAGAGAGACAGCAAGACAGGGTCCAGGCAGAGAGAGAGAGAGCAAGACACAGTCCACGGAGTGAGAGAGAGAGTGGGACACGGTCCAGGGGGGAGGAGAGAGAGCAAGACACAGTCCAGGGAGAGAGAGAGAGAGTAAGACACGGTCCAGGGAGAGAGAGAGACGGAGAGAGAGAGCAAGGCATGGTCCAGGGAGAAGGAGAGAGAGAGCAAGACACCGTCCAGGGAAAGTGAGAGAGAGAGCAAGACACAGTCCAGGGAGAGAGAGAGAGAGAGTAAGACACGGTCCAGGGAGAGAGACAGAGGGAGAGAGAGAGCAAGGCATGGACCAGGGAGAGAAGGAGAGAGAGAGCAAGACACGGTCCAGGGAGAGAAGGAGAGAGAGAGAGAGAGCAAGATATGGTCCAGCGAGAGGGAGAGAGAGAAAGACACAGTCCAGGGAGAGGGAGAGAGAGCAAGACACTGTCCAGGGAGAGGGAGAGAGAGAAAGACACAGTCCAGGGAGAGGGAGAGAGAGAGCAAGACACAATCCAGGGAGACGGCGAGAGAGAGCAAGACACGGTCCAGGGAGAGGGAGAGAGAGAGCAAGACACAATCCAGGGAGAGGGCGAGAGAGAGCAAGACACGGTCCAGGGAGAGGGAGAGAGAGAGCAAGGCACGGTCCAGGCAGAGGGAGAGAGAGCAAGACACAATCCAGGGAGAGAGAGAGAGAGCGGGACACGGTCCAGGGAGAGGGAGAGAGAGAAAGTCACAGTCCAGGGAGAGGGAGGGAGAGCAAGACACAATCCAGGGTGAGGGAGAGAGAGCAAGACACGGTCCAGGGAGAGACAGAGAGAGAGCTGGACACGGTCCAGGGAGAGGGAGAGGGAGCAAGACACGGTCCAGGGAGAAGTAGAGAGAGCAAGACACAGTCCAGGGAGAGGGAGAGAGAGCGGGACACGGTCCAGGGAGAGGGAGAGAGAGCAAGACAGGGTCCAGGGAGAGAGAGAGCAAGACACGGTCCAGGGAGAGACAGAGAGAGCGGGACACAGTCCAGTGAGAAGTATAGAGAGCAAGACACAGTCCACGGCGAGAGAGAGAGAGAGCGGGACACGGTCCAGGGGGAGAGAGAGAGCAAGACACGGTCCAGGGGGAGAGAGAGAGAGAGCAAGACACAGTCCAGGGAGAGAGAGAGACAGCAAGACAGGGTCCAGGCAGAGAGAGAGAGAGCAAGACACAGTCCACGGAGTGAGAGAGAGAGTGGGACACGGTCCAGGGGGGAGGAGAGAGAGCAAGACACAGTCCAGGGAGAGAGAGAGAGAGTAAGACACGGTCCAGGGAGAGAGAGAGACGGAGAGAGAGAGCAAGGCATGGTCCAGGGAGAAGGAGAGAGAGAGCAAGACACCGTCCAGGGAAAGTGAGAGAGAGAGCAAGACACAGTCCAGGGAGAGAGAGAGAGAGAGTAAGACACGGTCCAGGGAGAGAGACAGAGGGAGAGAGAGAGCAAGGCATGGACCAGGAGGAAAGGAGAGAGAGAGCAAGACACGGTCCAGGGAGAGAAGGAGAGAGAGAGAGAGAGCAAGATATGGTCCAGCGAGAGGGAGAGAGAGAAAGACACAGTCCAGGGAGAGGGAGAGAGAGCAAGACACTGTCCAGGGAGAGGGAGAGAGAGAAAGACACAGTCCAGGGAGAGGGAGAGAGAGAGCAAGACACAATCCAGGGAGACGGCGAGAGAGAGCAAGACACGGTCCAGGGAGAGGGAGAGAGAGAGCAAGACACAATCCAGGGAGAGGGCGAGAGAGAGCAAGACACGGTCCAGGGAGAGGGAGAGAGAGAGCAAGGCACGGTCCAGGCAGAGGGAGAGAGAGCAAGACACAATCCAGGGAGAGAGAGAGAGAGCGGGACACGGTCCAGGGAGAGGGAGAGAGAGAAAGTCACAGTCCAGGGAGAGGGAGGGAGAGCAAGACACAATCCAGGGTGAGGGAGAGAGAGCAAGACACGGTCCAGGGAGAGACAGAGAGAGAGCTGGACACGGTCCAGGGAGAGGGAGAGGGAGCAAGACACGGTCCAGGGAGAAGTAGAGAGAGCAAGACACAGTCCAGGGAGAGGGAGAGAGAGCGGGACACGGTCCAGGGAGAGGGAGAGAGAGCAAGACAGGGTCCAGGGAGAGAGAGAGCAAGACACGGTCCAGGGAGAGACAGAGAGAGCGGGACACAGTCCAGTGAGAAGTATAGAGAGCAAGACACAGTCCACGGCGAGAGAGAGAGAGAGCGGGACACGGTCCAGGGGGAGAGAGAGAGCAAGACACGGTCCAGGGAGAGAGAGAGAGGGAGGGAGAGAGCAAGGCATGGTCCAGGGAGAAGGAGAGAGAGAGCAAGACACAGTCCAGGGAGAGAGAGAGAGAGAGAGCGGGACACGGTCTAGAGAGAGAGAAAGAGAGCGGGACACGGTCCAGGGAGAGAGTGAGAGAGAGAGCAAGGCACGGTCCAGGGAGAGAGAGAGCGGGACACGGTCCAGGGAGAAGTAGGGAGAGCAAGACACGGTCCAGGGAGAGAGAGAGAGAGAGTAAGACACGGTCCAGGGTGAGAGAGAGAGGGAGAGAGAGAGCAATGCATGGTCCAGGGAGAAGGAGAGAGAGAGCAAGACACGGTCCAGGGAAAGGGAGAGAGAGAGCAAGACACAGTCCAGGGAGAGAGAGAAAGAGAGTGGGACACGGTCCAGGGAGAGAGAGAGAGAGAGAGAGCAAGACACGGTCCAGGGAGAGAGCGGGACACGGTCCAGGGAGAAGTAGAGAGAGAGAGAGCAAGACACGGTCCAGGGGGAGAGAGAGGGCAAGCCACAGTCCAGGGAGAGGGAATGGGAGCAAGACATGGTCCAGGGAGAGGGAGAGAGAGAAAGACACAGGCCAGGGGGAGGGAGAGAGAGCAAGACACGGTCCTGGGAGAGGATGAGAGAGAAAGACACGGTCCAGGGGGATGGAGAGAGGGAGCAAGACACAATTCGGGGAGAGGAAGAGGGAGCAAGACACAATCCAGGGAGAGGCAGAGAGAGAGCAGGAAACGGTCCAGGGAGAGGGTGAGAGAGCAAGACACGGTCCAGGCAGAGGGAGAGAGAGAGCAGGAAACGGTCCAGGGAGAGGTAGAGGGAGCAAGACATGGTCCAGGGAGAGATAGTGAGAGAGAGCAGGACACGGTCCAGGGCGAAGGGGAGAGAGAGAACGGGACACGGTCCAGGGAGAAGTAGAGAGAGCAAGACACAGTCCAGGGAGAGACAGAGAGAGAGCAAGACACGGTCCAGGGAGAGAGAGAGAGCAAAACACGGTCCAGGGAGAGGGAGAGAGAGCAAGACACGGTCCAGGGAGAGAGAGAGAGAGCAAGCCACGGTCCAGGGAGAGAGCGAGAGAGCGGGCCACGGTCCAGGGCGAAGGAGAGAGATAGCGGGACACGGTCCAGGGAGAGAGAGAGCGGGACACTGTCCAGGGAGAGAGAGAGAGAGCGCAATACGCCGTCCAGGACGAAGGAGAGAGAGAGCAAGACACGGTCCAGGGGGAGAGAGAGAGAGAGCAAGACACAGTCCAGGGAGAGAGAGAGACAGCAAGACAGGGTCCAGGCAGAGAGAGAGAGAGCAAGACACAGTCCACGGAGTGAGAGAGAGAGTGGGACACGGTCCAGGGGGGAGGAGAGAGAGCAAGACACAGTCCAGGGAGAGAGAGAGAGAGTAAGACACGGTCCAGGGAGAGAGAGAGACGGAGAGAGAGAGCAAGGCATGGTCCAGGGAGAAGGAGAGAGAGAGCAAGACACCGTCCAGGGAAAGTGAGAGAGAGAGCAAGACACAGTCCAGGGAGAGAGAGAGAGGGAGTAAGACACGGTCCAGGGAGAGAGACAGAGGGAGAGAGAGAGCAAGGCATGGACCAGGGAGAGAAGGAGAGAGAGAGCAAGACACGGTCCAGGGAGAGAAGGAGAGAGAGAGAGAGAGCAAGATATGGTCCAGCGAGAGGGAGAGAGAGAAAGACACAGTCCAGGGAGAGGGAGAGAGAGCAAGACACTGTCCAAGGAGAGGGAGAGAGAGAAAGACACAGTCCAGGGAGAGGGAGAGAGAGAGCAAGACACAATCCAGGGAGACGGCGAGAGAGAGCAAGACACGGTCCAGGGAGAGGGAGAGAGAGAGCAAGACACAATCCAGGGAGAGGGCGAGAGAGAGCAAGACACGGTCCAGGGAGAGGGAGAGAGAGAGCAAGGCACGGTCCAGGCAGAGGGAGAGAGAGCAAGACACAATCCAGGGAGAGAGAGAGAGAGCGGGACACGGTCCAGGGAGAGGGAGATAGAGAAAGTCACAGTCCAGGGAGAGGGAGGGAGAGCAAGACACAATCCAGGGTGAGGGAGAGAGAGCAAGACACGGTCCAGGAAGAGACAGAGAGAGAGCTGGACACGGTCCAGGGAGAGGGAGAGGGAGCAAGACACGGTCCAGGGAGAAGTAGAGAGAGCAAGACACAGTCCAGGGAGAGGGAGAGAGAGCGGGACACGGTCCAGGGAGAGGGAGAGAGAGCAAGACAGGGTCCAGGGAGAGAGAGAGCAAGACACGGTCCAGGGAGAGACAGAGAGAGCGGGACACAGTCCAGTGAGAAGTATAGAGAGCAAGACACAGTCCACGGCGAGAGAGAGAGAGAGCGGGACACGGTCCAGGGAGAGGGAGAGAGAGAAAGTCACAGTCCAGGGAGAGGGAGGGAGAGCAAGACACAATCCAGGGTGAGGGAGAGAGAGCAAGACACGGTCCAGGGAGAGACAGAGAGAGAGCTGGACACGGTCCAGGGAGAGGGAGAGGGAGCAAGACACGGTCCAGGGAGAAGTAGAGAGAGCAAGACACAGTCCAGGGAGAGGGAGAGAGAGCGGGACACGGTCCAGGGA
This sequence comes from Scyliorhinus torazame, assembly GCF_047496885.1. Lineage (NCBI taxonomy): Eukaryota > Metazoa > Chordata > Chondrichthyes > Carcharhiniformes > Scyliorhinidae > Scyliorhinus > Scyliorhinus torazame. The sequence goes on from NC_092713.1 coordinate 150,177,127, forward strand.
GAGGGAGAGAGAGCAAGACAGGGTCCAGGGAGAGAGAGAGCAAGACACGGTCCAGGGAGAGACAGAGAGAGCGGGACACAGTCCAGTGAGAAGTATAGAGAGCAAGACACAGTCCACGGCGAGAGAGAGAGAGAGCGGGACACGGTCCAGGGGGAGAGAGAGAGCAAGACACGGACCAGGAAGAGAGAGAGGGAAAGAGAGAGCAAGACACGGTCCAGGGAGAGAGAGGGAGGGAGAGAGCAAGGCATGGTCCAGGGAGAAGGAGAGAGAGAGCAAGACACAGTCCAGGGAGAGAGAGAGAGAGAGAGCGGGACACGGTCTAGAGAGAGAGAAAGAGAGCGGGACACGGTCCAGGGAGAGAGTGAGAGAGAGAGCAAGGCACGGTCCAGGGAGAGAGAGAGCGGGACACGGTCCAGGGAGAAGTAGGGAGAGCAAGACACGGTCCAGGGAGAGAGAGAGAGAGAGTAAGACACGGTCCAGGGTGAGAGAGAGAGGGAGAGAGAGAGCAATGCATGGTCCAGGGAGAAGGAGAGAGAGAGCAAGACACGGTCCAGGGAAAGGGAGAGAGAGAGCAAGACACAGTCCAGGGAGAGAGAGAAAGAGAGTGGGACACGGTCCAGGGAGAGAGAGAGAGAGAGAGAGCAAGACACGGTCCAGGGAGAGAGCGGGACACGGTCCAGGGAGAAGTAGAGAGAGAGAGAGCAAGACACGGTCCAGGGGGAGAGAGAGGGCAAGCCACAGTCCAGGGAGAGGGAGTGGGAGCAAGACATGGTCCAGGGAGAGGGAGAGAGAGAAAGACACAGGCCAGGGGGAGGGAGAGAGAGCAAGACACGGTCCTGGGAGAGGATGAGAGAGAAAGACACGGTCCAGGGGGATGGAGAGAGGGAGCAAGACACAATTCGGGGAGAGGAAGAGGGAGCAAGACACAATCCAGGGAGAGGCAGAGAGAGAGCAGGAAACGGTCCAGGGAGAGGGTGAGAGAGAGCAGGAAACGGTCCAGGGAGAGGTAGAGGGAGCAAGACATGGTCCAGGGAGAGATAGTGAGAGAGAGCAGGACACGGTCCAGGGCGAAGGGGAGAGAGAGAACGGGACACGGTCCAGGGAGAAGTAGAGAGAGCAAGACACAGTCCAGGGAGAGACAGAGAGAGAGCAAGACACGGTCCAGGGAGAGAGAGAGAGCAAAACACGGTCCAGGGAGAGGGAGAGAGAGCAAGACACGGTCCAGGGAGAGAGAGAGAGAGCAAGCCACGGTCCAGGGAGAGAGCGAGAGAGCGGGCCACGGTCCAGGGCGAAGGAGAGAGATAGCGGGACACGGTCCAGGGAGAGAGAGAGCGGGACACTGTCCAGGGAGAGAGAGAGAGAGCGCAATACGCCGTCCAGGACGAAGGAGAGAGAGAGCAAGACACGGTCCAGGGGGAGAGAGAGAGAGAGCAAGACACAGTCCAGGGAGAGAGAGAGACAGCAAGACAGGGTCCAGGCAGAGAGAGAGAGAGCAAGACACAGTCCACGGAGTGAGAGAGAGAGTGGGACACGGTCCAGGGGGGAGGAGAGAGAGCAAGACACAGTCCAGGGAGAGAGAGAGAGAGTAAGACACGGTCCAGGGAGAGAGAGAGACGGAGAGAGAGAGCAAGGCATGGTCCAGGGAGAAGGAGAGAGAGAGCAAGACACCGTCCAGGGAAAGTGAGAGAGAGAGCAAGACACAGTCCAGGGAGAGAGAGAGAGAGAGTAAGACACGGTCCAGGGAGAGAGACAGAGGGAGAGAGAGAGCAAGGCATGGACCAGGGAGAGAGAGAGAGAGAGAGCAAGACACGGTCCAGGGAGAGAAGGAGAGAGAGAGAGAGAGCAAGATATGGTCCAGCGAGAGGGAGAGAGAGAGCAAGACACAGTCCAGGGAGAGGGAGAGAGAGAGCAAGACACTGTCCAGGGAGAGGGAGAGAGAGAGCAAGACACAGTCCAGGGAGACGGCGAGAGAGAGCAAGACACGGTCCAGGGAGAGGGAGAGAGAGAGCAAGGCACGGTCCAGGCAGAGGGAGAGAGAGCAAGACACAATCCAGGGAGAGAGAGAGAGAGCGGGACACGGTCCAGGGAGAGGGAGATAGAGAAAGTCACAGTCCAGGGAGAGGGAGGGAGAGCAAGACACAATCCAGGGTGAGGGAGAGAGAGCAAGACACGGTCCAGGGAGAGACAGAGAGAGAGCTGGACACGGTCCAGGGAGAGACAGAGAGAGAGCTGGACACGGTCCAGGGAGAGGGAGAGGGAGCAAGACACGGTCCAGGGAGAAGTAGAGAGAGCAAGACACAGTCCAGGGAGAGGGAGAGAGAGCGGGACACGGTCCAGGGAGAGGGAGAGAGAGCAAGACAGGGTCCAGGGAGAGAGAGAGCAAGACACGGTCCAGGGAGAGACAGAGAGAGCGGGACACAGTCCAGTGAGAAGTATAGAGAGCAAGACACAGTCCACGGCGAGAGAGAGAGAGAGCGGGACACGGTCCAGGGGGAGAGAGAGAGCAAGACACGGACCAGGAAGAGAGAGAGGGAAAGAGAGAGCAAGACACGGTCCAGGGAGAGAGAGAGAGGGAGAGAGCAAGGCATGGTCCAGGGAGAAGGAGAGAGAGAGCAAGACACAGTCCAGGGAGAGAGAGAGAGAGAGAGCGGGACAAGGTCTAGAGAGAGAGAAAGAGAGCGGGACACGGTCCAGGGAGAGAGTGAGAGAGAGAGCAAGGCACGGTCCAGGGAGAGAGAGAGCGGGACACGGTCCAGGGAGAAGTAGGGAGAGCAAGACACGGTCCAGGGAGAGAGAGAGAGAGAGTAAGACACGGTCCAGGGTGAGAGAGAGAGGGAGAGAGAGAGCAATGCATGGTCCAGGGAGAAGGAGAGAGAGAGCAAGACACGGTCCAGGGAAAGGGAGAGAGAGAGCAAGACACAGTCCAGGGAGAGAGAGAAAGAGAGTGGGACACGGTCCAGGGAGAGAGAGAGAGAGAGAGAGCAAGACACGGTCCAGGGAGAGAGCGGGACACGGTCCAGGGAGAAGTAGAGAGAGGGAGAGCAAGACACGGTCCAGGGGGAGAGAGAGGGCAAGACACAGTCCAGGGAGAGGGAGTGGGAGCAAGACATGGTCCAGGGAGAGGGAGAGAGAGAAAGACACAGGCCAGGGGGAGGGAGAGAGAGCAAGACACGGTCCTTAGAGAGGGGATGAGAGAGAAAGACACGGTCCAGGGGGATGAAGAGAGGGAGCAAGACACAATTCGGGGAGAGGAAGAGGGAGCAAGACACAATCCAGGGAGAGGCAGAGAGAGAGCAGGAAACGGTCCAGGGAGAGGGTGAGAGAGCAAGACACGGTCCAGGCAGAGGGAGAGAGAGAGCAGGAAACGGTCCAGGGAGAGGTAGAGGGAGCAAGACATGGTCCAGGGAGAGATAGTGAGAGAGAGCAGGACACGGTCCAGGGCGAAGGGGAGAGAGAGAACGGGACACGGTCCAGGGAGAAGTAGAGAGAGCAAGACACAGTCCAGGGAGAGACAGAGAGAGAGCAAGATACGGTCCAGGGAGAGAGAGAGAGAGAGCTGGACACGGTCCAGGGAGAGAGAGAGAGAGAGCAGGAGACGGTCCAGGGCGAAGGGGAGAGAGCAAGACACGGTCCAGGGAGAGGGAGAGTGAGAGCTGGACACGGTCCAGGGAGAGAGAGAGAGAGAGCAAAACACGGTCCAGGACGAAGGAGGGAGAGAGCAAGACACGGTCCAGGGAGAGAGAGAGAGCAAGACACGGTCCAGGGAGAGAGAGAGAGAGAGAGCAAGACACGGTCCAGGGAGAGAGAGAGAGAGAGAGAGAGCAAGACACAGTCCAGGGAGAGGGAGAGAGAGAGCAAGACACAGTCCAGGGAGAGAGAGAGAGAGCAAGACACGGTCCAGGGAGAGAGAGAGAGAGCGGGATACGGTCCATGGAGAGAGAGAGAGAGAGAGCGGGATACGGTCCATGGAGAGAGAGGGAGAGGAAGCAGGACACAGAGAGCAGGAGACAACTAGGGGATATTCAGAGCCAAGGGCCAAAGACTTTGCATTTTTCGAAGAATTATTGGTTCATTGATTTGGGCTGTGATCAGGGGTCAAATCGGGCTGGAATTTACTCCACACTAACCCAAGGAGTTGGGAGTAACACAATCCAAAGAAAGAGCGCTACACTATAAGGAACCTCTATCAAATCCCTGTCTGACCCTTGTTTCCTTTTTTAAAATTCCTTAATTCCTTAATGTCTTGTTGGATGCTTCAAAAGTGCAGATTTTGGGTTTAAACACCCCTGGTTTAATATGCTATTTGAAACTCATCCAGTGAGATTAAGAGTCAATCTGGTGGAGGCCTGTACAAGTGAGGGCGGCTCTCCTGTGGAATTCCTGCCGTCCATGAGGTCTAATTGAAGCATACATGAAAAGATCCAGACCAAACAATAGTTTTTAATACCCAGCATTTTGAGACGTTAGTCGCCTACAAAGCCCACAACCTCAGCAGCGAAGATACACATCTCTCATTACCAATTTAATCCACGTTATTTCTTAATCCTTCCCTGCTGCCACCATGTGTCTGTCTTGTGTGTGTCTGGCTGGATGGTAGGATAGAGTTTGGGGAATAATTAGATTAGAAAACCATTGTTATATTATCACCATTACATGTTTATCTCTTTTCCTGTTATAAATAAACAATTTTTAAAATGTTTCTACTTACAAATCTGGTGCCCGTAAGTCATTGGAGCAGTCAAGAGTCAAATATCCCAGGAAAATAGACAAATTATTTGTGAATTCACTTCTGTTGGGACTCGAGGGCCTGTGGGGCTGTAATTGACTGCACACTAGCCCACTATGTTATAACAACATAATCAGAAGAGAGTGCGACCCAGAGAGAGACCGGGGCATGGTTTCGAGAGAGGGAACAAAAGAGAACGGGAAACAGTCCAGAGACAGTGAGCATGACATGGTCCAGAGACAGGGAGAGAGAGAGGGCGGGACACAGTTCAGGGAGAGGGAGAGAGGGCGGGACACAGTTCAGGGAGAGGGAGAGAGAAAGGGACATCGTCCAGAGAGAGACGGCACAACATTGACCGGAGGAAGAGAGCGGGATAGATTCCGGAGACAGAGTGAGAGGAGGGGGACATGGAGTGGAGACAGAGAGTGCAACATGTATCAGAGAGAAGCGGGACATGGTCTGGACAGAGAGAGAGGATGGAGCATGGTCCGGAGCGAGAAAGAGCAGGACACGGTCCAGAGAGAGAGCGGGGCGCAGTCCCAAGAGAGAGAGAGAGCAGACCATGGTCAGGGAGAGTGGGAGTGGCATTGTTCTGCGAGAGAGAGCGGGGCACTTTCCAGAGATAGAGCGGGACGTTGTCCGGAGAGAGAGAGCATGTGGCACACAGTCGGGAGAGAGAGAGAGGGTGGTGACACAGTCCAAAGAGAGAGAGAGAGAGAGAGAGGTGGAAACAGTCTGGAGAGAGACAGCGAGACATGGTCCAGAGAGAGAGAGAGAGAGAGAGAGAGAGCTGAACATGTCCAGAGAGATGGCGAGAGAGAGAAAGAGCAGGACACAGTCCAAAGAGAGGGAGAGAGAGAGACAGTGCAAAATATTCATGACACAGTCCGGAGAGAGAGACCGGGACACAGTCTGGAGAGAGAGAGAGAGCAAGACACAGTCCGGAGAGAGAGAGAGGGAGAGGGAAACAGTCCGGAGAGAGAGAGAGCGGGACACAGTCCGGAGAGAGAGAGCGCGGGACACAGTCCGGAGAGAGAAAGCGCGGGACACAGTCCGGAGAGAGAAAACATGGGACACAGTCCGGAGAGAGAGAGCGCGGGACACAGTCCGGAGAGAGAGAGCGCAGGACACAGTCCGGAGAGAGAGAGCGCGGGACACAGTCCGGAGAGAGAGAGCACAGGACACAGTCCGGAGAGAGAGAGCGCAGGACACAGTCCGGAGAGAGAGAGCGCGGGACACAGTCCGGAGAGAGAGAGCGCGGGACACAGTTCGGAGAGAGAGAGCGCGGGACACAGTTCGGAGAGAGAGAGCGCGGGACACAGTTCGGAGAGAGAGAGCGCAGGACACAGTTCGGAGAGAGAGAGAGCGCAGGACACAGTCCGTAGAGAGTGAGAGCGGGACACAGTCCAAAGAGAGAGAGAGCGGGATACAGTCCGGAGAGAGAGAGAGAGAGAGAGAGAGAGCGGGATACGGTTCAGAGGGAGGGTAGGACACGGGCCTGACAGAGAGCGGGTTACGGGCCAGACAGACAGCCGGACATGGGCCAGACAGAGAGTGGGACACGGGTGTTCTGACACCCTGGGCTAGTGCGCTGTCAATTCCAGCCCCATTTGACCCAGTGTAATTCATTAAAAATAGCCAAAGCATTTGGCTCTTGGCTGCCCAATAACTACAGGCATCGGGGCGGAATTCTCTGATCCTGAGGCTAAAGTGTTGGCGCCATCGTAAACGCCATCGCAGAGCATCATGCTGCTCCAGCTGTGAGCTCGCTCATGTGCGCTAATTGCCTTCTCCGCGCCGGCCCCGACGCAAGATGGCGGAGAGCTACAGGGGCCCGGCACGTAGGAACATAGGCCCCCACTAGGATAAGCCCGATCGCGGGCCAAGCTACCTTGCAGCCCCCCCCCCCCTCCCCCTCCCCCCCCCAATAGACCGCTCCCTGCAACATGAACGGTGAGGTCCCGGCGAGTAGGACCACACATGAACGGCGCCGGCGGGATTCGGCCTATCTCGACGGGCACTCGGCACATCGTGCGTGGAGAATCGGCGGGGGAGGCCTTGTAGAGGGCCCCCTGACCGGCGCCGCGCTGATGCCAATGACGCCGATTCTCCGGTGGACCGGCGTCGGGGCGGCATCGCATAAATCGCGCGCTCCCCCCCCGGCAATTCTCTGACCCGGCGTGGGGTCGGAGAATCCCGTCCCAGGTCTGTGAATGTTAACTCAATTACGTTTTATGCACTGTAATGGTTAAAGCAGCAAATACGACTGGTTAACTGTTATCTAATACCTAATTTTTCACTTTAACTTTCCCCCACCCTCTTATACACACGTACAACGCTGACAAACACAGAGGGGATGGTGTAAAAAAAAAGCATGGAAAAGGAAAAAGTGTCTTTGTTTCAGATGGTTGTTTTTAAGCACGGTAGCCTTGTGGATAGCACAATTGCTTCACAGCCCCAGGGTCCCAGGTTTGATTCCAGCTTGGGTCACTGTCTGTACGGAGTCTGCACATCCTCCCCGTGTGTGCATGGGTTTCCTCCGGGTGCTCCGGTTTCCTCCCACAGTCCAAAGATGTGCAGGTTAGGTGGATTGGCCATGATAAATTGCCCTTAGTGTCCAAAATTGCCCTTAGTGTTGGGTGGGGTTACTGGGTTATGGGGATAGGGTGGCGGTGTTGACCTTGGGTAGGGTGCTCTTTCCAAGAGCCAGTGCAGACTCGATGGGCCGAATGGCCTCCTTCTGCACTGTACATTCTATGATAATCTATGATAATCTTACTCTCATTAAACTCTACTTTCTGTCCGCGGCTTTATTGTAGATTCATTCAGGCCGCTGAAGTTTCAGAAATACAGCACTCACAGCCTTTCTGAAGGGAGAGAGAGAGAGAGAGAGAGGGTCCTGGTCTTTGTTTGCAGCCTGCAATGGTTTTCTTGTAGATTGATTCATTCAGGCTATCTGAAGCTTCAGGAATACAACACTCACAGCCTGTCTGGAGAGAGAGAGAAAGCACGTTCTTATCTTTCTGTGTCTAGGGCTCAACTGATCTTTCAGGTCTCTGAGAACTATCCCACTGTGATAGGATCCAATCATCACCTGTCACTGGGCAGAGTACAGCCTTTTGGTCAATTCATTGGCCATCAGCCAATCAATCAAACCGAGTTTCACCCGATCTCTCTCACTGGTGCCGAAAAGTCTGAAGCTCCTGGACAAACTAGCAGAGACTAGCACAATATTCTCTCCTGTAATGTCTGATTTCCCCATTCTCCCTGCTGCTTGTCTTAAAGATACAGGTCTATTAATCACCCACGGATCAAAAAAGATAATGGCAAAATAAAAGAAAGGGAAAATAAGGGAGTAAAAAGGATGGACCCATACACAATCCGCAGAGAGAGCGGGCACAGTCTGAGAGAGAGTGGGATGTGGTCTGGTGAAAGCAGGACACGGTCCGGTGAGAGCGAGTGGGAGACTGTCCAGAGAGAGAGCACGCCACTGGCTCCGTAGGGAGAGTGGAACACAGTCCAGAGAGAGAGCAGGACACAATCCGTATTGTTGTCAGTGGTATATTAATCCCTCAACAACTGAAGTATACTGGCCAGGATTCTCCCTTCTGGGGTCTAAGTCCCCACGCCAGCGGGAAAACAAGCGCCAATCACTCCGGCATCAACAGCCCCCAAAAGATTTTCCGCACTTTCGGGGGCTAGGTGGACGCCAGAGGGGTGGACGCTGGAGGGGTCGGCGCCGCTCCAGCTGGCGCCGAAGGGACTGGGCGAGTTCGCACATGCGCGGAACGGCCAGCATGGTTCCGCACATACGCAGACCGGCCGACGTATTTTGCCGCATGCGCGGGGGGTTCTGTTCTCCGCGCGGCCATGGCGGAGCCCTACAGGGGCTGACGCGGAAGGAAGAAGTGCCCCCAGGGAACAAGCCCGCCCGCAGATCGGTGGGCCCTGGGCCAGGCCATCGTGGGGGCCCTCCCCCCGGGGTCGGATCCCCACCCCCACCCCCGAGTACCGCCCCCACCGACTTACCTGCCAGGTCCCGCCAGTACATGAGTTGAGTGATTCTTACTCCCTTATTTTCCCTGGCGGGACTGGCCAAAAATGGACGGCCGCTCAGCCCACCGGGGCCCGGAGAAAGTTGCTAGACAGTTAACCACACTGAGATTTCTCAGACAAGACTATCAACCACATGAACACTTCATACATCGACCGGTTATAGAATACCAGCAACTCTCTTCCGTCATTCCTGATATGGCTGAGTGCTGGGGCTGCCTGGAACGCCCTCCGTTTAAGAATCAGGCTGAAATTCAGCCCAGGTTAATCGGAGAGTGTTCTCTTCTATTTTGCAGCAAGAGATTCTTTTGAAAAACTGCCACAGTTTGGAAGGGGTTGTAAGGATGGACAATGTGAGAAGTGGAAATTTCACACTGCTGTTCTTCTGAAATGCAGGCCAAGTCATATTGTTTCAGCTCTTCTACATTTAGAACATTCTACACTTGGTTTGGAAGTACTTAATACTGAACATGTTACAGTTGCCAACAGTGGCAATGTTGAACTGTAATATGCACAGTAGTTTATCAAACATATTCGCCAAAAAAAGCACAGTGTTTCCTACCTTTCTGGGGCGTCTGGGTCAAAACAAGTTTTCCTCACATCTGTAATCGTGGGATCGCAGCAGTCACCATCATCAAAGTCATCCAGGATATTGTTGCACTCCATGTTACAGATCCCATCCCTCCTCTTCCAAACATAACACCTCCCCAGGAAGCGACAGTCCCCACCGTCGTACCCTGTTAAAGGGTGGTCGCACTCTGGGTCACAGTGGTCATTCCCGATCTTGCTCTTCTCACAGTTGACCAGAATGATTCGATTGCGAATGGTGGTGTTCAGGACCTCGGTGATGGTGAGGTCCCATGTTATGTTGTACCCGCTGAATGCCTTGTTCAGGGCCTGGTGCTGGAGCTCAATCTGCTGCTTTGAGACAGTGGGGTTGAGCCGTCTATCATCATGAATGTTGATTACTCTGTAGCGGATCAGCTTCTCATTTCGGAGCGGCCAATAGCTGTTGTAGTTCTTGATGACGTCAATATTGTCACAAACGGTCAGTCCACATGGCGGAGGGATCAAAGGAGATGCCAGCTTAGGCCCCGGCAGAAGCATAATTTCCCAGCTAGGATAATGACTGTCCTTCTCTGGTATCCATTGATTTTCCATTTTAGAGAAATCTGCATTGAAGACCAACAAGGAATCTCCCCCATGAACACCTCGATGATAACTCTGCTTTAATTCTTCTTGAGACTTTGCAGTTTTCCAGAGTGTGAAGCTAGCCAGGTAACCACGGAAATTATGTCCATCCTCAGAGCTGTCCCCACCAATCAACAATGTCCGGCAGGAGCTCATAAACGCGCTGTGCAGATCTCCCAACTGTCCAGCACTCGCACCAACTCTTGCTCCGTTCACATACAGCTTCATCTGCCTACCGTCATAAGAGGCAGCCACATGGGTCCAGGCGTTGGCATGGTAACGGTGATGGGCGAAAACCGTGGTGGCATTCCTGGCTCGGTCTGTGCGGAGAGAGAAGAAGAAACGGGGATCCTTCCTTCCAGAATATTCTACTGATTGAATGCCAATCATCCAGCCCTTCTCACTGAGTGAATAGGAGCAGTTATCAAAGAGCCCTGCAAGAAATGACAGAAAAAGACTCATTATCTTGCACACTGGCATTGTGAATTTGTTTAGTAATGGCAGCACAATGTGTGGCCCCTGTCCAGTCCACTTATATATGGAAATAACATATTTATATAGCACCTTTCACAACTTCGGGATGTCTCGAAGTGCTTTACAGAGTTTGGTTACTGTTATAATGTCAATATTTCACACAGGAAACTACCACAACAGCAGTGGCCAGATAATGGCTGGGAGTTACTGCATCCCCCCCCCCCCCCCCCCCACCCCACCCATCACGGTATGTTTTCCAATGGCGAAGGTAGCTGGACATTGGCCATTGGCGGAGTTGTGTGATGTTTACTGTTTACCTGCGTGGGACCACACATCCTGCGTTTCAGGTCGCAGTGAAAAGACAGCACCTATGATAGTGTAGCACTCCCCTCGGTACTCTCGGGCAGGATCAGCCTGGATTTCTGTGCTCCTGTTGCTGAAGTGACCTGTCCCTAAAACCTATTGACTCAGAAGCAGGGGTGTGACCACTGAGCCATAGCTGACACACGGGTACAGAGATGTAACCGTCAATGTGATTTTTAGAATAAATCCACAGCAGGATAATAGTTTGTTTTGTCCTTCCAAACTTAGCGAGTCAGAGCAGTTTGTTACCCGGAAAAATAGGATAGAGAAACTAAAGGGTACATGTATACACCAATGATAGTAGGGATGGAAATAATTTTAGATTATTCATTCCAAGCTTCCCCTGAGACTTTAGAGCATTAAAGTGTGATGATTCCTTGGTTAGAAGCATGTAGTCAGTACAAATACACACAACAAGTTTAGTAACAGCACACCAGCTAGCATTGACAAGAAAACATTCAATGCAGGAAAGCATCTGTTATAAACCGCACAGGTCTTAAGGGGTGGGGATGATTAACTACTCTGTGGATCTTGCAGAATACGAGCTCCCCCGATAAGGGAGCGGGGGACTCTTAACAATACTTGGCTCTGTATAAATAGAGTTGGACAGTAAGGCACCGACTAGAGAAGGCCCAGTACTATATAATAATAATTATAAACTAAAGCACGTTTTTGTTTTGACCAACTTGGTGTAGTCTCTTCGTAGCCTTTACGAAACTAAAACATCCCAGGACACAAAAATACAATCAAATAAAAATAAACAATGCTGAGCTAAAGAAGCAGATAGTCGGAGGAGGCTGGGGCAAAGAGGTCAGTTTTAAGGACGCTTTAAAAAAACATAGGTGGAGAGGTTGCTTCTGTTATACACTGTTCAGACCATAAGGGGGTTACACTTGTGGGTTCTAATCATCTAATCCCTGGAGGGATATTATTGCTCTTCAGAAGGCACAAAGAGCAACAGACAAAATGTTTTCAATCATTGGGAATTAACGTTCTGTGTAAAGATGAACGGAGTTGCCCTTGTTCTCGTTGAAAAAGGGGGGGACTTTGAGGTGAACTAAGTGAAGCTTTGGAAGTTCCATATTGTGATATGTTGGTATATTTCTTTAAGGCAGCATATCTTAAACAGTTGTCAATCATCATCACTGAGGCGGAATGGGATATACAGCATATATGTAAGATTCAGTGATCAAGATCAGAAATGATTCCCACAGCCTCCCAGTGAATATTCTCTGTACAGAGTCTTATCTTCAAATAAAGAAGTCACATTATTGTTTCACCAATCCTTACATGTGATTGATGAAATTCAAATAATCTCCAACAATGTTCCAATAAATCCAAGGTAATATTAGAACCGTCTTTCACATTATGTTCCTCATTCTGTTTACAAACTTATGCATCTGCATGATCATTCCAAAACTCTAATGTATGATTATTTATCCTGTAAATCATCCAGCAAATCATATGTGAGCCATATGACACGTACTAATGTGCATTATGTTGAAGGAGGACTATGTCAATGAAGATCTTTGGTCCCAATTGTCCCCTTTGCTGATGGGTTTGAATATCGAAGGACAAATGGTAAAATTGTAATGGTTAGGAGATTGAAATGGTGCTGAGCTTTTCCATTGAGAAAGTTGTGGAATAAATAGCAGGGAAAGCCACTGACACGGTTACGACACCCTGGTAAGCACGGTCAATTCCTGCCCTCCCTGTCCTGGAGTCGCAACACAAGTGAATTAACCAATCATTTTTTTAAAAATATAGTTTATTCCAAACATTATCAAATTCCAAGAAAGCACAACAGGGCCTTTATTTCCTCAGGAAGCTAAGGAAATTCGGCATGTCCACATGGACTCTTACCAACTTTTACAGATGCACCATAGAAAGCATCCTATCTGGCTGCATCACAGCCTGGTATGGCAACTGCTCGGCCCAAGACTGCAAGAAACTTCAGAGAGTTGTGAACACCACCCAGTCCACCACACAAACCTGCCTGCCATCCATTGACTCTGTCTACACTTCCCGCTGCCTTGGGAAAGCGGGCAGCATAATCAAAGACCCCTCCCACCCGGCTTACTCACTCTTCCAACTTCTTCCCATCAGGAAGGAGTTACAAAAGTCTGAGAACACGCAAAAACAGATTCAAAAACAGCTTCTTCCCCGCTGTTACCTGACTCCTAAACAACCCTCTTATGGACTGACCTGATCAATACTGTATGCTTCACCCGATGCCAGTGTCTATGTATTTACATTGTGTTGCCTTATTATGTATTTTCTTTTCTTTTCATGTACTAAATGAACTGTTTGAGCTGCTCGCAGGAAAATACTTTTCACTGTACTTCGGTACACGTGACAAACAAATCATAGAATCATAGAATTTACAGTGCAAAAGGAGGCCATTCAGCCCATCGAGTCTGCACCGGCCCTTGGAAAGAGCACCCTACTTCAGCCTCCACCCAATCCCCGTAACCCAGTAACCCCATCTAACCTTTTTTGGACACTGATGGCAATTTACCATGGCCAATCCACCTAACCTGCACATCTTTGGACTGTGGAAGGAAACCGGAGCACCCGGAGGAAACCCACACAGACACAGGGAGAACGATTAGACTCCGCACAGACAGTGACCCAAGCCGGAATCGAACCTGGTGTCCTGGAGCTGTGAATCAACTGTGCTATCCACTGTGCTACCCACAGTATCCAATCCAAATTCTTACAAAGGCATAACTATAGAATACAAACAGTTTGTCATTTTTATTTTAACAATGTAATAGTAATGACCCTAGCCCCTATCCCCCTTCAGCCCAACCACTCCCTCTTTCCCTCTTTCTCCTCATCCACCCACATTCCGCCCCATCCCCTGTCCCCACAACTGTTGGCCAAGAACATGACCTTAAAGAAAGTGATGAACGATCTCCACCTGGGGAAGAACCTTTCCTCTGACCCTCTCAAGGTACATTTAAACTTTTCCAATCTCAGGAACTCCGCCAAGTCACCCAACCATGCCGAGGCCTTCGGTGGCACTGCCGCCCTCTATTCATGCAGGATTCGTCTCCGGCCTACCAGAGAGGCAAAGGCCAAGCCATCAGTCCTCCTCCCCTCGAGAAACTTAGGTGAGTCTGACACCCCAAAGATAGCCACCAGTGGACACGTCTCCACTTGACCCCAATGACCTCCGTCATGATCTAAAAAAAACCAATCAGTTTAGGGCAGGATGATAAAATGTGTGAACAGCTCCCCCGACTCCCTTAAACACCGCCCACACCTGACCTCCACTCCGGGGAAGAACCCGCATGCGTGCCATGGTCAAATGCACCCTATGTACTACTTTAAACTGTATCAGGCTTAGTCTGGCGCAGGAGGAGGTAAAATTTACCCCCTTGCAAGATCTCACTCCACACCCCTCCGTCTAGCCCCTGGCGAAGTTCCTCTCCCCTCTTCATCTTAATTTTCTACAACGATGGCTTTTACGTCTCCAGCAAACACCCATAGTCTTCCCTTCCCCTACCTCATCCCATGATAATATCCTTTCTAACAGTGTCTTGGCAATCGAGATAACGAAGAGATCGCTTTATGAAGAAAGTTCCTCACCTCCAAACATCTAAATGCACTTCCTGTTGGGAGTTGAAATTTCTCCTCCATCTCCTCCAGTCCTGCAGATCTATTCCACAAACAAATCCCTAAACCTCTCGACCCCTTCTCATCTCCAGATCTTCTACATTACATCCATCCCCAATGGTGCAAACCTAAGATTATCACAAATTGTGAATTCTTATAAAAATACCTGAACTCTTTGGCTCTTGGCTGCCCAATAATTACAGTTGCCAGGTTTGTTAGTTTAAACACAATGACTGCTTATTTACAATGAAGACTATAATGAACTATGCAGCAAATACAACTGGCTAACGAGTAATTAATTCCTAACTCCCCACTTTAACTTGTACCCCACACTCTATATATATACACACACACACACACACACACACACACACGCGCACACACAAAAGACAGCCAAACACGGAGGGGTGGAAAGGGGTCAAAAGAAACTAAGCAAAAGGAAAAAGAGCATTTGTTTCAGATGATGATATTTAGCACAACTTTTTTTCACAGCAGGTTAATTCCAGCCCCACTCGTCCCGGAGTCACAACACAAGTGAATTAGCCAATAATTCTTATAAAAATTCCCAAAGTCTTTGACCCTTGGCTGCCCAATAATTACAGTCACCAGGTTTGTACATTTAAACATGATTACTGTTTATTTATACCAATAATTAGCATGAACTGTGCAGTAAATAGAACTGGATGACAATAGGCTAATATCTACTACCCCCTTTAACTGTCCCATCCACTACCCACACAGAGGGGTGGAAAGGGGTAAACAACAATAAGGGTGAAGGTCAAAAGTTAAGAGTCTTTGCTTTAGATAGTTGTTCTCCAGCACACTTTCTTTAAAGAATGCCCACGGGTCAAAGTCTCTGGTTTGCAGTCAGTAATTGTCTTTTTTATAGAGTCATTCATGCAGAGTCTCCAGAGCCTAGAAAATTCAGTGCTCACAGGTAGCAGGATTTCTGGGCAGACACTTTATTTCTCATCAAACGGGGCCTTCAGCTTAGGTTCACATTCAGGCCTCTATCTTTCTGTAAGAGACACTCCATTTCACATAAAACCTTGCTTTCAGCTCATGATTTGTCAAAAGGCCTCTGCAGTCTCAAGAGAACTTTCTGGAGAGAGAATCATCCCTCACAGTGTCCTCCTGGAAAGAATTAGTTTGATCTTTTTCAGAGAGAGTTAGTTAGATCCCTTCATTAGGCTGCCAGAATCGAACTGAAACTGAACTGGAACCTCAGGAATCTGAAAAATCTCCCATTGGAATAATATTCAATCATCACCTGTTACCTGGCAGTGATCAGCCCTTTGGGCTCATTCATTTGCCAGCAGCCAAATCAATAAAACTGAGTCATCACTGATGCCAGCTAGTGTGGATTCACCAGTCAAACTAGAACAGCCTTACAGATTCTTCTGTTTGAATTAAAGGTACAGGATTCTTACAGGCTGCTTGTCTTAAAGTGGCAGGTCCATTAACTCTCTGCAAAATCAAAAATAAAAGAATAAGGGAACTAAGGGAATAAATAGGGAGGACGCTTACACAGGTTAAAGTCTTTCCTTACCACCTGGAATGTGGTTGATTCTCTGTAGATTCATTCACTAAGTCCTCTATAACTTCCGAAATACATCACTCACAGCCTTTCCGGAGAGGGAATATCAAGTTAAAGTCCCTTTTTGCAGCCTGTACTGCTTTTCCTGTAGATAGATTCATTCAGGCACTCTGCAGGTTCTGAAATACAACACTTGCTTTCTGGAGAGAAACATGGAGGAAAGAGAGTGTATCTTCTTTCTAAGCTGCCAAGAGTCAAACTGTACTCCTTGGGCAGGATTCTCCAGAGCCCAACGCCGAAATCGGGGTCGACGATCGGGCTGAGAATGGATTCCAACGCCGGATCCGGGGCAGGCATCGGTTTGACGCTGGTCCGCCCCCTCCAAACCGGAATCATCGGGTCACGCGCCGTTGCAACACCGTTGGCGCATCATCGCCCAGACCACCCACGATGCTCCTCCCCCGATGCACCAGGTTTCGACGCGTGGGCCACGTGTGGTCCCGGTGGTTGGGAACCCGGTGTGCCGGCTGCAGACAGTGTCCATCGCCGCCACACCTGTCCGGGATCCGTGCCGCTGGCCAGGCGGGCTTCTGCTAGGGCTGGCGGTACTGTGGTGGTGGGGGGTGGCCAGGGGGTGTGCTGTGGAGTCGGGGTGGTTGGATTAGGGCTATAGCATGGCTGATGCCATATTTTCCGCCGCAACCTGTGCAGGCTGTCAGCCCTGCTCATGTGCGGCCCAGGTCTGGCCATTCTCCGGCCGCTTTCAGCACATCCCACGGGCATTTCATGCGGCGCTGGTGCTAGTCCCTCGCCGGTACCGGAATCGGTGAGGGGTTTGTGTTGATTCTCCTGCGAAACTCCCACGGATTCTCCATTCACACCGGCACTTAGCTTCAGGAACGGAGAATCCAGCCCCTTTAGCCTCTGAACCATCCCACTGGGGTAAGATGCAAACACCGCCTATCACCGGGCAAAGTACACCCTTTTGGGCCAATTCATTGCCCCCCACCCACCCCCAGCCAACCAATCAAACCAAGTCCCAGCCCATCTCTCTCACTGGTGATCTCTTGTTCAAATCAGCACTGGCTAGCAAATTGATCTCTCCTGTAACTTCTGGAATCTTCTGCTTGAATTAAAGACACAGGCTGCTTGCCTTAAGGAGACATGTCCATGAATCATCCATTGATCAAAATAAGAACGGGAAAATAAATGAAAGAGGAAATAAGTGGAATAAAGAGGAAGGACCTATACATCACAGATAGTGTGAACAGTTCATGAGATAATGGGCGCAATTTGCCAGTCACGTCCTGCTGGAATCGGGGCTCAGCCGGCAGGTCCTGCGAGAGGCCTCTTCTGGGAGTTACGATGGTTATTACGCCCCGTGAGATCTAACGAGATCTTAATGAGCGAGATCACAATGGGCAGCATCCAGATTGCATAATTAAATGAGCTTCACTGCACACTTAACTATGCCTACGCTAGATCGAACTCGCCAATGAGACCTCACGCAGGCACCATTTATTACTGTCTGCCACAAAGAGGGACCAGGCGAAACAGCACTCGGGGCTGTCTCCCATGTGATCGGAGAGCCCGGGTGGTTGGAATCTGGGAAGGGTGACACCATGGCACTGCTGATGCCACCTGGACACCATGGCAATGCCAGCCTGGCACACAAGTGCCACCTGGAAACCCTGACAGTGTCACCTAGGTGCCAGTCTGGCACTGCTAGGGTGCCCAGGAGGTACTGTCAGCCTGGAAGGGACACTGCCAGGGTGCCAGGCTGGCAGTGCCAAGGTGTCCAGATAGCATTTTGCCTGCGCTGGGGATCGGGTGCATGAATGCCTGGTGTGGGGCCTGGTGTGGTGCGGGGTGGCTAAAGGACCCCCCAACTGGTGAGTTGGGGCATTGCGGGAGTCTGGGGGTCGCGTTCATAGTCGAGTGGTCGGGTTGCCATTTTTAAACATCCCCCCGATCTCTTCCTGCACTGGCTGGCGGAGCTCCTCAGTGTAGGAAATGCGACTGAGTGCTGCCTCGGCGGGCGCTCTGCGCTCATCCTGCACAACCCGTCCAGAACGGGACTCTGGTTTTTTTTATTCAGTTGCGTCCAATACTGTTGGAGAAAAGTGGCTGGAAGAATGTGCGGAGGTGCGGAGCACTGAAATCGGAAGAATTAAAGTCTTGTTTGGATCTATTGAGTGTTCTATTTCCTACACCTTGTTACTTGAACAAGATTGAAAAGGATGGAGTCTTGAGTTCCAAATCTCCGAGATATCCAGTGTGAAGCTGGTTGTCAGGAAAGCTCTTCAAATGAATTAGTTTGTTTCGAGTGCTCGCACTGCCTACTCTTCAGTCAAATAATTTGTGGGTTTAAATTTCATTCTCAGATTTGAGCTGTTATCAAAGCCAACTTTGCTGTGCAGTGGTAAGGGGATTGTGGTGCCTGCACTGCTGTTCTCCAGTGGAAATGTTAAGCTGAGGAGTTCGGTGATGTTAAAAATTCCATGGTACACTGACGAGCAGAGTTCAACACTGCCCCTTCAGTCCAAACAGATATACTTCACTTCTATTTGTGGAACCTTCTCAGGAACTGAACATGTTGGCAGATGTAGCAGTCACAGTCATTGCATCACATACTGGGCCTTTCTGAGGTGGAAAAGTGTACCATAAATCAAGACACGTGTACCTACTCAAAATACCTCAAACAGACTTGATTACAAGTTATCTGACCTCCGTGCACCTTATGGAAAGGCTGCATTTGAAATGAAATGAAAATCGCTTATTGTCACAAGTAGGCTTCAAATGAAGTTACTGTGAAAAGCCCCTAGTCGCCACATTCCAGCACCTCTTCGGGGAGGCTGGTAGGGGAATTGAACCGTGCTGCTGGCCTGCTTTCAAAGCCAGCGATTTAGCCCTGTGCTAAACCAGCCCCTAATTCACATGGGGCTGCAGTTATGTGGCGAGACTTGAGAAACTGGCCTTGTTTTCCTTTGAGCAAAGAAGATGTTACAACCCGCACAAGACCTACACCCCGTAGGTGTAATCAGAGCAATCAGTCTCCACGTGAGTCTCGCCGTAAACAAACTCGCCCGCTAAGAGGGCGGGGAGCCCGAAGATATTCATGACTGAGATCTGTATGAAGTTGGCCATGTATGGAATGCAGTACGAAGTCTTACAACACCAGGTTAAAGTCCAACAGGTTTATTTCGATGTCACTAGCTTTCGGAGCACTGCTCCTTCCTCAGGTGAATGTTACCTGAGGAAGGAGCAGCGCTCCGAAAGCTAGTGACATCGAAACAAACCTGTTGGACTTTAACCTGGTGTTGTAAGACTTCGTACTGTGCTCACCCCAGTCCAACGCCTGCATCTCCACATCATGTATGGAATGGGCAGAGTAGACCCAACTGGGATCTGATGTATATTGTAAATATAAAGACTTTGCAATAAACCAAGTTTTCTTTTGACAAACTCGGTTCGGACTAATTGGTGGCCCACTAAGGAAGGTTAAGTTGAGATGTTCTGGAGGTTTACAAAATAGGTTCTGAGAGATGAGGGGAAAGTGTTTCTACTGGTAACAGGTCAATAACCAGAGGACGTAGATTGAAGGGAACTGGCAGAAGAACTCGAGGCACCTTGAGGGATGACATTTTTTTTTACATAAGCTGTTTTGATCTGGGGTGCACTGTCTTAAAGGGTGTTGGTGTAGTTTCGATAGTAACTTTTAAAAAGGGAATTGGCTAAATACTTGAAGGCGGAAATTTTCAGGGCTCTGAGGGAAGGGGAATGGGACTAATTGGGTCATTCTTTCAAAGAGTTGGCACAGGAATGATGGGCTCAATGGCCTCCTTAGGTGCTATATCATTCTATTATTTTCAATAGTGTGCCCACGTTTCAACATATTCCTGCCAATATGATTTTGAGGTATGGGCGGAGAAGAGGGTGCTAGGCTTTGGAAAAGGGTGATTCCTGTACTCAAATTTGAAAGTACAAGGAGAAACCCGAGGTGCTGAACTGTAGAGAGGGTGACTCACAGCCTGTAGCCAGACATCCTCAGACATTTCACTGGTGCTCAGCTGTGCATTAACCTGACAGCAAAGTGCAATTGGATGAAGAGCAAAGCCACGTGGTACCAGATACCATCCCTGCTGCTGCTTCCCTTGCAGTTGCCTGGATACGCAGCTGAGCTCCCTCCTCAGCATAATTAGCAGATGGTCACATGCCGTGGAGGCAACCTTTTGGCTTTTGTTGACACAGATGGAGCTTAAAATCCAAACTGTACATTGTAGTGTTCGTTATTGCCGTTCGTTCTCGGAGCTGGTGATTCATGCCGATTCATGACTGAACTCAAGACAGAGAATGTCAGTATGCTGTTTGACTGTGGGGTCCATCAACACAGTGTCTGCTCACATCGCCTGTTGTTAACGCTGGCACCAAGGGTCACTGGGGATGTACAAGTGTGACAAGGTAATGCAGCTCAGGCAGGCTCTATCAGAAGTAACAAGACAGTAATCAAACCTTGACACCAGTTGGACTCTCCAATATTAACTGGGAAAACTCCCCGATTGAGTTTGGTTAATAGAAGTTTGTTTATTCATTGTAAGTGCATCCTGTAAAGTTGGACTGAGGTCAATAAGAGTTGGTTTTGTTTCCATTTTGAAAGTCTCTGTATTCCTTTTTACAGAAGGAGTTATTTTTGGCTTACGCCCAGCTCCAAAAGGCTGCGGGAAAAATGCACCAAATAAAATGTTAAAAGGCTTGTTTCTCTGGGACAAGGTGGATGCACGAGATCCTCCTGCAGGAAACAGTGATGTCTGCACCCATCCGCCTCCTTCAGGAACTAACTTGATTCCTGCAACAAACTATACCCAAGGAGGTTGTTTCAACTCCCGAGATAAAAACAAGCAAATAATCAGGGTGATTTGACATGCCCAGTGGAGAAGTTAATGCTGGAGGTGCAGCTCTGAGGTTGCATCATTTTAGCTCCCATTTTCACACTAAGTTAGTGCCGTTTCTCTTGCAGGAATGTAGGGTTATAGAATGACCTCGTCAACTTTTACCTGCAGCTTCAGACATTCCCACTGAATACCCAGTCTGACTCCACAGCTTCACATTTGATAAGGGGGTATTAGGATTCGAATGGTCCACCATTATGGGACCCAGATCATGTGTGTTTGAACATTCTGCAGATCTCTTGTCAGTTTCCTCGACTGCTATGTAAATGCACCCAGACACCGATACCTCGTGGCTCTGGGATGCTGATCAATAGTCGACCGCACATTCGAACTGTGACCTGAGCCCAAGTTCTTTACCAAAAACCCCAGGCAGAAGCTCGAATGAGTAGACTGGTTTCTCCCGCCCTGCCCACCACAAGAACGCCACGGGCGAGCCGCGTATAATGGAGAACTCCATTGACCTCGTGCGGGATTCTCTGGTCGCCTGGTGGTCGCAGCCGGAGAATCCCGCCCAGTAAGTCTGAACTCCTGTGAGAATTCCCATGGAGAAGAGAAGCCAGGAATAAAGTAAACTAGGGTGCCTCAAATGTGCCTGGCTCAATGGTGACTTTCCCACCTTTGGTTCGTGGGTTTCATAGTTTCATAGAATTTACAGTGCAGAAGGAGGCCATTTGGCCCATCGAGTCTGCACCGGCTCTTGGAAAGAGCACCCTACCCAAGGTCAACACCTCCACCCTATCCCCATAACCCAGTAACCCCACCCAACACTAAGGGCAATTTTGGACACTAAGGGCAATTTATCATGGCCAATCCACCTAACCAGCACATCTTTGGACTGTGGGAGGAAACCGGAGCGCCCGGAGGAAACCCACGCACACACGGGGAGGATGTGCAGACTCCGCGCAGACAGTGACCCAAGCCGGAATCGAACCTAGGACCCTGGAGCTGTGAAGCAATTGTGCTATCCACAAGGCTACCGTGCTGCCTTCAAATCTCACGACAGAGACTGGAGTACAAAATCTAGGCCGGCACTTCAGTACAGCACTGAGGGAGCCCACCTGCCCTCTCAGGCGGATATAACAGGAGGTATTTTTAAGAAGAGCAGGTGGGATCTCCCCATCCCTGGGCAATTAACATCACTAAAAAGGCTTATTGTTTGGCCTTTGCTATCAGTAAATGATCTGCCGCAGTTCCTACATTACAGCCCGGACTCCAGTTCCTCGCAACTTTGAACATCTGTCAGTTGCGAATAACTGTTCTAAAATGCAGGTTCTTGCTCCTCTGTGCGTTGAAACTGGGACTTGTCTCGCTACTTCCAAAGTTGCTTTCACACCGTTTTTGGAAGTGTTGGTTCCCAGCACCCAGGTCTCACACAGACCAGCACTAACTGCAGTGTGAAGCTGTCCGATCCACTCAACCCACCTGCCTGCAAAATCCAAGGAGGATAAACATGCAGATTCTTTGCCTGGTCTCAGTTCTGTGATCCATTCTCCTGGCTGCCTTTTTAGACCCTTGGCATCGCCTAACTGTCAACCCCAGACTGACATCGTCCTCCTCCCCTGCTCTTTTCAATCCCTATATGATTCCCTGCACTGTGTGCATTGGCACTTCATCCACGTTACACAATTGTAAAAACAGTGGTGGTTTCCACAGCTTGCCCCAGCAAGCAGGGTTTCCCTTTAAACAGGAGAGCCTGGCTATTCCAGGGATGCCAGCGGAAATAATAAAACCGAGTGAGTCATAAAATTCCCAGTCTCTGAATGGGGGGATCTCACCCGGGACAAGCATTAAACAGGTGTCTCTCCACAGGTACAGACAAAGCTGGCAAATCCAGGCCCTTAGTGGAAGCAATTCTAGATCTGGTTCTCTGCGGTTAATTATCCAAACATAACAAGCCGTTCCCAAGTAAGGCCTCCCATGTTTACAAAACAGTTTCAGGGAGAACTTACTACAATCGAGCTCAATTCCACAGCGTCTGAAACACACTGGAACCCAAAACCAGGGGTGGGAGCCAAGCCAGAAAATGTGTTTTCAATTGGCCTGCATACCCTGCCTGTGATGAACAAACAGAGAATTTGAAGTAACTGCTTCCAGCACTCAGCAGTAGCGCGATCATGTACAAAAGCACACGCCTACCAGGTAGGAGGTGTGCACTACCTGTACAAAGCCAAGATCCGAACCGAATTGTGCATCCTTCTTTAAACACAAGCCGAATGCAACTCCGCACACGCCCCATGCCCAGTTCGCAGCTGACAGTGATACTCACAGACACCACAACATCATTTGTTGGTCCGCTGTATACTACTTTTTTTCGCTTCACTCTCGTCATGTGAGCATCACCCCACCTTGGTCACCCCGAGGTGCTGGCGAGCCACTTTGGTGTTAGTGGGTTGTTACGTCTGTCTGGCTTGTTAGGCCACACAACAGGGTAGTTTAGAACCAACCTGCTTGGCATGGGATTGGACTCAACTATCGTCCGGAACAGGTAAAGATGGCAAGATTCCTTTTTTAAAAGTACATTCATAAACTCATTGAGAATTTTGTGGCTATTTAACAGTTTCATTGTTACCGTTCCTGACACCAGCTTGATGATTCCCAGTTATATAATTTTAAACTGAATTCAGAGGAGCAGGAGGAGGCTATTCAGCTCATTGATCATGCTCTGCCATTCAATTATACCATCAGCAATCATCCACCTCTACACTATTTTCCCATGTACCCCCATATCCGTTGTAGCCATCTGGGATGGCCAGGTCCCGATTACAAAATGGACACTTGCAAAGAATGCAGGGAAAATTGGACAATGCTAAGAAACAAGCAGGTGCAAGCTCTGTCTATTGATTAGAACCTTAAACGCTCAGACAGGCCAGAAACTACCAAACGATTTACATACCAATGAGCCATCTACGGGGACAAAAGGGAAACATTTAAATACACAATGTTAGGATAGACTACCCGGCGCCAGAAGAAGCTAAGACAAAGCAGACTGACAGTCACCAGGACACGCCCAGCGATCAGGGAACCGCCCCTCTATTGGAGGAAAATCGATACCGATGATTGGGAAAGACCCAATTAGTTGAGGCCAAGTTCAAGGCCCGCCCAAAAGAGCACAAAGCCCTTTTGGGTATAAAAGGTATCCCCCAAGGGAGAACGCCCTCCTTTGGCTTTGGCTCTCAGCGAAGAGAGACCAGACCAGCAGCTGCACCAGACCAAGTAAGTTCCAAGTCAACGCACACTACGAGATAGACGCTCCTAGTTGCTACCCTGTAAACAGCTCAACCCAGCAGCCTCAGAACCGAGCAACAGCCATTGTTCCTCTGACTGAATGGGCGCCCAAAGCTAAGTATAGGCCTTAGTAATAGTGGTAGTTTAGTTTGTAGAGTTTATGCATGAGTACATTTGACTGTGTAAATAAATGAGCATTGCTTTTGAACTTACTAACTGGTGTATCGAGTCATTGATCAGTATTCGGTTCTGAACCTTGTGGCGGTGTCAAAAGATACCTGGCAACTCTTGAGCAAACGTGATTAAATGGAGCCAAATTAAGAACCAACCACAAGTTAGCAACATTTACTGGCGACTCCGCCGGGATTCGATTTAGAAGTGGCCTAACCACTCCGAGAGAACCCAAAATTTGAACTGAGAATCCAATTGGGAACAGAAAGAAAAACCACAAGCGTCAAAACAGTACTGATCAAGCCTCTGAGATTCGGAAGTGTGTTAATGCATGTGTACTAACATGGACATAAGGTAAACCTGAGAGATTTTGTTGCGAAAAACTGTCGGGAGTTTTGTAGGCCGGAAATTAGCGTAAGCCATACCCGTGTTTACATCACCGCTTTATCACCCCCTGTTCCAAATTCGGTAAAGATCCTAGTGGAGAGAATGGCAATGAAGACAATGGAATGCCTTATGAATCCCCAGGAATTCAAGGTCGCAGTGACCAGCAGTAGAGTAGGACAGTGTCCCGTTTGGGAAGAAGAGATCAGGAAATATTTCAAAGGGAAAGGATGGCCCCTTTGGAGTGAATTCTGTGATAATGAGGAAACAGGACCCGGGAGAATAGGACATACTTGGTGGGAGAACCTGTCAGAGATCCACAAGAAGAGCTTGGGAAAAGCTCGCAAGCCGATGGCAATTGTGTCCTGTTTGGCACAATTGCGAGGCACAGAGGAGGTCGTTAGGATGCTCCGTAGAGAGCTAGAGGAGAGAGACAGAACCAGTGAGTGAGGTAGAGAAAGAGAATCGAGATCTGAAAGAGCAGTTAGCAGCAAAGGGCAGAGAGGTGGATGATGCCAAGAGGGCACATCAGTCTTGTCTCGTGCATTTGAACAGCTTTCAGACACAATACAATAAGGCCTACCAGGACACGCAACGTGCGGTCTTGGTAAGACAAGAAACAGAACAGCAAATTGAGAAATTGCAGAAACAGTGCAACGATTTAAAAGCAGCCCTACGAGCACGCCGTACTTCCACAACGGAACAAAGGCAGAGCTCCGTAGACCATGCAAAGTGCCGGAAGCAATCTCTGCAGTCTGTGCAAAATGGCTTTCAGAGTACATTCGGACCCCAATTAGATCAAGAAAATGGCCCCGATTGGCAGGAATTGAACGAGGCTGCCCACAGATACGTACATGGGACATGTACGCAGGTAAAACCCCAGAAAAGGAAAGCGCCCCAACCGAACAGGCAGAACACACCCCCATGAATCCTGTGACCACACACCGCAGGGCCGCAGGAGAAGGAGAAGCAGACTTCCTTTACACAACCCCGTTAACCGTGACCCAATTATGGGACGCGTGTGGAAAAGTTACACCATTCCTTCCCACATCCGACCCCCAACCATTTTTCGCGAAAGTCAGACAACAGGCTACCATGTACGGCCTGGAAGAAAAGGAACAAGCGAAGCTCACAGTTTTAAGCCTCGACCCTTCAGTCATAGCAGCCCTTCCCGACCCACAGAATGTAGGAGGAGGCACACTCCAAGAGATGCACACAGCGATCCTTGATGCGATCGGCTTTAACAGAGGAGACCCCGTAGAAGGCCTTAATAAGTGTAGGCAAAAGAAGACAGAGCACCCCACAGCGTTTGGTGGACGTTTGTGGATTCACTTTACCGCAGTTTTTGGAGAGTTAGCCCGCGCTCATTTGTCCCCAGATAATATGGCCAAATGGACCTGAATTCTAGTCTCCCACGCCACAGAAGCAGGACGAAAAGCTTGTGCAAATTATGACCCCTCAGATGAGGCCCACAATGAAAAATGGGTTTTGAAGAGATTGTCCCACGCTTGGAGAAATCAATTGCAGGCAAAACCGCATTCATAACACCCGATGAAGAGCAGGTAGAAATGAACCCAGTTAAGGCACACCAGAACCCCGCATGGGTAAATGAGGGCAGGAATAGCCAATCCCAGCCCAAAGCTCAGGAATGTTATAATTGTGGACAGCTAGGATACTTTGCACGAGAGTGCAACGCGCCCCAGAAGCAGCAGAGAAACCAACAAACAAGCAGCCTAAACAAGAATAGGGCAAAGCCGATCCATAGCGTTAGCGCCCGTTCAGAGTGGACAGAAATAAACTGCACCGACGACGGTGTTCGAGCTTCCCAACTTGGGTCTGCGACACTCTTTGGGACAAGTCCGGTAGACAGGTAGTAGCAGGCAAAGTTCGGAGACAACTCGTGGAATTTCTTTGGGACACAGGAGGGTCCCGCACCACACTCAATTCCTCCACGATGTTCCAGCGAGACACGTGGCCCACAACAGACACCATTACACTCAGCGCCTTTACAGGCCATTTACAACAGGGACACATCACAGCCCCTGTAGCAATACAGATAGGGAACATCACAACCAAGCACCCCGTAGTTTTAGTTGATATGCCCCAGACAGCAGAACATATCCTTGGGATCGACTTCATGAGCTCCCATAACTTTTCTTTCGACCCAGTGAACAAGTGTGTATGGAAAATGGCAAAGGCAGCACGAGCCCCCGCCACGCTCACAGTAGGAGAATACGTAAATAGGATTAGCTCAGTAGGAGACTTCTGGTTCGACCCCCGAGCCATTAGTGCAGACAAATAGGTAAGGGCAGTCCTGCAGGAACACAAAGCAGCATTTGCACAGCACAAGCACGACTGTGGCAGTTTGACTGGCTTTGTAAACATTACAGGTCCCGACCCTAAACCCCAGAAGCAGTACGGATTTCCCCAGGAAGCAGAGGGAGAAATATCCAAAGTAATAGAGAGTTTGTTGGATCAAGGCGTACTCAGATCGATAGCCTCCACAAACAACGCACCGATTTGGCCTGTCAGGAAACCGGATTGATCATGGCGACTGACCATTGAATACCGGGAACTGAACAAAGTAACCACAGCAGCAGCCCCCACCATAGCCACGAGTCCCGAGACCATGCTCAAACAGGGACTCCAGTCAAATTCTTTTTCATTTTTGGACAATAGTAACGGCTTTTGGTCCATTCCATTGGCTAAAACGTGCCAGTACAAATTCGCCTTTACATTCCAAGGGCAACAATACATGTGGATGTGCCTTCCACAAGGTTTCCACAACTCCCCCTCCATTTTCCACCGACAGCTGGCAAATGGATTAGCAAAATTTTCCCGCCCCGATTGTCTGGTCCAGTATGTAGACGACTTGTTACTACAGACAGACACAAAGGGAGAGCACATTTTGCTTCTAGCCAAGCTCCTAGCACTCCTAAAAGACATTGGTTGTAAAGTCAACCCCAAGAAGGCCCAGATTCTGAAAGAAAAAGTAATTTACTTGGGAACAGTGATCACTCGTGGTAAACGCGAGATTGAGCACAAGAGAATTGACTCGATCATCAAATTGCCCCTTCCCCACAATGTCTCAGCCCTCTGGTCATTTTTAGGACTAGTTGGTTACTGCCGAAACTATATTGACAGTTTCGCCACTAAAGCAGCGCCCCTTTCCGAACTTCTCAAGAAGCAGGCACCGTGGGAATGGCTTCCACAGCATACAGATGCCGTGGACGCTTTAAAAAGAGCACTCAGCACAGCCCCCGCACTACAGGTCCCAGATCCACATTCCCCGTACGCTATAGAGGTAGCAAGCACCGACCGAACCCTTTTGGACGTGCTCCTGCAGGAACATCACGACCAGTTAGCATACGCCTCACGCATGTTAGACCGTGTAGAGCAAGGATTTTCTGCCTGTGAAAGGCACCTGCTCGCAGTTTTTGGGGCAGTACAATACTTGCCTACATTACAGGACTCAACCCCATCACCATCCTCACAGAACACACACCGACACAGCTATTGTTAGACGGCCGACTTAAAGATGGCACAGTCAGCCAAATCCACGCAGCCCGTTGGACCCTTCTTTTCCAGGGACGGGACATCACGGTAAAGAGAACCAAAACCCACACATTCCTTGCCGATAATCTGCAGTATGCAGGCACCCCTCACGAATGTGAGATCATCACCACTAAACACAACACAGGCCCATTTATTCCCAAAACACCCCCCAGGAAAACAGGTAGTACATCCCAGAGTCCCCAGCCGACAGACACGTGCGCACCCCTAAGGATTTATGCGGATGGCTCATCCACAGTGTTAAATCCACAGAGAGAGAATTACCAGTTGCAGTACATATGTGGAGGACATGCAGGGATGCGCCCTAAATGAAATTTCCTTAAAGTTGCCAGGACACTTAGGCTCGCAGGCAGCAGAGCTGGCAGCGATTGCATATATTGTAGACCACCCAGATTCGTTCCCGACCCCAGCTGACATCTATTGAGACAGCTTGTATGTCTGTAATAGTTTGACAGAGTTCCTACCACTCTGGGAAACAAGAGGATTTGTTTCCACGGATGGTAAACCCCTACCCTCAGCCCCATTACTCCGCCATATCTTAGAGACAGCGAAGGATAGGAAATACGGCATAATTAAGGTTCGCAGTCATCACCGTTCTTCCCCCCCGGTAACGTTAAACCAGATGCCATAGCGAAGGCAGGCTCCAGGCATGGTTATTTCTGGAAGCCCTCCGAAAGCACCCTAGTACACGTAGTTCAGGTCTCACATACCAACAGTCAGGATTTAGCGAAGGCCCAGAAAGAGGACGAGAAACTCAGGGAAGTTTAAAAGGGAAACTTCCCAGCCCCGTATGACAAGTTTAAAAATGCAATCACCACACACGACGGTGTGATTTAAAGGATGGCATTTATATAGTCCCCAGCAGGGACAGGAACCAGATAATGTCAGTTCCATGACAATCATGGACACCAAGGAATGGAACCCACCCTAGCCCACCTCAGACCGCTTTGCTGGTGGCCTGATTTAAAAACTGATGTGACACACTACATAGAGAATTGTTTATCTGTGCCCAGAACAATCCGGACAATGCTAAGAAACAAGCAGATGCAAGCTCTGTCTATTGATTAGAACCTTAAACGCTCAGACAGGACAGAAACTACCAAACGATTTACATACTAATGAGCCATCTCTGGGACAAAAGGGAAACATTTACATACACAATATTAGGACAGACTCCTCGGCACCAGAAGAAGCTAAGACAAAGCTGTGACTGACAGTCACCAGGACACGCCCAGTGATCAAGGAACCACCCTTCCAGTGGAGGAAAATCGATACCGATGATTGGGAAAGACCCAATTCGTTGAGGCCAAGTTCAAGACCCGCCCAAAAGAACACAAAGCCGTTTTGGGTATAAAAGGTATCCCCCAAGGGAGAACGCCCTTTTTTGGCTTTGGCTCTCAGTGAAGAGAGAGACCAGCCCAGCAGCTACAGCAGGCCAAGTAAGTTCCAAGTCAACGCACGCTACGAGATAGACGCTCCTAGTTGCTACCCTGTAAACAGCTCAACCCAGCAGCCTCAGAACCGAGCAACGGCCATTGTTCCTCTGACTGAGTGGGCGCCCAAAGCTAAGTATAGGCCTTAGTAATAGTGGTAGTTTAGTTTGTAGAGTTTATGCATGAGTAGATTTGACTGTGTAAATAAATGAGCATTGCTTTTGAACTTACTAACTGGTGTATCGAGTCATTGATCAGTATTCGGTTCTGAAACTTGTGGCGGTGTCGAAAGATACCTGGCGGCACTTGAGCAAACGTGATTAAATAGAGCCAAATTAAGAACCAACCAAAAGTTAGCAACTCTGTCAAAGTCATTAGTCTCCAGAAATCTAATTTCTATCTTGAACACGCTCAATGATTAGGTTGCCACAGCCCTCTGTGGTTAAGAATTCCAAAGATTCACAACCCCTGGAGTGATGAAATTCTTTCTCATCTCAGTCCTAAATGATCTGCCCCTTATCCTAAGATTATGGCCCCTGGTACTCAACTCACCCACCAGTGGAAAATCTACATCTACCCTGTCACACCATTAAGAATTGTGTAAGCTCAATCAGGTCACCACTCATTCTTCAAAACTCTAGGGATAGAGGTCTGTCTCCTTGATATCTCCTCATAAGACAATCCAACCGCGCCAGCAATCAGTCTTGTGAATCTCCATTGTATTCCCTCTGTGGCATATATATCCATCCTTAGCTAAGGAGGCCAAAACTGTACACAATACTCTCACCAAGGCTCTATACAACTGTAACAAGACTTCCTTATTCCAGTCCTCCCAAGCCCTCATAATGAAAGCCAGTGTATTAATTATTTTCCTAATTGCTTGTTGTACCTGCATGCTAACTTTTAGGCCGGGATTCTCTGAAAACCTGGCCAAGTGTTGACGCCGGCATCAAAACCGGCGCGAGCGACGCCGGCGTCAACGGGCCTCCAGGCCCAGGCATTCACCCCTTCCTAGGTGGCTCGAACGGCGCCAGAGTGCTGTGCGCTGCTCCGGCGCCGAAGGCCGGCCCGCCACGGGTCCATGCACGCGTGCGCCATAGCCATCTCCGCACTGGTCCCCAGGCAATATGGAGGAGCCCTCGAGGGGCCCGGCGCGGAGGAACATAGGCACCCCCCTGGAATGAGCCCGCCTGCCAATCGCTAGCCCCCGATCGCGGGCCTGGCCATCGTGGAGGCCGCCGCCCCCACGCCACTCCACCAGGACGGCCCCCGCAGCCAGAACGCCGAGGTCCCCCTGGGTAGGACCATACCCAAACGATGCCGGCCGGACTCGGCGGGCACCCGGCTTTCAACGGCGCCACGGCGACCGTGCTGGCGCAATTGCTGCCGGAGAATCGGCGGTCCTGTGTCGGAGCGGCATAGCGGGATTCGCACGCCCCTCCTGCCGATTCTCCAACCCAGTGTGGGATCGGTGAATCCCAGCCTTAGTCTCTCATTCACAAGGATACCCAGGTCCTTTTGGACATCAACTCTTCTCAACCGCTCACCATTTTAGAAATATTCTGCCTTTCTGTTTTTCCTACCAAAGTGAATAACATCATGCTGATTCACATTATATTCCACCTGCCATGTTCTAGCTCAT
This sequence comes from Scyliorhinus torazame, assembly GCF_047496885.1. Lineage (NCBI taxonomy): Eukaryota > Metazoa > Chordata > Chondrichthyes > Carcharhiniformes > Scyliorhinidae > Scyliorhinus > Scyliorhinus torazame. Next base: position 150,208,469 of record NC_092713.1, read on the forward strand.
TCACTTAGCCGCCCAAGTCCTCTTGAAGCCTTCTTGCATCCTCCTCACAACTTACATTCCCACCCAGTTTGGTGTTATCAATAGATGTGGAAATATTACAATTGGGCTCCACATCCAAATCATTTATCGAGATTGTAAACAGCTGTGGCCCCAGCACTGATCCTTGATCACTGATCCTTGATAGTAACAGTTTTTGGAGCAGCATGGTAGCACAGTGGTTAGCACTGTGGCTTTACTGCGCCAGGGTCCCAGGTTCGATTCCCGGCTGGGTCATTGTCTGTGCGGAGTCGGCACGTTCTCCCCATGTCTGCGTGGGTTCCCTCCGGGTGCTCCGAAGTTTCCTCCTGAAAGACATGTTGTTAGGTAATTTGGACATTCTGAATTCTCCCTCTGTGCACACGAACAGGCGCCGGAGTCTGGGGACTAGGGACTTTTCACAGTAACTTCATTGCAGTGTTAATGTAAGCCTACTTGTGACAATAAAGATTATTAAAAGCTTGCCATCCTGAGCATCACCAATTTATTCCGATGGTCCATTTTCTGTCTGTTAACAAATTCTCCATCCATATCAATATATTACCCCCAATTCCACATGCATTAATTTTATTCACTAACCTCTTGTGTGGCACCTTATCAAAAGCATTCTGAAAATCTCAATACACCATGTCCATTGCTTCTCTTTTATTTATGCTACAAGTAAAATCCTCAAAACGTCCTTACAAAAACTGCAGCAGGTTTGTCAAACGGGGGCAGATGGTAGCACTGCTGCTCACAGCTCTAGGGTGCCAGATTCAATTCTGGCCTCAGGTGACTGTGCCCCTTAGCGTCCAAAGGTTAGGTGGAGTTACTGGGTTACAGGGATGGGGTGGAGGCATGGGCTTAAGTAGAGTGTTCCTTCCAAGGGCCGGTGCAGACTCGATGGGCTGAATGGCTTCCTTCTGCACTGTAAATTCTATAATAATTCTATCCTTTGATTTCCCTGTGAGAATCCGTGTTGACTCTCAATTTTCACATTTTTTTCTGAATGTCCAGATATTACAATCCCAAATACTAGATTCTAACATTTTCCCTACTTTAACATTTTTTTTAGACTATCCAATTCTTTTTTCCAATTAAGGGGCAATTTAGCGTGGCCAATACACCTACCCTGCACATCTTTTTTGGGTTGTGGGGGTGAGACCTACACAAACACAGGGAGAATGTGCAAACTCCACACAGACAGTGGCCCGGCGACGGGATTGAACCCGGG